>NC_140505.1:15747142-16197142 GCF_964339955.1 Pipistrellus hanaki
GACAGCATACACCTACACACCAGACTGCGATTTTTCATATCAAGATTCTGACACACACCCATTAGCCCTTCCGCAAGAGTGACTTTTTCTTTTGCAATTTAAAAACAAACGACTATATTCATTCTGGGGTGCACATTTCTGATAGCTAAATTATTTCTTCAAGGGTGGGCTATTGTCAGATGAAAACATTAATGCTTTTCAACTTTGGCTACACATTAGAATGACTTGGGGAGCTTCTAAAGATGCTACTATTGCCCTAGCTGGTTTGGCTCAGTGGATAGAGCATCAGCCTATGGACTGAAGGGCCCCACGTTCATTTATGGTCAAAGGCACATGTCCGAGTTGTGGGCTCAATCCCCAGTAAGGGGGGTGCAGGAGGTAGCTGCTCAATGATTCTCATCATTGATGTTTCTATCTCTCTCTCCCTCTCCTTTCTCCTTTCCTCTCTGAAATCAATAAAAATATATTAACAACAACAACAACAACAACAAAGGATATTGGTATAAGGGCTGGTACTTTTAAAATATCACCCCAATCTAGGTAATGATCATCACTGGCTACAACCATTTGATTAACTATTGATAGTCGAATTTATATGAATGGGGTCAGGCTGGGAACCCGGAATTAACTGGTTGAGGGACTTTATATCACCTTATGAGTCACATTCTGTCATAACAAGAACTAAACAGCTGCATTCATGAAACATGCCTGCCAGAAAAATAGCACTTGAAACTAACTGAGCTTCTAGTGGTTTTCAGGAAATACTGAGGATAGAGGAAAACTATAAACAACATTACAGAAAATAACCAGACATGTCAGAATGTGGGTCACTGTCCAGGAAATATGTCCTGGTTTATCCAGCTAGTCATAACACAGGGGACCAAAAGAGACTATTGTAGAGTAAATGGGAGTTTAGTGACATAATGACCAAAAGCAACATATAGACCTTTTTTTTTTTTTAATAATTGAAACAAACTAAATTAAAAAAAAATAGCTTTAAAACAATTTGGGGACATTTGAATGGCTATTAAGGAGCATTAAAAATGTTTCTTAAGCCTTTTAAACTTTGTTAAGACTGGTAGTTATAATTAAGAAAAAATAGAGTTTCATACAGAAGTACTTATGAATGAAATAACACAATGTGTCAGATTTTATTTAAAATACTCAAACCAAAAAACAAAATCAGGGGCATTGATAAAGCAAGAATGTCAAATATGATAATTTTTGAATCTGTGTGATAAGGTCATATTCTATATATGTTAAACGTTTCCAAAACATAATCATATATATATTCTATATATATATATATATATATATATATACACACACACATATATACCATAGTAAAAATTTTTTTTTTAAATGGAATCCAGGCATTAGTTTCTATTATACAAAACTTGAGCTCTTCCATGAATGGGAGTTCACAGCTTGTAAGGATACTTATGCCACAGTAAGACAACTATGGCTGAAGCTGATTACTTGTTTTATGAACCATGTGGCTACCTATTCTGAATTGCTAAAAGACCATTTTCCGAGAGGGTTCCAGGCCTTTGCCACAGCTGGTCACTTTCTTTGGCTTGTCAGCCAATAGTACCAAGGCTGCCACACTGAGATACCTGTTTTTAATTGGAGTCAGAAAAAAAAAAAGGGCAACATTAGACAGTCAAGAGTGAAAGGTAAGGAAGCAGGCAATAGGCCACCAAAGCACATTGAAGGGTAAGGGGAGGAAGGTGCCAATGTTGAGGATGAGTGGTCCTTAAAGTAGGGGTGTGCAGAGAAGGGAGTCTCCTCATTTGTAAATTACTAAGGGTACTGATGGTAAAATAATTTATAACAGGCTTCTCCTGTGACCAAACGATTTAAGTTAGGGATCATTACTAAGAATGGAGTTGGGAGGTATCAATATTTTATGGATATTTAGAAAAGGAAACAAGAAAACAGACAGATGACAACTCTACTGAAATATTTATGAACTTCTCAGGATCGTTATAACTTCTCTTCAGCGAGAAGCCACCAGGCCCTGAGGAAAAGCTCTGGTGTGTTTATTTCCAGGGCACCAGAGCCCCAGAGATGCGCCTTTGTCAGACATATTCAGGGGCAGTGGGGAGAGAGAATCCCCAAGACATGAGTTGGCATCTGTTTAAAGGAGAGGAAGGCAGACCGTATTCTAGAGTCTGAAGGATAAAAATAAACTGGAACATGTGAAATTGTCTTGGGAACAGAGAACAGCTCTTGGGAAGGTGGAGGTTACCTAGGTCAAGTTCCTAGGGGACATTGCACTGTCTGTTTGACATGATCCTTTTCTGTGCCTTGAGTTTGAATGTCACACAGAAAAAGACTTTTTTTTTTAATCCAAAAGAACTCTCAATACAAAGTTATTTGGTTATTTGTAGTTAAAAGTCAGTGAAAAACCGAATTCAAAATATTTATAGCAGAAATATTCTTCCTGTTTTGTTACTTATCTTGGTAAAAGTCAAATTTCTGCAACTTTATGACTTGCTATTGTAACGTCCTGAAAAAAAGGGGATCCGTTAAGTTACATGTTTTTAAAAACATAAAAAAATAATTTTAGACTCAGGAGCTGTAATGTTACAGAGTGTTTTCTTGTACCTTTACCCATCGTCCCTCAATGGAATCAAACTACAGTGATCAAAACCAGAAAATTAACACTGACAAATTTCTATTAATTAAACTAGAAATGATACTAAATTTTACTAGTTTTTACATCCATTCTTGTTTAACCCGGGGAGGGGTTAAAGTTTAATGAAATTTTATCACATGTATAGATTTCTATCACCACCACCACCACCACATTCAGGCTATAGAACTCTTCAGTTATACCAATGAAGCTTCTCCCAGCTCAGCTAATACTTTATAATCAACCTATTGCCGTATGGGTTGATGCTCAACTGCTGAGCTACACCAGCTGGGAGGTATCTCTTCTTTAATAGCAACTTTAAAAAAAAATAAAATTGTTTTGGGTTTCCTGACCCTCCGGAAAACCAGGGGTCATGCTGGAAAGTAGGTTGGTCTGGTTAAGCGAGCCCTGATCTGGAGGTGAGATTCTGAGATTCAGTCCTGGCTTTGTATCTAACCCCCTGCATGATCACAGGGTGCTTTCTGCTTCCTCCTCAGCAAAATCTGGTGGATGGAGAAGCTTAGGTAGCTGAAAAAAGGAGGTCATGTTAAAAATTCTAGACTTCATGTAGATCACATTGTGCATTGCAGACATATAGGCTATGTTAGGTTTATCGCACAAACCAATAAGCTACGTTATGTTTATACACAAAGTTGCAAGTATGGTGACACTGTTCAACCACATATTTTCAACCTCTCCAAAATTATAGCTTTTAATATGAAAATAGGTAGTACCAATAGCATTTGGGTACTTCAAAGAGAGTTTGAGAGAAGGAACAGATTTATTGCATGATATGTCCAGCTATGAATGCCCTGGCGTAGGCTGAGCTGACTGGAGAATCCTACTTTAATGCAAAAATGTGGGAAACCTATTATTCTTTAAAAGTTTAGAATTTCATAACCTATTTGTAGCAACATAAAATGGCACTCAAACTGGCTGATGGATGGGTAAAAGGAAAGTGTGCTCTTGCATCTTTTCTAAAGCTTAAAGTGACATTGTCAGTGTAGCCCTGTGTTCACTGTTGTCTAATACTGGATTACATGTTTGATACATTGTCACATGGGTGATCACATCACGTTTAAGTCAGGGCTGTGACAGACTGAGGTGTCCCATTAGTCTTGGTTTCAAGATTTCTCAAACTGTGTTTACAAAGGATTCTCATAAAAGAATTCCTTTAGGACTATCCTGATTCCATACTAGGAAGAATGCCTTGAAAACATGTCATGAGTTCAGTTACAAACCTAGTCCAAGCTGTCATAATCTCTTCTTCAGACTGCTCAGTTGGCTTCCTAACTAGCCATCCTGCATTAACTCTTGTTACCCAGCAGTCAGGTCCTTGCACAGCAGTCAGTGAGATCTAAAAATATAATTCTTTTGAGAATGTAACTTCCAGTGCAAAACACTCCAGTGGTTTTCTGTTATAATCAAATGCAACGCACATGCCTTGCCTACCAGAATGATCAGTCCAAATCAGTCTCTTCAACCTCATCTTCTACCACAGTCCCTTTGTTTGCTTCACTGTAATCACCCTGGCTTTTTTGCTTTTTGGGGGATATTCCTCAGGATCTTTGCACTTTCTGTCACCTCTATTGTACACTTCTCCTCCTCCCCCAGATCTTTGCCTGATTGACAAGCTCACTTCATTTCTAAGAGTCTCCTCAAATGCCCTCTCCCCAGAGGAGCCCCTGATTCCTCACCCTCTAACCACTCTCTGTCTCCTAATCATGCTTCAGTTTTTTCCTTCCCCTGCCAGCATATTATATTCATTGATTTGTTTTCTGTTTTTCTTCCTAGAATGTAATTTAAACTACCTGAAATCAGGGACATTGTTCTTTCCTTGCTGTATCCCAATACCTAAATCAACATCCAGCATTAAGTAGGCTTTTGTTGAATGAATGAACATAGCAAGGAGTTGTAGTGAGGATCAAATAAGCCTGATGTCAAATCAAAACCTTATTAGTGGCCAAACATTGGAATATAATGCTTTCTCTTCACGTTGCTAGGCCCTAGTTGGCATGTTTTAAAATGTATCAGATGCTCCCTTCTTCACAGGTTGCTAGGAGAAATTATAAACGAAGTAATAGATGGCAAAGCCTGCCACAGAGTGGGCAATCCACAAACATTTCCTCCGTCTGAATGTGTGCAGCTGTTTGTGGGTGCACTGCCCCTAAAGCGGACTGCTTCTAGCTCAGGGTTTGTTTTCTTTTTCTTTATCTTTTGGTGACAGGATGACATGGAACTCAAGGGGCTGTGAGTATGAGAACACTGGGCTGTGTCCATGCAAAATGAAAACTAGGTAAATAGAAAACACATGTCCTTGTGCCTCTTAATTCCCAGCTGGGGACCTTGCCTGCAGTCTGAGAAGACTCTTGTGGGTTTCAGGAGGGACGTTGTGGAGGGCACCAGGGATGTCCTGTTTGCATTTGGATGCCCAGGCCTCTGTGCTGGAGAGGATGGGGAAACAATTCTAACTCCCCTGCTTAAGGGAGCATTCGACCACAGGGAAAACATGGGGAACCTGTCTCCCTCACACGCCTGTTCCGCCAGGCTTGTTTTCCAAGCTCCTGCCTTCGTTTCCTTTCATGTCTGTTTGGAGACCACTTCTAAAGAGTCCCTGGAATCCTGCCAAGTGACTGCAGTACTCAAGGTTCATCTATTGTGTCTGGCCTGGACAAAGTAGTCAGAACTAGAGCAAGACAGAGAACAGCTTCCATACAATAGCGCTCATTATGACAATGTAAACACTTACATAATGCTTATGAGGTGCCAAGACTCTATCAAGAACTTTTCATCTATTAATTCATTGTCTTTGCAGCAGTCCTGCAAGGAAAACAGCTATGATTAGCCCCACTTACCAGAGAGGAAACCCTGAGGCCCAGGGAGCCATATCCAAGCTCACAGAGTCAGGCAGTGGCAGAATCCAGCTCCAAGCTCAGGCAGTCTGGGTCCCAGGCTCCTGTGGCCTGTGCTGGTAGTGGGGAGTGGTGTACCACCACTCTTGTACCATCCCCAATCATCCTGGCTCTCTTGATCCCTATATTTGGTGAAACTCCTGGAGAAACATCATGTAGGTCTCAGTCATGTGAAGTATTGTGAATGGGAGATTGGTTAAGATTTTATCAGAACCATCACATTGAAAAAGCCTAACATCTAAGATATATGCACTTCTGTAGTTTACAGAGTGCTTTATCTATTCCTGTTCCCAGAAATCACCTCACTCTTCTTGTCAGAGCTACCACTGGGCCTTAGCACTGCTCCTCCATGTGTCTCAATGCCATTGTTCTTGCTCTCTGCCATGGCATAGTCCTCCATGGTCCAGGGCAGCCTGCTGGCTCTATGAAGTTGGCCAGCTTCTGTGTAGTCACCACCAGCACACTGGTCAGTATGCACCATTTGTGGAAAAGCTTTTGTGAGTTAAATTTTGTTTTTGTTCTCATCTGCATTTATCTTCTTCGAGCAAATCACCAGGCCGTGTAGGATGCGGAGCAGACCTGTTTTGCCTTTCATTACTCCTTCCTCAATTCCTGTTGTAGATCTCGACCTCTAGTCAATGCTAAATAATTGCTGTGAAGCTGAAGGATCAGCCCAAGGCACAGTCATTAATAATGTTGCCTGGCTCATTACTTTTGTAAAGATAGGGATAATAAGAGTAGTATCAACTAATGTTTACAGAGAGTTTCCTACACTGCATGGGTCAGGGCTATACAAATAGTAACTCATTCAATCCTCCCCACAAGCACTACTCTTGTGAACTGCATGTGACACACAGTGAAACTACTTTGGGTGGCCAGGGTGCAGAGGGCCTAGTCCACAGCTCTGAAAACAGTGCATATGCAGGAGGAGTTGCATTGCTGTGCTTTGGAAGAGCTGTGGCTGAGGACAGGGGATTGCATCTCTATGAATTAGAGGTTGACCTTTGTAACTGAAGAATTATTCTTACTAGATTTATTAATATCTTACTCCACTTATTTTCTTTAGTTTACGTACCTGAAGAAGGCAATCTCCACTGGAAAATGGGAGGTTGCCTTGTTGATGCTCTTATGGAACATTTGAGCACAGGGGTACCTCCATGGTTGAACTTCCTATTTACTATGTATTTCACCTTGGGAGAATGTTAAGGATCTCTGCGCCTGACTTTGCTCATCTTTTAGTTGGGTTCATTATAACCACCTTTGAAGGGTGTGATGAAGGTTAAATGAGATGCTGTGTGTACAAAGGACCTGGTAGTAAGAATGCCTTTGGGTACTCAATAAACTTTGGCTGCAATTGGGTTCTGGCATTATCTTAAGATCCTATATAAGCGATAGGTTTGAGGTAAGAGTGTAATCCTTGAGGTGGTGAGGCAGTCCCCTGCTACAGGTTGCAGGCTTCACCCTGTACCACACAGTGTTGGAAATGCTTGTTTAAAGACAGGCCAGAAACTCTTAAAAAAACAAACATTCTGGAAAACTGGTGTTTTATACAACACCGTGAGTAAGATATTTATAGTTATTGAGCCAAAATTTCCACTGTAATAGGAAAAGCAGTTCCTTTAAAAGTTGGATCCAATTTAATTATGGATGAGTTAAAATGTAGGCCATTTGAATTGGATTTGGAGGATAAAGTAAGAGTCTATCCTACAGTGAAGGGTGAGTAACAGAGGAGGTCGTTGGACATAGTGGAAACAGCAGCTGACAAGGAGCCAGGAGACCTCAGTTCCCAGCCTGGATTTACATGAAGAAGCTATAATAGTCTTCAGACAAATTATGAAACATCTCAGTTTTCTAGTCTAAAATGAGAGGCTATGTTTGTGAATGGATCTTTCAGCATACATAGATTCTACCAAGCAGATCACTGAAAATGAAATATCTGTCTATATTATCTCTGGTCCTTAGAAAACAAAGTCTTCTTGCTAGTGCAATACTTTTTTAAAATTTTGATTTTAGAGAGAGAGGAAGGGGCAAAGAGAGAGAGAGAAATATCAAACATCAATGTGAGAGAGAAACATCAATCAGTTGCCTCCTGGACCTGTAGGTGGCCTGACCAGGAATCAAACCTGCAATTTAGGTATGTGCCCTGACTGGGAATCAAACCCACAGCCTTTTGATGTATGGGACAATGCTTCAACTAACTGAGCCACCCAGCCAGGACAGTGCAATGCTCTTGTTTGGGGTGGATTACCAATATGAACAATGAGAACCAAGAAAATACATCAGAGTTAGAGTGATTAAGACAAATCAGATATATCCTTGGAACCTCATTCTATTCTAGGGTCAGTGCTATGTTCTGGGAAGGGATAGCCAGTTAGTTACAAGAGCTTTCTGATGATGAGTAATTTTAAGCAGAGGATTAAGTGGGATCCATTGATGAGATTTTTAAAGGGTTATACTTTCTGTTATAGATGTCCTCTCTTTATGCACTGACAAATCTTGAAAAATGATTTATTGGTTGACAAAATCTTTGAACCGAAGTTTGCAAGTATCAAAACCGATTTGGGTTAGCTAGACTGTTGGCTTTGTCTTGTTACCTTTGTTCCTTCATATCATTTCAGTTGCAGGTGTGAACACACATTGTGTACTGACTGTCTTTATAAAAGGTATGGAGTTTTACAAAGTCAGATTTTAAGTGGCATCATTTTCCACTCTCTATCACCACCTGCCTGCAAAAGATAGATCAAGTATGAACAGATGAATTGGGCGATTCCTCCGAATCATTCACATGAGAAGGGTGCTTCCTATGGTACACCAGACGTTCCTGAGAGTTGTGAAAGTTAAGTTCTTGAAAATTGAATCCATTTTTTCCAGTGACTTGCATTAGAATCTCAGAGATGCTTTATCTTCATTTCTGATTGATTTTGAGTTAGCAATGCTTCCTGCCATGTTAAGTCTAAATTCCAATGTTCCCTCCCCACCCCCAAGCGGGTAATGACATGTAAACAAATTGGAGTAAATTAGAGGACTTTCCTTACCCTGTACCTTGTACCTGGTATGTGGGTGGGTGGGGAAGCAGTGGGCTGTACCAGAGGTGGAGGACCTGAGTGTTGATGCTTTCTCTGCTACCACGGAGCTGTTCATCTCTGAGCAAGGTCTTTGTCTCCTTTAGGCACCATTTTCTCATCTGTATATGGTGACCTCCGTGGGCCCTACCTGGGACCTGGCTCCAACATTCTACAGATATTTGAGCGGGAAAAGGAAACTTTCTATAAAAAGTAATTCCTCAATTTTTCATCTCGCAAATGAATTTCTTAAAGAGGATCATACATCTATAAGTGAATAATGGCCTCTATTCATTATTATTATTATTATTATTATTATTATTATTATTATTATTTTACTTGTACATTCCATTTCAGCTGGGTTAGATTGGTAATCCTTGGGCGGCTTACTCAGCATAGACAGATTTACTCTTTATTCTGGATGGAGAAGAGGAAATATTTTAAGATAGAGCTGACATGGAACATTAATTTGATTGAAACTTTTCTGTGGGGAGTGATCGCAGCATCTTCATTGCCAAAACAGGGAGAGATTAGCATGGATTAGATTATCCCCTGTAGAAAGGTTATACAAATTGATAGTTGTTATTTGTAGGCTGGGCTGATCTTTACAGCCCTGGCATGGCTTCTTAGGCAATGTAGTCATGATTCCTTTCATGTGGTTTACATGTGGCCACGAGGGGAGCCCATATCCCCTGTTACCAAAACCTTGTGTGTCCCAACAGGATCTTGGCAGAGACTCAAAAACACAGGATGAGCAGCACAGTTTTAAGGAGATGCCACTGGTCATCTGGTGTGCTATCTACAAGAGACGGCAGTACACATTGGCCAAAGGCAGAGGAGTTCCCGAAACAGATGTTCCGACAAGATGGCTAGAATACTGTCCAAATGTGGCCTAGAATAATTATGAACATAATCCTTAAGAGGTAGCCAAGATATGGTTCTGGGTTATAGCCAGTCACGGGATTATTATTTAATTCCAGTTCAGTGTGTTTCCTGCCAAATATGTGCCAGACCCTCTGAAACAAATCTGGTTTTTGCCAGAGGTACTTAGCAACTATATTTTAAGCCTAAATTTA
Source organism: Pipistrellus hanaki (assembly GCF_964339955.1). Classification (NCBI taxonomy): domain Eukaryota; kingdom Metazoa; phylum Chordata; class Mammalia; order Chiroptera; family Vespertilionidae; genus Pipistrellus; species Pipistrellus hanaki. The sequence continues at coordinate 15,756,831 of NC_140505.1, forward strand.
AAAAAAGAGGAGGATAAATTGCTTTCTGATGGGAATAAGTTATATTTCAAGCAGCATCTGAAACCCACCTTTTCTAGGAGTGCCTCTCCCTGACCAGGTGGAAGAGAGGGGGCAGTCTACTCCACTTGTGCCACCAAGGTCTCTCTCCTCATGTTTTCACAGTAATTGGTACCTGTGCTCAGTGAGGAAATGGTAGACAGCATTCATCAGATTCTCAGATTCTCAAACGGACAGTAACTCAAACAAAGATAATGACCATTGTTTGTGGATGATGATGTTCAACAAAAGAAACTTTATGCATCAAATAACAGTATATTGTAACCACATTGTTATGATTGTGAAAAAAAATCAACACAGGCTGTTTGCAAATCCTTTGTGAGACTGTGTTTTTATTACAACAGCCTTTTTCTAAACAAACAACTAACTTTTTTAAGTTAAGGTTTACCAGGGATGGTGTTTTCCTGGGGAAATATTAGGAGAAAACATTTGCAAAATGCTTGGAACCCAACAATCCCAAGACAAATATTTGTTTTCCCCTAGCCACTGGAAATGGACCTCAGCTGGAAACATTGGCTAGAAATGAGTATTTGGAAACTCGGAGGCTGTCTATAAATGCCATTGCAGTAGCTCATTTGTACCTCTAAGCTGAGGCCGAAATGCCCTCAAAGGGCCACTGGTATGGAAAGTTGTTTTCAGGCACAAAGCAAACAACAGCCCATGAAGCGCTGCCTAGCTTTTCAGTCGGGCAGCTTCCCCCCAGGTGCATTTTCCTCAGCAAAGAAATGTGGGCAATTCAGTTTCTCCAGTAATAATCCCCTGAAAGAACAAGAGGAGACATTTGGAAGGACGGGAATGTTTATTATTAAGCGGCTCTACTAAATAGACACTGACTGCAGGGCTTAGTCCAGGGTGTTAATTTTTAGATTTCCTTGCATGATTATGGCATCATTGCCACAATAATTGCTAATAATGCTGCTCATAATCATAGTGGATAATGATTATTCAGTGCTGAATAATGTGCTAGTCAATGTGCTAAGCATCTTCCATACATTTGCTGCGTGAGAAATGCTAACAAAAACTTAATTTGAAGTAGGTCCTATAATTATTTTTGTTTTGCAGATAAAGAAACTGATGTATAGAGGTGTGAATTATGTTGTTCAAAGGCAATAAAATAACTGAGCAGTAGAATTTGGATCCCAATCCAAGTATTCTGCATCCAGAGCTCACTCTGTTAACTCCTAACTACTAGTATAGTACATGGACTACTGGGGGCCTTGGGACATCTGTTTAGAGAACTATATTTAAAGGTTTCTTGGTTTAATAGACCCTGAGGGCTAAAGAAAACAAAGGTTTTTATAAACATACTATCAGAAAATTAATTATTCTGGAGCTAATAGCTTCAGCCTCCCATCTCATGGAAGTGCAGATTTTGCCTGACTCTGTGCTTGGCAGACATATGTTGGTGTGAATTAGGATGAAGATGAACAGTGTTGTTTTTGAAGTAGCATCCATTTTTTCCCCCTAATATCCAACCCGTGCTTCTGAGAATGAACAGAATGTCAACACTATTATGCATGGATTGGACAGGGCTTTTAGTTGCAGGTAACAGGATATGCACAGGCCTGTTTAATCAGGGGGGAAAAGAGAATGTAACAAAAGATAGTAATAACATTCCAGAATCTCTGGAGGGGGAGACACAGTGCCATCTCAAGACACCTCTCTGATCACATGGCTTCTCAGAGCCTGTGATGTCAGGGATCAGCCTCCTGAGGCTGAGGAACCAAATGCCTCTCCAGCTGCTCCTGCCAGGAAAGTGGTTCTCCCTGGCCTCCAAGACTGGATCACGAGGTGGGAATATTCCAAAATAGAGGAAGATGTTCAAACATGTTGGGCCGTCTCCATGAAGAAGCTCCAACATTGTGTAAATCCTTGGACTGCTAAATCCTTACAGAGGAGAAGGACTCTGCTCATTTAGTCCCCCAAATGGCATTCTGTTAAGAAGGCTTATGAGGGACTTTCTGAGTCTGATGAAAAAGATGAATTTTGTACTAAAAAGGCAGTGGAGGAAATGTGGTGAATTTGATGTTCAGCATTTTTAACGAGAGAGATGGTAGGACATGCAAGTGAACATGCAATGGGCACATGGAGATAAGGGATTGTAGCTCAGAAGTACAGCCAAGGCACTGGGTTTGGTTATGGGAGCTGCCCTCCAAGGACTGACAGTTGAAGCATTGGCCAGAGAATGGATGGATTTTCTGAGCATGCAATGTCAATAAACAGAACAGAAGACTGAAGATGAACAGAATGTCAACACTAAAAGCCCTATCCAATCCATGCATAATCCACATACCCCTGGCCCAAGTCCAGGTTCAGAAAAGAAAGGCAAGGCTATGAAGGAGCTAGAGGAGGAGCAGATAGAGAGTACTGAAGACAGCTATATTATTTTAGTATCATAGTAATTAAAGGAGGCAATACATATGTTAGCACTGATGGCTTTTCCTGACACTGCATTAAGACATAGTTTCAAAAATAGAAAACAGAATTTGAAAAAGATTAATAATATTTGAGCTATGTCTTATACTTTCTAAAATTAAAAAAAATCTATATTTTATTTTATGTATCTTTATTTATTTACTTTTACCAGTTGAGAATCAGACTTTTATTTTTCATATACTTTAAAATTTATCTCTATTTTTAAGTGTATTACAGAATGTATTGTCCTCCCTACCCGCCTCAATTTTCGCTAAGTTGAACATTACTTTCATGTGCGGTTAAAACAATTTTGTTTTTATAAATTATACTTTAATCCAACTTACCCATAAGATAAAATTTAATTTGCATGTAGTTAATCACATGTTTGAAACAATGACCTTGAGAATTCTATTTTGGGAAAGAGTAGTGTGTGGTGCACAGAGTGTGGGCATGGACATCTGTCTCTGTGTCATTCCTGGCTTGGCCACAGACTGTGAGACCTGGTCAAGACACCTCACCTCTCACTCAGAACATCATTTAGGACTAGCTATGGAGCGAATGTTTCAGATCGAAATAAGTAACACTTCACAGTTTATCACTCTGAAACATATGTTTGCAGTTTCTTACATTTCTGCATAATGTGAGAAATCAGAATGGTTCATTTATTCAGAAAATATTAACTTTAAAAAAAAACCCTAAGTTTGAAGGTTTGGGGTTGAAGTAGGAGAAGGGAGACACAATGAGTAAGGCTGCCTCCTTACATTTTAAGAGGAATTGAGTTTTATTTTTACTTGAAAGACATAAACAAGGAAAAGTGTAAACTCCACACTACATATGTCTGGGTGAGGCCCAAGCTTGATGAAGGAGATTTGAAATCATGGAGGCTTCTATTTCAGCAGTAAGGGGAAAAAAAAACAAAAAACTCTAACGGAGTATGTGTGAATGTTTTTTCTGTCATATCAGAGAAAAAGTCCATTGAGTTTTCTAAGATGGCTTGCTCATTCTTATTTTAATGACTAGCAAGTTGCCCAGGCATAGATTTTTCTGTTGTGGTGATGATGGGCTTTAAAATGCTGCCCATCTTTGTGAAGCCATTATCTCTCTGCTTATAGACATTATGGGATTGGACTGACTTTGCATATACCACACATCTAGAGTCAGATTTCTGTTCTGTTAATTAATTGCATACCTAATCCCCTAAACATTTTGTTTAGTCTAAGAGAAGAGTGTGGCAAACCTAGAGAAATATGCAAAGAATTATCTATAGCTATCTGATAAACAAAGGATAAATCCAGAAACTATAATGTTTGTTTTAAGAATTCTAACATTGTTAAAATTGTCATAGACTTATTTTTCTACTTTATTTTTCTAAGTAGAGAATAGTCAACTTATACTTGGTACATGTTTGGTAGATATATTAATATTATATATGTATCTCTCTTGGGGAAGTAATTTGTCTTTTTTCCCATTTAGAATCTTTTATTATTAAAAAAAACTTATGATTTGCAGTTGACATTCAGTATTATATTGGTTCAGTTATTTGTTTCTAATAACATCTTTATCTTGATTAAAATATGAATATCTTAATGCTTTTACAACATAGCTATTGGTTGAAAGGATATTCTCCAGTAATAAAATTAGTAACATCATTTATTGAGTCCTGACCATGTGTTAGGCATTGTGTAATAATTTCAAAAAGTAACTCATGTAATTTTCACAATCGATCTACTATGTAGAAACATACTATAAGTCCTCCTGTTTTACATCTGAGGCCAGTAAGACATAGAGATTGTAAGGAACTTTGGCAAATTTGTAAGTGATAGAGTCAGATTTTGGATCCAAATTGTAATATTCGAGCTCTTGTCTTCAATTCTATCCCACCTTTTAACAATAGTTACTAAGAGAGTCAAATTTTCTTAGAGAATATTTTTAGATTATAAAAATGAGTAAAAAGAAGAAAAGAAATGGGAAAACAAATATTGCCTTCACTGGATAAGAGCTTTGTTAACATTTTGAGCTATATGCATTTCCCCCCTCTTTTAGCCATGTTAAAATTTGGTTTATGTTATAATGTTCTTTTAAACAGTTTTTAAGTTTATGTGTTTTGAAAAAGTTTTCCGTTGTATTATTTAGTATGACTTTTAATGGCTACATTAAGATATGGATGTCTCATATTTTTACACCCCCCCTATTGTTGAATATTTGGACTATTTTCTACCTCTTGCTTTTAGAAAGCAGGGTTTTTAATAAGATGATAAGAACTAGAAAGCAGTGGTATCAAACATGTCTAATTTATTAAAAACAAAAATATAACTTCAACTCCAATTGATTAATTTATGTTTTCCCTTTTAGACTTGTTTGTTTTACTTTAATCATATCTACTCATATGTTTCTTAAAACTGTAATTTAGATTCGGGAAGGTTGACATAAAGGGTGATCTTTCACTCTGAGGTTCCATTCATTATTTTGAGTCAGATTCAAAGGATGATTGGCCTTTGAAAAATTCCTCAGGTTGCTCAGCTGATGCCCCAAGACCTCATCATTTAATATATATCTAGTCATCTAGGAAAACGTTGGGCATACTATTCTGTGTTGTGCTAAGATTTGGATCTTAGTTTTCACTAAGAAATGCTATTTTATTTTTAATGTCTTTATTTATAGAGTCTATAATTTCTAACTTTTAAAAATATATATTTTATTGATTTTTTTCTACAGAGAGGAAAGGAGAGGGATAGAAAGTTAGAAACATCAATGAGAGAGAAACATTGATTAGCTGCCTGCTGCACACCCCCTACTGGGGATGTGCCTGCAACCAAGGTACATGCCCTTGGCCGGAATCGAACCTGGGACCCTTCAGTCCTTAGGCCGATGCTCTATCCACTGAGCCAAACTGGTTAGGGCTATAATTTTTAACTTTTTAATTACAGTTTACTTTCAATATTATTTCATATTGGTTTCAGGTGTGCAGCAGAGTGGTTAGATAACCATATACTTTTCAAAGTGTCTCTCCATCCCCCTTTCGATATTTCCAGTACCCACCTGGCTCCTTGTATAGTTATTAATATTACTGACCATGCTGAGAAATGCTATTCTTGAGCAGAATCTTCCCCCAGGTTTTCATTAGAGGTGTGTTATCTTTGTGAAAACCTGCTACTGCAAAACATTTACTATCCAGGCTTTTAATACTAATCCCCCATGACCAGTTATTCTGAATATCTCCACAATAACGAGTATTGTTCTTGATGATGAGTTACAGTGACATTTTCATGGAGCCTTTAGTGGGAGGTTACATGGTGGGAAATATAGAATTCTAGTTAAGAACATGCATTTTGGAGTCACGTGGACCTGAAATGGCAGCTTGGAGCTGCTACTTCCAAGTTCTGAAATTTGGTACAAGTTACTTAACCTCTTCCTAAGCCTCAGTTTCTTACTGCTAAATTGGGGATGTTACAGGATTTCAAGAACTAAGTAATATATAGTGTCTGAGTTCTAGCAAGTTTTCTATTAATATTAATTTGTATTACCATCATCATTAAGGGAATTTTAATCTTCCAACAAATGTGGGATATTAGATATTATGTGTAGAATCTAAGTAACTCTCTCTGAATAGAAGCTAATTAATCAAAATACAGGATATATTGACAGGGGTCTGATGACAGGATACTTACTATATACAGAATTATTATAAACCATCTGGAGTTTGTGTCCATGTTAGCAACAGCCAAATAATGAAATTCCCTTGTTTCTTTCATGTAATAGAGATATTTATAACTATTTAGCTTGCCCAGAATTTTTCAAGAACATTTCATATTGTTTATTTTATGTGTGATTAATGCAGGGATGGGACCTACTACTGACAATTACTTAACTTTATTCATTTGGATAATAATTATAAGCTCAGAAGGGAGCAAAAGCATAGTCAATGTACTATTTCAGAGGTTCCACTGAGAAAATAGTTTCTCCAATGCCAGCATCATGATTTGATTCCAGAATTATATTCTCTATTGATCTGAAATGAAACGCTTATATCTCTAGTTTGACACCGCAACAAAAATATTATTCCTTCTCCCTGGCCTGACCCCAGCATCGCTAAGCTGATTTTTTTCTGTAGTAACTTATTAATAGTTGGGCTAGTTCCTAGGAGGATGCTTTTTTGTTTTGTTTTTTGATTCATATGTGCAGACAAAGCTGTCAGCACCTTACCGAAGTGAAACAGAGCTGTTGCCCATCTTTCTGTGGATCTTGTATAGACTATTTTTTGAAACCAGAGCTCAAACTATTGGGAAAAGCGTGCATAGGGTTATAGAAATTTTTGTAACGAGGAAGAGAAAAACAATGCATAATCTGTCTGAAGCCATTGTTTCTAGCACTTGCCAATGCTAGGGACAGAGTACAATTAAATGATATTTCAAAAAAAATAATGAAAGAAGAAACTCATTTAAAAAGCTATTATAATGTAACAAAAGTAAGATAAAACATTAACAGATATGGAGAATTCTTTTAGACGAGACACACTCAAAGGTAATTTCTTTTAAGCCGGAGTCTTGCTGACCCTGACTCTAATGAAAAATCAGACCCCATGGCTCCCAGGAGGCAGAAGTGTAGTGTTGTGCATTCTCTTCTGGCCCAGTCTCAGCTTCTTTTATGCTTTCTACTTTCAGCAAAACAAAAACCAAACGAAATGGTATAACCTCTCAGGCTTCAGTTTCTCATCTATAAATCGGAGAGCTTGTCCTGGGGGCGGGGGGAGGGGGAAGGGGGAAGTCTTAAAGGTAGCTCCATGGTGGTCAAACTTGCAAACGGAAACCTCCCTGCAAATGTGTGATGCAGCTGTTCTCAGTTGTGGACTGAAAACTGGCCATAGTAGAATATATTAAAACCCTGAGAAGCTGATACATATTTTTTTTTATAACAAATGTTCACTTGTGTGAGTTTCAATTGCTATATTTAGATTAATGTTCTCATAAATGACTTCTACATTATTATCAAGAAGTGGTACATTGGAAACATATCCTGTACCATCTTGAGTTAAAAAATATTCTTTCCCCCCCATTACTTTGAAATAAACAAGTTTAAGTAAACCTGCTACCTTCTGAAATCCCCAGTCATGTTTCCATGCAGGATGGGTGTAGACACCCTGGAAGTAAAGACAGTATCCTTTAGGACCTTTGTAGGAAAAGGTCTTCTCTGAGAGTCCTCAAGATTTCTAGTGCAGCTGAGGATGTAATCCTAAGGACCCACTGTGGTGTTAGGCCACATTGAATAGATATTCGAATGGAATTCAGAAAGAAATCCTTTTTTAGACTCCATGAAAACTTGGTGTCGCTAATCATAATATGGGTATGCAGATTACCTTTCCGATTTTATGCAAATCAGTTAACCTCTCTGACCATCAAGTTCCTCATCTGTGAAGAAGTTGGATTAAAATATATTTCTTGGCTTAAATAACCACTGGTGGAGAAAGAATCTTATAATTAGTATCTGCAGCTCTGACAGGAGGAAAAAAATGATGATGTTTTATAACTTCAGTGAGTAATTTTGTTTCTTAGGGTTATGTGATAGGCATGCTTTTTTCAATCACTCACAGATACTTCCTATTGTTTAAGATGATAAATACCTAGGACTAGGACACATAAAGAAAGTGTAGGCATAATCTACACATACTTACAAAGGGCAAAGAGGCCCAGAGTAGCCAAGCAACTTGACTAACTGGTTAATGATGGAACCCAAAGGAGGGCAGATCCTCATGAGTCTCAGCACAGAGTTTTTTTCTCCTGTACAAAAGATGGAGAATGCGTTTTCTTTCTCAAGCCAATTCAGATTGATCGGTAGGGTCTGGCTTCTGAGAAATATTGTGGAGCTGAGACCACAACCACAGAAAAGATTACTGTTATTGATTAGTGCTCTATTTATTTTATTTTTTTGTGAACAGCATAGGGATAGAGCATGGATGTTACCTCTTCTCAAGGATATTCTCTATACACCTTCCTTGAGGCTAAACTTTCAATTTTTTTCCTGCCTTGCTTAAAACTCATCACTCACAATATTACTTAATGTTGCCATAGGTATTCTAATCTAAGAGAAGTAATGTGTCTCAGTGGACCAAACCTAGATTTGATCATTGGGAAATAAATAATTCTAAGTGTTTGGATACACATTGTTTTTTCTCAAATTTTATTAATTGATGAGAGAGAGAGAGAGAGAGAGAGAGAGAGAGAGAGAGAGAGAGAGAGAGAGAAGAGAAGAGAAGAGAAGAGAAGAGAAGAGAAGAGAAGAGAAGAGAAGAGAAGAGAAATTTTGTTGTTACACTTATTTATGCATTTATTGGTTGATTCCCATATGTGCCCTGACCACGGATCGAACTCACAACTTTGCCATATTGGGACAATGCTCTAACCAACTGAACTTCCTGGTCAGGGCCAAATCATTGTTTATTTTTGTTCATTTGCTTTGTTTTCAGTTATATTTCTATACCTAATGTTAAATGTTTTAGGCTTCTTCATTAAAATAATGTGGCTTCTCTGATGAAGATCTCAAAGTTGCCAGGGCAGGGCCATAGCTCCGAGTACAGGATGGCTCTAGTTTTGCCTCTCATTATGGGATCATGAAATATCGTGGGAGAGGAAAGGCAAATATCCTGTCTTTTATGGTTCTTACTTCTTAAATCCAATTCCCAGGAGCCTTTTTTATACACTGATGTGGGCTTTCTGATGTACGATGAGGAAGGAAGCTTTCTCCCACTGCTGACATGTTCTGGCTCTTTGGGCTGCTCAAAGAGGTGATGAAAGAAGCATACTTCCAACCACCTGCAGCTGTGTTGGCTTCTGCCCTCCCCTTCCTACAGTTTTGCAGGATTTTGAAATAAAAATGTTGGATGCTTTGGGCCTAGCTGTATACTTCTTTTCGTTGATTTGAGTCCTTGTGTTCATTCCCATCATCTGGGATTAAAAAATGTTTCTGTTGATTTCAGAGAGGAAGAGAGAAGGAGAGATACAATAGAAACATCAATGATAAGAGAGATTCATGCATTACCTGCCTCCTGCACACTCCCTACTTGGAATGGAGCCTGCGACTGGGCATGTGCTGTGACCAGAATCAAACCATCACCTCCTGGTTCATAGGTTGATGCTCAACCACTGAGCCACTCCTGGTGGGCTGGAATTATTTATTTATTTTTTTAAAGAGAAAAATGTGCATTGTTATTTTAAGAAACTAGAGTTTAAATTCTGAAACACAGAATACATTTATTAAATACACACAATGTTCTCTCTTTTAAGAACTGTTTAAAAACAGGCCAGAATTGAGTTAAAATGGAATACAGTGGCTGTTTCTGGAAATAAGTTATTTTCTAGTGAAAATTCTCTGTTTTACAGACAAGGAAATTGAAGCCCAGAGCCAAAGAAGGTTAAGTGATTTGTTCAATGTCAAACAAAACAGAATAGGAAAAAGAATCCAGAACTTGCCAATTATTTTTTGTCTATATCTAGTGCATTTTATCGCACACTACACTACTACCACTGCCTTTAAAATATGGTTTGTTTTTAAACTGATTACTTAGATTTTAAATAATGGTTTGAATAATAGATTAGTAAAAATATAATACTAATGTTCATTTTGGGGTTTAGAAACTCAGTAATCTGGATTTTTAGGTTTTCTTTTCTTTAAACATCCATTGGACATTAACATCTTTCTATGGCATCTGGACTTATTTCCTGGCTTTGAAGAGTATATTAACCCAGCTCTGCCTCAAATTCTGCATTATTCTCAGCTATAAGGGAGTTTAGAACAAGCCAAACATTCATGGTGAGGCTGTTACAACCTGGACTTCCTGGGAAGCCACCTTCACACTGTCTTCTGGTTTCACAGAAAGCAGGTGTTTGCAAGTGAGGAACAAGACTTAAGGTAGGGCAATGAGGTGTAAAACAGCTCTGCTCATGTTTCCGATTATCATCCCCCTTCTCATTTACAGGCTTCTGTGTGTCCACAGGTAATTTGAGGATCTGTATATATTAAATTTAAAAATTCAATGAACAGCCTATAAAAATAATATTTGTATAAGAAAGGCACGTGTTAACAAGCAATGCCACAAACTAGTACAGAGGAGTACTCTAGCTATTATAATGAGTCTCTTGGCAACAAAAGCACTCAAGTTCTATTCTGTAAAATGTAAGGATTAGGTGTTCTTGAGGTAGAAAAGAAAAACAAAACTCTTCTTTGCAGATGGAGGGGAAAATGCAGTGGTTTCAGCAGCATAGTCACTGTTATGGAAATTTGGATGTGTACTGCACAACTTAGTGTTTAATCATGAGCAGAGAGGCCAGATGAGATGTTTTTTTTAAAATGCTGGATTAGAGACACCAGATGGAATTAATTCCCAGTGGAATAGAAAACCCGATAAATTGAAAAGGGGCCTCACTCAGAAATACTTTTCTAAAAGGAGTATCACAAACCCTTAATAACCATTTTTAAACACTATATAATTTTATGGAAAATACATTTTATATAAGAATAAAAATTGACATCATACCATATTTTGGTAAGATTAAACACATAATGTGAATTATCCTTGGAAAACTGAAGCAATTATTGAGATTAAGTTGCAAGTAACCTAAATGAACCCTCTCAAATCATTTTATGGAAGCATTTACCCAAGAAGTAGTTCTAAAAACAAAACAACAAAACAAATTTATATCCACCATACCTCCATCCTGTGTAACACAATCCATGGGCTGAGAAGAAAAAGCTTATGTTCTTTGTGCACAGTTTTTGGGTGGTGCTGATTTTTTAAAAATCTTTTCACCATCTTTCAAGTATAACTTTTATTACTTTTCAGTACCACCTTTTAACAGCATCTTTTTAAATTTTATTTGACTTTATTTTATTGATTAAGGTATTACATATGTGTTCTTATCTCTCCATTGCCCCTCAGACCCCCCCACTTATGCCCTCATCTCCCTGTTGTCTGTGTCCATTGGTTAGGCTTATATACATGCATACAAATCCTTTGGTTGATTTTTCTCTCTTATTCCCACACTCCCTTACCTTCCCTCTGACAGCATATTTTTTCTCGTTTCTTCTTTCCTTTATTCTTTCTATTCTTCACTCCCCCTTCCTTTCTTTTTCCTCACCTCCTTTTTCTTTCTTAATATGAATCTCTTCTTTTGACCTTACATTTTCCCAGGATGTCAGTTGTTTTTATATTTCTCTGGTTCTTTATACTGCAGTCTTTGGAGATTTAAAAATACAACATAAATAGAATCTTTGGTCATTTCTCATTTTTCAGCAATAAGGCATGGTTTGTATTACTTTCCTCATAGGATTATTTATGGGGTAAATATTTCCAGATGTCCCGAATCTCTTTGTTATATCTACTATCAAAAACAACAGTTCTTCCTTTTACTCTACAGTAACACGATTATGGTCTGGTATGAATAGTGCTGTGAGAACAGAAGTTTCATAAAACAAAGATGAGTTACTTCGATTCAGTTTAATTCAATAAACAGTTATGTCCAGGATGCTGTTAGCTATTGTGAATGATACACAATTCCTTTATTCAAGGGATTTGCAATTTAGCATGGGTTAAACTATGCAAATAAATATCTAATCCTAAAATGACTGCTATAGTATAGAAATAAGTGAAGATTTAGAAACTCTATAGGCAAGCAAAAAGCATAGAATAGTAAACATGAGGATCTTTTATTTGTCAGTGTTTCACTTTAATTCTCTATAGTTTTGGGACATATCAAATAATGGGTTTTTAGAGTTCTTGTTACTTTATAATCAGTATTATTACATTATAATCTTAACACACGTGTTGATTGTTCTATTTAGTGAATGCTTATGGAGAAGGAATATGATTCTGATAGAGTCTTCCTCTGAGAAAGGTTTATTGATTTGAATCTGTAACACTAAATTAAGGATTGATGTTTTATTCCAGTTTTCAAATAGGCACTTTGTCATATCCTGCAGGTATATTCCTTGCTCTAGATCAGAGGGAGCAAGCCCTTTTAGGATGAGTTGTCACATAGCAAGAGATAATACTTCTTGGATCAGTTTTCTAAAGTGACAGGTTTATTCCCTGAACAGGACAGAATTTTAACAAATAGGCCAGGCTTCTATGTGTACATAATTTTCCACCACAGGTGTCAGGGTGAAGATGTGTTTGAAGAGTCTTGTCTGTTTTTATGGAGAATGAATCTGGCATAAAAATGACAGAACCCTTTAATAAAACCATTCCAGTTGGAAGACAGCAATTAAGTAGATTGGTGACTTGAGAAAGCTTGCATCGCTGGCGCTCTCCATGGTACTGAACCACTTCTCCCTGTGTTGTCCGTGAAGCCTGTATGAAACAAACCTTCACATATTTTTAAAATGTGGCTTTTTTTTTTTACTTTTCTAATTAGAGAATTTATCTAACTGTATATTTTTATACTTGTTCTTGCTCTAGTATAGGTTATATCTAGCAGTCCATTTCTTGTTTTATCCTTTATTCACCCAACAAATATTTCGGTATAATCTCTGTGTTGGACATTCTACTAGTAAAGTGCTCAAATTCATTATTACAAAATGCTAGTTATTATTGCTTTTGATTTTTTTTGGTGAAGTTTGGGTCAAAGGAACAAGTTTTCTGATAAAAGTAACTTAGGATTCTGGATTTTTTAGTGTTTGGAGAATCTGTTTTCTGGTTTAAAGGTTGAGTCTCAATGATAAATCAAAACTTGAGAACAAAGAGTATTGAATGATAAGCTCTCTTTCTAGAGATATTTAGTCTACATTTGGTCATGAGCCAGGTTTAGTTATTTCTATGGTTTTTATTTTCCATTTATTAGGGCAGTGATACTTGTTTAGTCACCATATGCTGTGAGAATCTGTTGGTTTCATCAGAGACCTAGAGAAACCCACTTATTAACCAGACCCAAAGCTTGTTTCAAAATCTATTTGTTGATTCTACCTAAGTTGCATGACAGTTACAGTGTAGTCTGTTGCTTTATTGCATTATCCCCAGACTGGATTTCATAATTAATTTCTCCTTTGCCTTTGACTTATTCAGATAAGAATATGTTAAGCAAACAGAGAAACATGACAACTACTCAGGCTAAAGGGTTTCTTCATTAGTTTCCTTTATTTGCTTAGGAATCAATGCTGTTTTAATTTTTTAAATTGATATTGTTTTGCTTGCTTTATAATACGCCATATGCATTATTTAAGAGTTATATCATCTGACTTGACCTTCTGATTCTATGATGTAATGTATTACTTGCATTTTACATGTGAGAAAGTGGATGTTTAAGGTAGTTAAGTAACTTTCTAATGATCATAGAATTAGGAATCAGGATTGAAGATTCAAATCCAGGTCTCTCTATCATTAGAGTCCCTGCTTTTAATCTCTCTTCATTTCTGCATGCTTTAATATACCTTTACTTTCCAACATAAAATGCCATATCAAAATATAGGAAAGGATATTAACTTAAGAAATAGGAAATATTTTGAGGCTTTTAGGAAAATACAAAAATATAGAATAAAAAGCTGAATATGATTTTATTTGGCAGTATTATGATGATGATTTTATATAAATAAAGCTGTTTCTGAAGGTACCTAATATACTCTCTTGAAAATATTTGGTTGGTTTGGCACATACTCTATTTTATAACACTTGATGTGCTTTAAATATAAAGATTTCACTGATTCTAACAAATACTCGAACTATTCAGAGAAAAACCCAAGTCAGATAGCTTTTTATTCAGTAATTTTTATTTATATCTGAACGTTTGAGAGGTATTTGTTTCAAAAATATGGTTAGAATATAAACTGAAGAAATCCAAGCTGAAAACAGAATTAGAAGCCATGTATATTGGTAATTAGTTTTAGGTGATACTTGCCAAAGGTTCAAGAAAACATTTTTCAACTTATTTCAGACTTAGAATAGACTTTGTTAATATTATAAACAAACATATGTCCATTAATTCTTTTCAGAAATTCAAAGTAAATTTTTCTTGTTAAAATATGATTGTTATAGAGTCTATGAGGAAATTTATAAATTTAGAAGCAGTAGTGTTTATAATAGTCATCATCCCAACCAACTGGAATGTTTTATTTAATCCTTCATACACACACACACACACACACACACACACACACACACACACATTAATATAATTTTATGTGTAATTTTGTATTCTAAATCTCTACTTGATGTAATTATATTACTTTATTTTTCATTTATATGATTTCCAGTGAGACACAATCTACTTTAGCCATTTAAATATTTTTTGTTTCTCTGTATGTATAGTGCATGTGTGTGTGTGTGTGTGTGTGTGTGTGTGTATGTAATACTTTGTTTGTTTTAGAAGAAGATGCATTATATTTCTTTTAATACCATCACAATTTATCCATGTTCTTGGTGAGCTCCTATGCAAATATGAAAATCTGATTTATTAGGACAAGTTAAGGGAGAGGTCTATATGAATAAGAAAATATTTAAAAGTATTTTTTGTAGTTATATAGCAGCTGAAGGTACTTTCCCATTAGCAGTTTTAAGTAATGCTGAACCTAAGCTAATGAGTAGGTATACTTAATTTGGAAACATCATTGTCTATTTTCCTGCAGTGTCTTAAAATCTTAAAAATAATCCCTTAGTAATTTAATTATGTCTTCTAGTTTTCTCCTTTAATTTGCCTAACAATTTTTCCTTATTTTTTTAAAGATCATCTTCAGCTTAATCCAGATAGCCCTATTAAATCAACTTATCAAAAGAAAAAAAACAAATGAAGACCTTTTATTTTCAAAGGAAATATTTTTGATCCACTAGTTTGATTTAAAAGTATAGCAGATGAAAGTGGGACAAGGGCAGGAGATGGCATCTGATGCAAGAGCCAGGAAGCAAACATCTATTGATTTGACTCTGGTCAGGTGATAACAGATTATTATTGCATTTATAATCTCATATATCTTTGGAATCATATTCAAAGTTTTAAAAGCTTTACCATTTTGAAGCATGCCTTTTAGTAACCAAAATTTTCTACATTTATCTCACGGTGAAGGAATATATATATTAGGATGATCTTCACTGAATGAGAAAAATATCCTGACGCCAGTTACCTTCTTAGAATGCATATGTCTTCTGGTAACTAAAAGTGCTTTAGCCTGCCAGTATGACTCAGTATTTGAGCATCAATCTATGAACCAGGAGGTCACAGTTTGATTTCCAGTCAGGGTACATGCCCAGGTTGCAGGCTCTATCCCCACTATGGGGGGTAAAGGGGAAATCTACAGATTCCATTATCACTGGACAGACATAGTCTTTGGGCAAATCTGATATAATGGATCTGTCCCATGAGCCATTCTCTACAAAACTAAATTCCAGGGAAGATCCTATATCAAAACAGATCACTTGTATTAATCACTTTTCATTATTTTTACTACTTTGTTGAAAGTAAATGCCAATAAGAATTTATTTTCCAAATCCATAGCATATTAGAGTCCTTCTTCACTAATGTTTTCCAAATGTGTATTATGCTCTTATTCTTAGTCATCTGTTCTAGCCAGTTTCCTTTTTAGAAAATATTTTTTAGTTATGTCTTCACAGATTATGATACAAGCAATTTACCTCCATTTTACATTTTTCTTCTGACTTGTCTTGATGATGCAGTTCTCTACAAATATAAATGAGAATTTATTTCTCCACAAAAAAATGAATATTGCTCACAGTGGAAGAAATATTCTATTAAAAATACCTTCTACTCCATGTTCTAATCCCTTATACATATAGGCATATTCTGGAAGTTACATCTGTTCACAGAATTAAGAAATTGAAAGTCATAGATTGAAATTATTTTTATAGTGCAATCTCCCTAAAAAGTCATAGGAGAAAGTTGTTTTTCACAAGGTTTTATTCACATGCTGGTATTTCTGATGCTTCTTAGTTCTTTCTTGTGAAAGAAAAGTCACTCTTAATATGTCTACAAACACTATCATTGTAAAGTCACATCCTGCTGCTTACATTTTCAGTGCTTGTCTTGCACCTACTTGGAGACTAAAAGGAATCTGCAACCTGTAACCTTAGGAAAAAGAACTTATGTCTCCAGGAAAATATCATCTGAGTGATTGAAGAAATTTAGAAGTTTCTAGGTTCACTCCAGATGCAGGGCACAACTGGATTTGTCATGTTTGAGTGAATGTTGGACTTAGTAGAATGTCAAAGAAGTTCTTATTTTCATATTCATATTTTAAATTAAAGGAAATAAAATATAAATGGTCTTTTTATGTTTGGGGTCAACTGTGGGAAGTCACCTAAGACTGAGTTTGTTGCTTTTTATGGGAACCATAGCACAGATTTAGTTTGGAATCCTGATAATGTTCACATGTCACCTATCTGTTGATTTGAGACTGTTCACAGTTGTCATGAATCATGATTGAGAATGATAGATGGTATACTAACTTTTTCTTTTTTTTTCTTTTTTAAATTCAATTTAGTCTGATCTGCTAGTGAGAGAAATATTCTGAAAATAAACCAAGGGCCAGAATAGGTAAACCTATTTTTCTCCAGATGTTGAGATATTAAAAAAGTGTTTTTTTCAGTGTGTTTGCTTTTATAACCTTTCCACAGATTCACAAGATGTCAGGGCTGGGCAAGATATTAGAATTCATTAGTTAACTCTCTAATTTTATGGGTGAGAAAACTGAGCACTGGAGAGTAGAAAAAATGCCTAAAGCCACACACATGGTTAACTGGTCATAGAAATCATTTACCCTCCTACTCAGTTTTGCTAGAAGCTTATACTAATTTTGTTAAACTTACTAGTATAAGTCACATTTGATAAATTTTTGATTTGCCTAATCCATTGGCACTTCCTATTGACTTCACTTCCAACATAAATCCTGTATCTATTTATGTCTCTCCATCCATACTGTTACCCATCCAAATCTTATATTATGAACATTGAATTAGTCTGCTAACTGATCTCTCTATTTCCAAAACCTCCTATACTCACTCCATAGCAATATAAGAGACAAAATAATCTTTACTAAAACACTAATTGGATCATGGTTATACACTTACAATCCCAGAATGGCTTTCATTGCACTTAGAATTAATCCTGAATTTCTCTTCATGGCCTAAAGATAGATCTACATGATCTGTCTCCTGCTTTTCTCTGGAAACACATCTCCTACCTCTAACCCTTGTGCACTATGCTGCAGCCAGTTTAGCACATTTTTTCTCTCTCAAACTGAAGGCACATTCATATGTCAGGGCCTTGGTGTTTGCAGATCTCTCTCTTTTTTTTTTAAATATATTTTATTGATTTTATACAGAGAGGAAGACAGAGAGATAGAGAGTTAGAAACATCGATGAGAGAGTTATCGATCAGCTGCCTCTTGCACACCCCCTACCGGGGATATGCCCGCAACCAAGGTACATGCCCTTGACCGGAATCGAACCCGGGACCCTTCAGTCCCCAAGCCGACGCTCTATCCATTGAGCCAAACCGGTCCCGGCTGCAGATCTCTTTGTCTGAAACTTCTACATGTGCACATCTTTCAACCTTTGTGCTCTTCTGCTGAGAAGTTGCCAGTCTTGCCCTCTCCCCCAATTTCTTCCATTTTGCTATTTTTTTTCTTGGCACTAACCCCAATTTAATTACATATTTTTTCTGTTGATTGTCCTTCCACAACTAAATTGCAAGCTCCATGAGTGTAGAAGTCTTGATGTCCTGTTCACAGCAGTATTCCAATAGCCAGCAGGGGATCTGGAAATAGAAATCAATCAATCAATCAATCATCAGTCAATCAATCTGTATTTGTTGAATGAATAAATAAACCCGTTCAGTAATATTGAACTACTTGGAGAGTTTTGTATAGACAGAAACTGTGCTTCCAAATATTTCCACCTGCTTAGCATAACCTTTGCTAGTTTTGCTATCTGAAATAACTTAATTGGCATCCTTTGTAATTGGTACTCTCACTCATGCCTGTTAATACTCAAAAGGAGTAGGCATGTCTGCTGTCCATCACAAAATCTCTCCTCAGATTCAGTTGAAAGCACTTCTTATGCTCACTGTTCTGCCCAGAACCTCTCCTACTATGGGGATAGGGAGCCACAGAAACAGAGAACCTAATGATATCTCTGAATGCATGATCATCTGACCACTCAGTGTGTGTGTGTGTGTGTGTGTGTGTGTGTGTGTGTGTGTGTGTGTATGTGTGTGTGTTTTAGAGGCCTGGCGTATGGATTCTTGCATGGGTGGGGGCCAGCAGTCTGGCCAGGGGGAACGGACATGGGCCCTTGGCTGGCCTGCCTGCTGGTCGAACTCCTGATCGAGGGGACAATTTGCATAACTAGCCTTTTATTATATAGGATATACACTAAGTGGTCAGATTGTTATGCATTCAGAGATCATAATAATCTGGCCACTCAGTGTATATTAGAACCTATTATATGTCTGTATATTAAAGAGATTTTGTTTTAAGGAACTGGTTCATGTGATGTTAGGGCTGGCAAGTCAGAAATCTGTAGGGCAGGTCTGCAAGCTGGAAGCTCATCTAGGAATTAGTGTTGCAGTCTTGAGGTAGACTTCTTTTCTAGAAAACTTTAGATTTTTTTCCATAAGGCCTTCCAAAGATTAGATAAGGCTCCACACTATCAAGGGTAATCTCCTTTACTTAAGGTCAACTGATGGTAGATGTTAACCATGTCTACAACATATCTTCATAGAAACACCTTGATCAGTGTTTGATTCGAAAAACTGGGTGCTATCCAGTAGACATGGCTCAGTGTTGAGGATGGACCTATGAACCAGGAGGTCATGGTTCAATTCCCATTAAGGGCACATGCCCAGGTTGTGGGCTCGATCCCCAGTGTGGGGCGTGCAGGAGGCAGCCAATCAATGATTCTCATCATTGATGTTTCTATCTCTCTCCCTCTTGCTTCCTCTCTGAAATCAATAAAAACAAACAAAAAACCTTGGTGCTGTAGCCCACTCTAGTTGACATGGAAAATGATAAATTTGTAGGGTTGGAAATGCTCCTCCTGAGACCCATTGTTATTACTGGGACTGCTATTGCTGGGTCATATTAAAGAGGAGTTTTTGGTTTGTTTTATAGCAGAATTTAAACATAACTTGTCAGAAAGAATTGAATGCCATGCTTTTGATTTTGAGGTTTTGTGCAATCTACTTGCATTTTTACGTATTGGCTACATTTCAGGTATAGAGTACATCTCGATTTATCTCTATAATAAAAAATAAAATCTGATCAGAGTACATAAAATTGAATTGAATATTTTCTTATGTGTGCTTTAAATTACTTGTAATATCATAGAATATCAGAATATTTAGTCATTTAGGAATAGAAAAATTACAGACTGTATTTATGACTTTGGAAATTTTAATATTAAATTTTATTTCTCATGAGCTTTATATAGATAATTATTGTAGTTGTAATAGCATAATTTGTTGTATTTTGTTCAAGGTAAACTTATTATGTCTTTTCTATATACAGAAAACTTTTTTATTTTAGAAGTAAATGCCATTTATATTCCCAGTGTATAATAGACAATTATGGTTGGACTAGCATTTCTATACAAGATTGCTAAAGAATCTGGTGGGAGACCTAAGCCAGTTTTGCTCAGTGGATAGAATATCGGCCTGGGTTTGATTCCAGTCAAAGGCATTTAGAGGGATCTTGGGTTTGATACCAGTCAATGGCACGTACCTTGGTTTCAGGCTCTTCCCTAGCCCATGCCCTGGTCAGGGCTAGTGTAGGAGGCAACCAATAGATATGTTTCACTTACATTGATATTTCTCTCTGTCTTTCCCTCTCTCTCCCACTCTCTCTAAATATCAATGGAAAAATATTCTTGGGTGAGGATTAGAAAAAAGAATATGGCTGGAAACATTGAAATAAAATGCACATAATCACGTTACATGCTAATACCTGTCAATCATTTCCAACATGGCCTTCTGAGAAGACAGAGAACCAGAGTTAATTTTAGAACATACTTAAGGATAAGTGATAACATTATGGAGTTTTGCCGGTACAAATCATACCTCATTGTTATTAGCTTGAAGTGATTTATATTGCCAAATCTTGGTTATAATAATCAAAACAGAGAGGTTCACAATTTTGATTTAGAAGTAGGACATATATGCTATCAACTGGAAAATTGTGACTTAAGAGTCTTAAATTTATTTGTTACTTAATTATAAACATAATTTCTATAGCAATGATTTACATGAATATTGAATAATTAGGTTACAAATGAAAACTGCTACTAAGCTAATAAATTATTGGCATATATTGTCTATTTAGAAGCTAGTATTCTTACCTCTAGCATCATTTACAAATTAATTATGCTGCAAAATATTGATGTTCCACAATTTGTTCACATTCCCATCAATATGGAGTTCATTCCATAATAATGTAAAATAAAAAATAAAAAAACTGGAACAATTTCTTCTTTTTATGAGCATATAGATTACTTATCTTCTAGTAAGATGCTGTAATCTATTTAGATATCTGCATTTCTTGCATTGATCTAAAAATTTACCCAATCTAAATACTCTCATCTTCGCTAATACTTGGGGAAAAGAAACCCCTTAAATTTTAATCAAAACACACATTGATCAATAATATTGTAAAAATTAATAACTAATCCATTGTCTTGATTGTCAGAGACACATTAATAAAGGACTCTATTTGAATGCAGTACAGTGAATTAAGTGGTAAATGGAGGTTAATACCATGTTATCTTGTTTTCAGATAAGTCCAACTTATTAAATGTGCAAGTAAAGATGTCTGTAACTTGCTGAAACCGGTTTGGTTCCGTGGATAGAGCATCGGTCTGTGGACTGAAAAGTCCCAGGTTTGATTCCTGTCAAAGGCATGTACCTTGGTTGTGAGCACATCCCCAGTAGGAGGTGTGCAAGAGGTAGCTGATCGATGATTCTATCTCATCCATGTTTCTAACTCTCTCTATCTCTCTCTTCCTCTCTGTAAAAAATCAATAAAATATATTAAAAAAAGATGTCTGCAACCAGTTTAACAGTTTCCTGAACTTAATATATACACAGTTGTTGTTTTTGCAAACAATTTAGTAACATTTAGAGACTTGAATGCAAGCTTGGCAATGGTTTTATAAAACTTTCTCCACATACTATATGGAGCACAACCTTGGGTCATATATTTAAAGAAATCTATCACAATTAAAGGGGAAATATTAGGTCAAACTCACTTGTTTTCACAATTCAGTTGCCTTAAATGCCAGCCTCATCCTGAGTGGACACTTGACCTTGGCTTCCCCTCAGGAAACAGAAGACTGGTGGGGCTGGAAGTACTATTAGCTGCCTCTTAATTTTCTTCCAACATGGCAACAATGTTCCCATTAACCTGAATGCTGTTCTTGGTTGCACCCTCAACTTCACTGGGCTGCTTGAGCATGTTGAGATTTAACATGGAATGTGACCCTATCATGAATAATAGGAGATTGTTATTTTAGTGATGGTAATGGTTTTTGTTTTAAATCAAGTTTTGTTGTCATTTCTTTGTAAAAAGACAAATATATGAGGATAGAGCCTATGGCTAAATCCTTGTCCATTATTGTTTTACTAGAGGCCTGGTGCAAGGATTCTTGCACATTGAAAGTAAATTAATTAGAAGGTGGCCTATGGGGTGGGACTGGGCAAGATGGGCCACACAGGCTCTGGAGCCAACCTCCTGTGAGCAGGGTCCCTCTGGCAGGTGGGGTCCCTTGGCCTGACCTGCAAGGATCAGGCTGAAAACAGCAGCCCACCATCTCCTGAGGAGTCCCAGAGTGCGAAAGAGCACTCTTCAAAGTTGCTGTAGCTCAGCAGGTCCTACGTTGAGTGTCTGCCCCCTGGTGGTCATTGCATATGATAGCTACTGGTCAGCTGGTCACTTAGGATTATATATATATATATATATATATATATATATATATATATTCTCAAAATATCACAATAAGTGCTTATTTATTCAAAATAAGTGCTCAATAAGTATTTATGGAGGAAAGAAAGGAAGGAGAGGGAAAGAGGGAGACAAATATTTATACTTTTAAGCCAAGAAAATAGCTGTGATATTAAATGAGAAAGAATAAGCTCCTGTTTTCAGAGAGTTTGTGAGCCAGTTAGTTCATTTTTCTAAGGAAGAAGGAAGTCACAGTACATGAAATTTTGAATGGATGTCTGAGATCATTTAAACTGCTCATTGTTATAAACAATACAATAGAGGCCAAGATTGGTTTTCATAGTACTGGATTGCATCAGAGGTGATATCTAGACTCATGTTTCCTGATTCTCATCCTTGCATTAAACTGTTCTTTTATTTTATATTGTTGTACGAGTAATGCACATTTATTATAGAACATTTTAAAAATATAGATAAGAAAAAAAGGAGACAGAAAAAGAAAAACACTAATAATCTCACCACCCAGAAGTGAATATTATTTATATTAATATTCTGGTTTATATTCCAATATTTTAAATTTGGTATTGTAGTTTTTGTTGTTAATATAGCAATAATCTTTACAATAGTAAAATATAGGGGAAAAGTCAAGTATTAAATATATAGTGAAAAAAAAAAACTTTTATTATGTTCTTCCTCAATTACATTCCTGTCTGTTCACAGTTTGGATATATACTGTCTATGTAAAAATGCCCAAACCTGAAAATACTTCTTATAAAAATTAATTGAAGTTTGAGCCAAACGGATTACAGTGCTGGAAAGCAAGATCTCAAATGCTCTGGAGAAGGACTGGTTGCCATTTCTTTTAGGCATTTTTAATGATGGCGCAGGTAAGGAAGATTACATGAAGATGGGAGAAGGCAAGGTGGGGAGAAAGCCAGGATAGTTAACAAGATGATGTGTTCTCTTGAGAGTGGTTAAGCTTCAGAGGGGCCTGACAAAATTGATTACTCTGGCATTTCAGAGGTGTGCCAACCTAGATGCACAAGAAAATGGACAGGGCTTGCTCAAGGCAAAGATAAACCTTTTCATAAAGAAGTTGTGTGCCTGGGTCATAACAACCCACCATGACCTGCCGAGTTAGGATTTTGGGATCAGAGGTTACTTTCAGTTAGATTTATTATAGCACGTATTTTTCATTTACAGTACCTTTCAGCACTTTTTTTCTATTGCATGCATGCATGTATATGTGTTTATAGTTCGAATAATGGGCCAGAAAGGCAGAAGCAGAATACAAAAACAACAACAAAAATGTAAAGTTTATTTAATGGCAAAGGAGAAAAAAGTATTTTCCACAGAGAGCTACACAAAGCAGGAAACCTCGGAATGTAATTGTCGCTGCAACTGTTAGGATTATCAAAGACCTCACAAGGGTGGACATCTACCAATTCTAATACATGGTCAGGGTAATGAGAAGCCTAACCTAGACTAGTCACAGGATGCCTTCCTTTCATAAACTCTCCAGACAGTTTCTTGAATACTGGTTATAAGTCATCTCACCAGGTGCAAATCATTCAGCCTGGCTTGCCTAGTGTATTGAAATACATGCATGAATAGTTATATAATTTTTTTCCCTAATGATAATGGTACACTTGCTTTGTCTCAGTTCAAGTTGGGAAAATATTTTCTTAGCTTTTAATTTCACATTCTGTCTTAGTTTCAGTTGTTTGCATGCAAACAGTATGTAGGTTCCTTCCTATTTTTCAATCTTAGAATTTTAAAAAGACTAACTTTTAAGACATAACAAATTTAGCCCATTCATATTTGTTGTAATTCATGATGTTTATATTTTTTCATCTTAATTAAAAATGTTAAATATATTTCTATTGATTTTAGAGAGAGAAAGGGAGACGGAGAGAGAGAAACATGGATCAGCTGCCACCTGCACACCCTCTACTGGGGATTGATGCAGTAACCCAAGTGTGTACTCCAACTGGAATTGAGCCAGTGACCTCCTGGTGCATAGGATGATGCTCAACCAACTGAGCAACACGGGCTGGATTCCTCTTAGTTAATTTTTTATTTTTAATGCTCCCCCCTACTGTTTTATTAATATTACTATTTTTCTTTTTTTAATGATTGAGGTTGTTTTTGTTGTTGTTGTATCATTTTTCCCCCCCTAATGAACTTTAGAATGCACTAGTTATTTTTTTTAGTGGTTATTCTTAAGATTTTGAGAAATAGGGGTAAATATACTTTATGTCAACATCTAAACTTAATTAAAAGTTTATCAGTATTAATGCCCTCCCTTGAAAAAACTTCATCCTTAATGTACTTTCCCTTTCTATATGAACTACTTTTAAGTAACCTGATATTAGATTTACATTTCCATTATTTTATTTTAAAATTTTACAACTCTTTTTAGGCCTAAACAAGTTGCCAGTTTTCTGTTATCCATGTGCTTTTCTTTTTTAGATTATTTTTTTGTTTGGCTTTATTGATTCAGTAACTTTTTCAGGATAAGCCTATAGGCATTAAATATAAGCATTCATCTTTGTCAGCCTCCCCGGTACTTAAATGAGCTCTATACTAAATTTTTGTTGGTAGAATGAGAGAAAAACCACATGTAACACTTCCAGACCTTGCTCCTAAAATACATCCCCAGGGGGGAGGTGAAGAAGACACAGTATGCCTTCTCCATGTTCTCATCGCTTGATTTCTGGCAGGATGTAAAGAATCCAGCGGAAGGCGATGAGTCATAGATGTTGGCAGAGCTGCTAGAAGCAGGATACTGGATCCCTGAATGACTGTGGACAAAAATCTCCCTTCCATGTCACCTCCCACTAACCTCCAACAGATTGTGACATATGTGAAAAATCAACTTTACTAAGCCATTAATAGTTTTGTGTTATATGATTCAACAATTAGCGTATTCTGGTTAATAGGTTTGCTTGCTTCACTTTCTTGCTGTTATTTCTCATGTATTTGTTGATACTTGGTTTTCTGTTTACATTTATCATTAAGAATTTAAATAGCATTTTGTTTTTCTTTGAAGAGGCATCTGCCTCTTGTGGTTGAAGGGACCTGCTGGGTTTGGGGCCTCTAAATGTTCTACTTTCATAGCTCCAGTGCTCTTTTTTTAGAATTTTCTAGAGTCAGAACTCTCTTTCCTTTTAACTTCAGTCTCATGAATTCAGCTGCCTTCTCAAGACCTTCAACTTAGATGCATAATAGGTTTTTTGATGTGAGACTCTAAAGTAAATTCCTACCACAGTGCAGGTCTGCTTCTTCCCTAGTGCCTCCATGTCAGGAGATGATTGTGCCATCCACCCTGTTGCTCATGTCAACCTCAGATTCATAATCGTCTCCTCTCTTTCTGCTACCTTCTATACCCAATGCAGGAGCAAGTCATGTCCTCATAACCTTGACCCTTGGACAAATGCTGTATCTAACATTTGTCACCACTCCCCGGTTACATCCCTAATCTAGATCACCATCATCTTCACCCATTCTAATGTGATAGCCTCTAATATGGTCGCACTTCTTCCATTCTTTATCCCCCAAGTTAATTATTTACTCAGCAGCCTCAGAAAATCTTTTAAAAACATAAATCATTTCACTTCTTGGTGAAAGACAAACAAACAAATGATAAACTTTCTAATTGTATCCCAGTAAACTGACAATAAAATCTAAAGTTCTTAGCATGGGCAAAATGGCCCTGCAGAGTCAAGCTTTTGCTTACTTCTCCGACTGTCTGCCAATTCCATCATCTCTATCATTTTTCACTGATTTCCACTCTTACTGGCTTCCTTGCTGTTTTTGGAAGTAATTTTCCATCTCAGGGCATTACTCTTTATTTCCTCAGCCTCAGACTCTTTCCTTAGATATCCCTGTAATTGGATCTCACACCAAATTATCTCCTCAGAAGAGAAATATTTATCTATCAAGTTACCACTAATTGTCACTCTTTATCTTCTCCCCCAACCCACCCTTTCTTCCATAGCACAGAACATTGCCTGGTGTGATCAATATAGCTTTATTTCCTTGGTTTTGTTCTTTCTCACCAGAATGGAAACATGATCAGGGCAGGGACTTGACTATTTCTTCCACAGGGTGTCCCCCTTGAGTGCTGAGTCATGTTTGTTACCTAGTGGGTTCAGAGGGAATATTTGTTGCATGAGGCATGTTTGAAAGGACTGCATTAAGGTTTTGCTTTCCTGTGAATGCTGGCATCAGGGTATTCTTTTCTTTATTTTTTTCTCTTCTATCTTTGTGGAGATTCTGAATATCCCAAGCTCTATGATGCCCCTCTCTGTAGTCTGGCTAGGAGCCTTCCTGAGGCAGATGGTTAACTTTATTTAGAAAGTGGGTTTCAGGACTTCATTCTAGTGATAAACGCTGTGGCTGCTAGTCACAGAATAAACAAAGGCATTGGAGAAGACAGCAAACTACCCCAGCTGTTCACACTGTGGTCCTTTCACAGTTAGCCTGGCTACTGCTTCTTGACTCTGTGTATTGGTTGAGTCTGAGTGTGGGGTGTCTCTTGAAAGCTTTATCTGGAGTTTTTGTTTTTGTTTTTAAAGAGAAAAATGTCCTTACTTGTAGTAGATTTCTCCTACATAAGTTTGGGCTTTCCTATTTCCTCTACTTTTATTTCTCCATTAGTTAATCCCATTGCCTTTAAGGGTTTCCTAACAAATTTTTCCATCTACTGATAGATAAATTTCCCACAATGAACTTATATGAACTTATATAAAATATAGCTTTAAAATTTCAGTGAGATTTGTGATTGGAGGGGGTACATATGCATGTGTAGTCCACCCTTAAATTCAATCTCTTCCTGTTCTACTGCATGCTATTGTTTTATCTTCTATTTTACTTTAATGAGTTAATAAATGTAGCTAGAGATCCATCTCTTAATCCCTAGTTTTATTTTACAGTATTGTTCTATTCCATTATAGTTTAGATAGGCTATAGGTGGGAAAGTTTATCAAGATGAGACTTTTGCAACATGACAAAAGAAATGTATGAATGCTCTTAGTATTGAGATGACATACACATTATTTAGACTGCCGTATAGTCCTACTGATTTCCTTTTCCCCCCTGTATTAATGTTCATATTGAATTAAGTACCTTAAACTGTGAGATATTTATAAGACCTCATATCCCTCTACCCCTACAGCTATTTCTTTGGGCTCTGCTCATTTCTGCTACTTTGTAATCTAACAGTGCTTCATGACTTCCTTGATAAAAATAGAGTGTGTGGGGGCTTAGAGTATCAGGTACACCTCATTTATAACAGCTGTTAAATTTCAGGTTCCATAATGGATTATAAGATATTTTTGAATCTTATTGATTGTAGGATTAGTTGCTTAAATACAGAGTACTAAATATGTTTTTAAAGTATGATCTTGGAATTAGTGAGCAAAGCAAAACTGAAGACATTTGAGGAGTTAGTGTGTATGAAGGTCAATTGGAGGACTTTTTATTTATTATTATTATTATTTTTTTTAACACAAATTGCTTGGTCCACCCCTAGAGTTTCTGGGATATTTCTAAAGAAACCCAAAACAATAATTCTAAAGAATATATGCACTCCTATGTTCATTGCAGCATTATTTACAATACCCAAGATTTGGAAGCAGCCTAAGTGCCCATCAGTAGATGAGTGGATAAAAATGCTGTGGTACAGCACTGGCTAGTGTGGCTTAGTTGGTTGAGCATCGTTCTATACACCAAGAGGTCACTGGTATGATTTCTAGTTAGGGTACATGCCAGGGTTTTGGGCTTGATCCCTAATAAGGGGTGTGCAGGAGGCAGCCAATTGAAGTTTCTCTCTCATATTGCTGTTTCTCTCTATCCCTCTTCCTTCATCTTTCTCTAAAATAATAAAAAAAGTTTGTAAAAAGCTGTGGTACATTTACACAATGGAATACTGCTTGGTGATAGAAAGGAAGGAAATCTTACCTTTTGCAGCAGCATGGATAGACCTAGAAAGCATTATACTAAGTGAAATAAGCCAGTCAGAGAAAGATAAGTATAATATGGTTTCCCTTAAAAGTGGACTTTAATGAACAAAATAAACTAACAAAATAGAAACAGACTAATAAATACAGAGAATAGACTTGCTGCTGTCACAGGAAAGGGGGGTTTGAGGAGCTGGTTGAAAAATGAAGGATTAAACAAAAAAAAATTCTCATAGACACAGGCAATAGCGTGTGCTTACCAGAGGGAAAAAAAGTCTTGGGGGTGGTAGAAGGGAGTAAAGTGGGGGGAAATGATAATGGAAGGAGACTTGACTTGGGGTGGTGAATACAGAATACAATAATCAGATATATGTTATAGAATTATACAGCTGAAACCTATATAATTTGATTAACCATTGTCACCCCAATAAATTAAATGTAAATAAAAAATATAATTTTTTAAAGAGATAAAAAATTTTTAGAGCTACCAGTTAGAAGGTTATATCTTCTGGTATGAAATATCTCTAAATGATTATTAAATAAAGTTTCTACTGAAGCAGACAGAGCTTCTGAAGGCCTAAAGAACTTGGCAAATGTTGTTAAACAAAAATGACAACAATGGAACATGTGGGAGGGATTCTGTTTTAGGGCACCTAAGAATGTTCTCTCTAACATTTCAGCACTTCCCACTGTGGAATATGACTTTTGTCCCTGTGTGTCATTTTCTGCAGTCTTGCAAAGACTAGCCATCAGGTGAAGAGTCAGTCAGTGGGTGATGGACCAGGGGCATTCCACTAAGGTGACCAATTGTGGTAGACTAGAGGCGCTTTGCTACATGATCTTGGTTCTCTTCTAGCTTATGGAGTTGTTGAATCATGCCCATTGGTAAGGTCATGAAACTACCTCTTATATATCATTCATTCACATGGAAAGTCAGAAATATGAGAGTATTTGTATTCCAATGGGGGAAAACATGCAATTAGAAACATTAGAAATCTTCATATTTATATTTTTCTTTCCTTAAAAGTAATTCAATATATGATGTATTATAGCCAGGAATATCTCCTTTTCCAGTTGTTTCTTCATTCTATTAGTATGTTTAAACTTTCTCAGCACGGAGGCACGAGGTGAAAAAAAATGGAGTTAGTTTCCTCTTACAAAAACACTATGCATCCTGCAAAACAAAAGTTGTTCCTGTTAATTTGCATTGTATGTAAATATGTTTCAAATTTGTATAAGCTCATTTACTTTAAAAACAGTCTTATCAACTAAAATTCTTTTGTGAGATATTACAATGAACACAAATTATAAACCTTATTCTTGCATATATAGTCCTCAGAGAATCAAATCACTCTTACGCTTATGTAATATTTATTTAATATCTTCAGTCATTTTCAGGAATCTTACTTCTTTCTTCTATACATTAGAAATACTTTTGAAAAGAGAGAGAGGATCTTATGGAAAAACCACTGATTTTGCTGTTACTGCTTTTGTGCCTGCAAATAAGGAATTGTCATGGATGTACTAGAAATATATTAATGAAGCCTATTAAAAAAAGGGGGATAGAAAAGCACAAGGTCAACTTGCAGAAATTTGTGAAGTCTTCCCATGACATTGAGGAAGAAGAGTCAATGTTGGCTCTGTGACTCACTAATTACTACATATTTATAGCCAGGTGCTGGGTCAAGTTAAATTGGAATTTTTTAAAACATGATTTAACCTTAATTCATTTGGATCCAATGTACATCCATATTAAAAACAACCTTCATAGTTTCATATTTTAAGCCTTCTATCAAATAGATTTAATGGTACTGTGTACATACTATGTGAGGAAAATAATACACCGACATTTTATCTGCTATTGTATAGTCTGTGTGTTATTTAAATTTTTGATGATTAAAATACAAAGTAAAATCTATTAGATATTTCTGAAAAGCATGTAAATATTTTAAAAAGGCAATTGAACTTCTAGACTTGGTACTATAGGATTCAGTGGTATAGCTTGACCTTTGCCTCAAATTTTGGATATGGGTTTGGTTTTATTTAATTTAGAATATTACATATTTTAACATAATTCCCACTTTGCCTTTATTACTGGCCATACCCTCATAATGAAAGAAGTTTCTTTCCCCAAGCTTTAGCAAATTGTTCATATTTTCAAGTTCCTACACAGTCGTTATAGCCTGAGCTTGCTAGAATTCAAGAAAATAACATTGCTGACAGTGAGTTATAATTGAGAAACCTCACCTTATTTAATGGCCAATTTCTCTCTTGTTTGATTTCAAGGCTTAATAATTGTTCTTTAGAAAACCCCAAAAAGGCCGAAACCGGTTTGGCTCAATGGATAGAGCTTCGGCTTGGGGACTGAACGGTCCCAGGTTCGATTCTGGTCAAGGGCATGTACGTTGGTTGCGGGCATATCCCCAGTAGGGGGTGTGCAAGAGGCAGCTGATCGATGACTCTCTCTCATCGATGTTTCTAACTCTCTATCCCTCTCTCTTCCTCTCTGTACAAAATCAATAAAATATTTTTTAAAAAAGAAAACCCCCAAAAGATAATGAATCATTAGAACAAAATTGTTTTCTGTAGAAATGAAACAACTCAGCCTATCCTCACATAAGCTGATAGGTCCTGATTAGCCTCTTAACTGTTGACATGAAGAAGAACTTATATTACAGGAATATCATTTAATAATTAAATATATAGATAGCAATTCAAAATCATGTTGAATTTTCACAGTTCCACTTATTTGTCACTTCAAATTTCTATTCCTCTACCCTTCTTAACCAGTTCTTTTTTGCAGAATGTCCAACAAAAGGGTGCTTCCAAGATGCCTTTGGGAGTCATAAGTGATACTTCCTTCGTGTGATGATGAACAGTGTTAATTTTATATACATGCTCATATGATATTAGGAAACATGAGATCTCTGGATTAGAGAACTGATTGTTTAGTACTCACAGAATATCTTAATCCTAGTTCCCCAAGACCCAGACCCAGGGGATGATGCTCTGAGGGCCTGATACCCATCTGCAGTGTTGCACCACATGAGAGGAGCCCTGAAATGATTAAACTAGGAGCTTATGTAGGGCTGCTGGCACATCTGCCCCTCCTTCCCTCCAGAAGAGAAAGACATCTATTCTGGAATGTAAACAAATGACTGTGGAGGAGAGTGGAAAGATGAAATTGGGTTTTATTCCATGAGCAAATGGTTCTATTGGAGATACATCTCTAAATCTCTCCAGGGCCACTCACTGTCTCTGACCTCCAAACTATATTTGCTACTCAATTTTCCTTGAGCCAAGACTGCCAATATGGTTTTGCCAAGAAACCCCATATCATCCAGAAATGTGTAAATATTCACAGAGAATTGTCTTTCAATAAAGGGTACTGGGTACAGCATTATGCAGTGGTCTTGAAATGGTTGGTAGGGTTTGAAATCATGACTTTCAAGTATGAGCACTGGAACTTATTTAAACCAGTTAGAAATGAAAAATTCACATATTTTGTGGGAATAAAATTTAGTAGATTAATGATTAGATGTGAGACATATATATCCCAAGTCATTCATGGATTTTATGCTTTGTGTAATTTATCTTACAAAATAGATTTTAATTTATATCATGTGGGTATACAAGGAGTCATTAAGGCCTTATGAAAGCAAAATCAAGCTCGGTGTGAGACAAGAGTAGTATATAGTGGTATAACAAATACTTAGGTGTCTCATTCCAGTCTGATTGGTTTTATACCTTTGTAGTATGCTTGTGGTTCTCAAATCACAAATGTTGGTAGTTATCAGGCAAAAGGTGAAAGGTGTAATTGCATGCTAAAACTAACTCTACTTACAATCTCTGCAGTTGGAGGCAGATTGTCATCATTTCTGTGTCATGGTTCTTAGAAGCATCATGATTATTAGCAATACCCAAATAATTCTACTATGGCTGATTTAAGATTTTTTTTGTTGGTTATGTTATTTCTAAGGATGGTCAAAAGAGCACGAGAAAGACATTTGTAGACCTCAATCAATATTGTGGGGACAGTTTTGGAGTCTAAGTTCTCTATGCTCAGAGTGGCTTCCCTTCTGCAAGACATGTCTGCTTTTCTCCTTACAGGAAATGCAATATTTATCAGGTTTTTCAGCAGGAGAGTGAGTCACTGAATTTGATGTATTTGAAAAAAGAAAAAAAACAACACAGCAGGAATCCAAAAACTTTCATTTCTTTTTTATGTATTAGAGAGAAACCTGGAAGCATGATTCTCACTTTTCTTAAAGTTTTTACAGTGTCAAAAGGGTGTTTGCAAAGGGGGGTTGTAAGAATCATCTTTTTGAAGTGTGTCCAGAATTAGAAACTGGCTTATGTGTGCTCTGTTATTTCTTAGTTTGAGCTGCCTTTTTATATTTATTTTAAGTTAAAAAAATTCTTTCCACTTTTCTTTTATTATACAATGTATATTTGTCTTTGACCAAGGTGAAACTCTACTTCCACTGACTAGTAGAGAAGCTTTTCATTAGATTTAATGAGACTTGGGCCCTCATGTATTCTTTTAAGCCTCTGATCAGACATAGTAAACAAAACTTAAATTAGACCATGGTCACCTGCCATATTTCTGAGTTATTTTCCTTTGTGATAGAGTATTGTATCAAATGTTTACCTGAACTCTAATTACCATGGGTACAATATAAATCATCAGGATTTTCTCTTGGAATTAAGAGTGCAGAAGATAGGGTGTTTATTGCTGTCACATTTGATTCTCTTTATATGGATGCTCAAATAATTTTTTTTTCTATAACCAACAAGTTCTCATTTTGATGTGTTTTTTAAGAGATGGTTATTCTAACATGCAAATGTTGGAACTTGGTGGCTGCCCGGGGCAGGTACCCCCAGTTCCATCCCCACTTAACTCTCCTATTTGTAAAACCACTATGTTCATTCATCTGCATGCTGAGTTAAATTAGAAAGATCCTGGGAGGGAAGTTGCATAAACCCATTAACTCAAATTTTCTAATGAGATTAATTTATCAACATATGAAAGGATGCAGAAGGATACATGAAATTTGAGAACTTAAAGTACTTTAAGGGAGAAAAAGGCCTTGGGACCTAATCTGCAGCTCTAAGATCCTAGATCTCCTAGATAGGTTGAATGTGGCTTTACATAAATATGGAATGGAAATAGCACAAATTCTTAGAGAATGAAACATATGGATAAATTAAAGGTAAAGTATTAAAATACAAATTGATCAATTCATGTATTATTTCCATTATATTTTTAGCTTTGGAGGCCATAACATAATTATTCAGGCAGGTCAAAATAGAAAAGATTAGGTTTTTGGCTAACAATATCTTTGGGATCCCTTGATGAAAGAGCTCCCTGGATTCTTTGTGGTACAACTTTGATTCTAATTTTGATTCTATTTTTTTTTCTAGGTAGAGGTCTTTGGAGAGGATGTTAATTCATATCTATCTCAAGAAATTATGATAGGAACCTTACTTTAGAATAGCTAAACTTTTATTGAGTTTTAATCAAGCCAGGTATTGTGCTGAGCTTTTCCAGTTTGCTTCACTGACTTTTTGTAAGAAGAAGACTAGTGGAATAGGTATCCCCATCTTACAGAGAGGAATCTGGGAGAGGTTAAGAATCTTGGTCATGTAGGTAAGTGGAAATTAGGACTTGAACTTATATCTACTTAAAGGCAGAGCCCATTGATTAGGTATGTACAAGTTTTGATAGGTTAGGTCAGTGATCAGCAAACCATATGCGGCTCTTTGGTCACTTGAGTGTGGCTCTTCCCAAAATACCACAGCCTGGGTGAGTCTATTTTGAATAAGTGGCATTAGAAGAAGTTTAAGTTTAAAAAGTTTGGCTCTCAAAAGAAATTTCAATCATTGTACTGTTGATATTTGACTCTGATAACTAATGAGTTGGCCAACCACTGGGTTAGGTAATACCTTAGTGGCTAATGTCCCCCCACATCTCAGAGGCTTACACAAATAAAGATGTCTTTGAATCCTTTGTGGGTCACCAGTGGCTTTTCTCCTCATCAACTTCACTCTGAGACCCCAGTAGAAACTACTCTCTTAAACATGGCTGGTCAGTGTCAGAGGATAACACAACCATTGGAAGTCTCCTGAAGCTCCTATCCACAAGTGACACGTGTCCTTTTTGCTCACGCGCCCTTGATCTAAACAGATCCAGTGGAAAAACCTGACACTGGAAAAGGCTGAGGAAATAGAAGTCTTCCCCAGGCAGGTGCGGTGGATTTTTGGAACAGAAATGGCAGAACAGCCTCTATGCCTCCCAGCCATCTTAGCGATTTCTGAAAGACAAAGTGTTTTCAGTTCATTTAATGTGATAGGTTGACATTTGAAGCAAAAGACAGACCCTGGTTTCACCGAGATGAAATAATAATTTAACATGGGAGCCAGGAGCAAACTCAGAGTTCTTGAATTCTTGTTTCTGTACTTCCATTCTGGAAGCTGAGACTCCCGTTTCATATGCAGACATGGTAGGAGAAAGATGTCTTGTTTTTCAAATAGAAACCGTCTCAGGAGACAAATAACAAAGGCATGAGACATTTATGAAGTTTATTTTTAGTAGCAATCTCAGGCAAGATTTTACTGTCAATATTTTCATTGGTACCCAGGAAGTCAACAGAAGGGGCCCTGTTTTATGAATTGATGTGGCCACAAATATTAGCTCTGACATTTCTAAGTGAACAATTGTGGGAAAGCTACGGAAGTATCTAAATATAGAATCTGTGACAACCAGGAGGGATGGCGCCTTTTCTAACAGTTATGAGTAAGGGTGTTTTCATGGTAGTTTTGTTTATATCTGCTCAAATGCTTGTTCTTATTTTTTTTCTAGCCCTGGCACCAAGTGACTGATTGCTTCTTCCAATGTCAGCAGGATAAGGATGTATTGGCAGGGTCTCATCAGTAACCCCATACTGATCCTTGACCTAATTAACAGTCTGCTATAGGCATCTTGCAGTTTGCTGCTAATGTCACCTCTAAATCAAGAACATTTTCGTTATAGAAAATGTAAAGGTTGCTCCACTAAATTCATTACTAATTCAATTTTCTTACAATAAAATTGTATAACATATAGCTGGCTGGAAGTCCGAATATTACATTGTTTTATTTTGGGGAACTTTTATTGGAGTCATTTTTTTTAAAACTAATTTCACCACTGTTGGTCTTGTGGCCTATTTAACATCTGGTCAGGTCAGTTCAGTAATTAGCAATGTGTTAATATTGGAAACATTTGGAGCAGATTTTGACAGGTACCTTTGGACTTGAGGCAACATCTTTGTCCTTATTTAAATATACAAAACGTAATTAAACAAATAAAATTGTCACAGTGCTTTGAAATTAAAGCTACTGACCAAATAATTATGCTTTCTACAGATGTAAAGAAAAAAATAGCTTCTGGTTATTGCAATGTGGGCTAGGAATCTTCACTTTTGTTGTCTTAGATTTAATATTCATAACAATTTTCATGTGGTGACTATTATTACCCCTATTTTAAATGGGGAACATGGGCCTCTCAGATTGAATAATTAAAGACACGATCTGGAAGAGGTAGAGCTTCTGAATACATTTGTCTCACTTAGAAGATATTGGTCCATTTGACATGTGCCCTCTGTGTGGAATTGTAAGCTTTTAGCTGTTTTGCTCCTTCCATCTCTGGACCTAAAAAGGGGGCAGACTGTTCATTTGGTGTGGCTTAGTAGTTAGAGTTGACCTATGAACCAGGAAGTCACGGTTCAATTTCCTGTTAGGGCACATGCCTGGGCTTCAAGCCCAATTCCCAGAGTGGGGCATACGGAAGGCAGCCAATCAATGATTCTCTCTCATCATTGATGTTTCTATCTCTATTTCCCTCTCCTTTCCTCTCTGAAATCAGTAAAATAATATTTATTAAAAAAAGGGGGGTGGCAAACATTTCTTTGATTTCCTGAAGGGGTTTGTAAGGCAAAATAAATACATTGAAGATAACCTTTGTCATTTCTAGATGGCTTTTCCAGAGCAGGGTTGGAGTGACTCTTTTTACGCATGTGATTCATGCACTTTCAGAAGCGTGATCAATAAATCCTAGCAGTTTAAAACAGAAGTGGCTGTATATGTCTTGTGTCCTAATTCCCTTTGGGTGTTTATTTAAGAGATAATTAAAGCAAATGTATCTGTTTCTGCTGATATGTGTAAAGCTAATTGCTTTATTAACAAAATAATTAATGAAGGGAAGTTATCTTCATT
The DNA here is from genome assembly GCF_964339955.1 of Pipistrellus hanaki. Lineage (NCBI taxonomy): Eukaryota > Metazoa > Chordata > Mammalia > Chiroptera > Vespertilionidae > Pipistrellus > Pipistrellus hanaki. The sequence continues at coordinate 15,793,439 of NC_140505.1, forward strand.
GAAGGATAGGAATGTATACCACTAGCTAAATATTAGCCTTAGGCACCATAAGGCTTACAGTAACTTTCAATGCACACACGTGCACACAGCCTATGTGAAATCAAGGAGACTGATTTTTTAAAGGATCCCCTTCTACCTCATGTAAAAAATATATATATATTTTTTGTTAATCCTCACATAAGGATATTTTCCCATTGATTTTTAGAGAGAGTGGAAGAGAGGGGGAGAGACACACAGAGAGAAACATGGATGTGTGAGAGACATATCAATCAGTTGCCTTCTGCACCCACTTTGACTGGGCCAGGGATTGAGCCTGCAACCCAGGATAGCTATAGGCCTATGGAATTGCAGGCTCTTTGCAAGAATCATGTTTTAGTTTTTCTGGTTCAGAGTACCACATTAGAAGTGGAAATTTACATTTTTTATTTTTTTTTGTGTGTGGAACTAATTGCTTTTGTACTTTAAATATCTTGGTAATAAATAATTGCTTTTGTACTATAAATATCAGGGGTATACTGCAGTTACAGCGTTTTCAGTGTTACGGATATTTTCCATGACAATAAATAGAGAAATATGGGGTAGTTTCCCCCTGATATTTGGGCAGTTTTAGTCCTGACTGCTACAGTTATGCAAGCTAGTTGTCATGGGAGAGTAAAGGCCACTTGGGTAAGACTTTTCCATCTGATCTTTCATAGTCACTGGGAGAAAATGAGCCTTTAATTTTCTTGTTTTTCTGAGGTGGTCTTTCTCTTCACAAATAATGTGGGTTTTGGTTTGAATTTCATTTGTGAACAATAGTAAGACTTTTTTTTTTTAAATATTGATTTTTTACAGAGAGGAAGAAGGATAGAGAGTTAGAAACATTGATGAGAGAGAAACATCCATTAGCTGCCTCCATCACACCGAAACCGGTTTGGCTCAGTGGATAGAGCGTTGGCCTGCAGACTGAAAGGTCCCAAGTTCAATTCCGGTCAAGGGCATGTACCCAGTGGGAGGTGTGTAAGAGGCAGCTGATAGATGTTTCTAACTCTCTCTCTCCCTTTCTGTAAAAAATCAATGAAATATTAAAAAAAAAAAAAGCTCCATCAGTCAGATCTGTGGGTGTTTCATTTTGTTGTCCTCGCACCTGGCAGTGTCCCCTCACTTGGTACAGAGAGATGGTAACGGATGAAGAAACAACCCATTCCTCCAGAGGGAAAGGAGGGAGGGGGGTTGTGCGGGGCTGAGAAGTCAGCAGTTTCCAGAGGCTTTTGACTATGTGTAAAGGGAAGTCGGGGGGGTCTCAGAATGACCATTTAGCTCAGGTCCATTTCAGAATTAGAAATTTGAAGGGCGTAAAGAAATTAGAGGAAATATTCAAATTAATGATTATTAAAAGCATAACTTCTAACTGCACTGCTGTAGCTTATCATGTACAGAGAAGGTGGACCAGGCCCACTGAGAAAAAATGAAGTCACTTAGAACTTTCTATGCAGATGAAGGGAGTTTGAATAGAAAGAGCATAGGTTCTGGTCAGGAACACTGGTTCATTTTAGCTGTTTCTCTGTATTTCATTTCTTATAAAGGCTACTACCAAAGTGCCTATCTTATGCCTCTTGCACACCCCCCACTGGGGATGTGCCCGAAACCAAGGAACATGCCCTTGACCAGAATCGAACCTGGGACCTTTCAGTTCGCAGGCTGACACTCTATCCACTGAGCCAAACTGGTTTCGGCAATAGAAAGACTTTTGAATGGTCATTTGGACAAAATAAATAGGAGCATGGGTAAAATTCTTTACATAAAAGACTGAGTTTCTGTAGCATGATTTTTAGCTGATGATTTTGAAAGCGTACTTGAAGGCCAGCTATCATAAACATCACTTTCCTTTGGTAACACTTGGGTGGACTTCGAGACAGATTTCACTTAATGGAAATATTTTTTTCTGATTCCAGTTCTCACTTTTATTTCTCTCCTTTCCTTTTCATTTTGTTTGCTGGTTTATTTTGATAGGATGGCTTTTGCTGCTTCATTAAACACAATTGTGTATCCAGGACCAAAGAGATGAAGTATTTGTGGTAACTTGTATAGAAATCTTTAGACTAGAAAAAAAACAAACTGGTCTGTATTTTAGCATACTAAGGACCCACCCTTATATCCACAGAATCTAGCCAGAAAATTAGTCTTAGTTTAGGGTTTAAAAACATTAGGCAATGTCCTGAAGAAATTTGTTTGAGGGCAGCAGAAAACATAATTTTAGACACTGAAGCATGTACAATAGAGTAAGCATTAGAATGATTTGAGCTTGTGAAGGCTGCTTTTGCTAAATGCATGATCAAGTCTGTGTGAGGCCAGGGAAGTTCAAAGTTTCTATGAGTTCTCAGATATTTTGGAAAACTCCTACAGGTATTTTTGATCATCATTCCATTTAAAAATATGTTGTATATGATGTGAATTTATGGCATTAGCTAACACACATGATTGTTCTATAGAATTTTCATGATGAAAACTACTTTGTTCAACAACTAATGATGTGTTTTTATTTTTGCAACATAGCCACTGCTTTCCAACTGCTTTGATAGGATTCCTGCTCTTTGATGATGATTGACTGAGATGATGCCTGAGAAAGTAACTATAGTTGATTTAGTTACGTTAAAGGGTCAAAATTATAGCTGCATGGAGCTAAGGTCATGACAGAACCAAAGAGCTCTGGGCACAAATCTTCCTTTCATGCTTGGCTGGGTCCAATAATCCCCCAAGGCTCGGGTCTCTGATTGCATTTCCAGATGGTTTCCTTTGGTGTAAACACCACTTGTGCTCTGTCCAACAGCATCAGCTGCCCTGGCAGAAAGCAAAACAGCAGTTCAGGATAGCACTGGGAATTACATAGTGGGTGGCACCTGTTGCTAGAGTTTGACCCCACCCACCCCTAACCTTGTTCTTCCATGCTGTTTGTAACTTACACCTTTGTCTCTACACTCGAAGGTCAACTCTCTAGTTTCTAAGCATTAAACCAGATTCATCAGCATTCCTCCCCTTATGTATATATTCTTAGAACCAGTACCTGGGATTTCTGGCAATGTTGCCTATGAATTCTGATATCTACTAGTCAGTGGAATGTGTTTGTTTGCATATTCATTTATTCAACAAATGTCTATTGACCATCAGTCACTTAATCAACATGTATTGAATGTCTGAATAGCAGATGCTGGAGCTATTACAATAATTGATGAAGAGAGACAGGGCCTCTTTGAAGATTTTTTGTTTCCTTTCCATGAATGCTAGTCTATGCTTTCTAGGTAAACCCTCTTGCCTTCAGGATTCAAAGAGAAGCTTGCCTTCTTCTTTGAAGAGTTGTCTGATTAAATCCCTTTCAGTTCTGAGTAGGATGTCTTTCTAGAATTCTCTTTTTTTAAAACATATTTTTACTGGAAGAGACAGGGATAGATATAAACATTAATGGAGAAAGAGAATCACCCCTTGCATGCCCTACACTGTGGATTGTGCCCTGACTGGGAATTGAACCATGACCTTCTGGTTCATAGGTTGATACTCAACCTCTGAGCGACACTAGCTGGGATCTAGAATTCTCTTAATAGATAAATTTGTAATCCATTGTAACCTTTCTCATCTATATATATTTTTTTCATGTAGGTATTTTGAATTTTTCACGGTCATCTGTTGTTTTTTCACTCAATTGGAAACTCCTAGAGAGAGATTACAATATTTCGGATACATTGATTTATTTATTTAAGTGTAATGAGGTGCTGGCTGGGTAGCTCAGTTGGTAAGAGCATTGTCCCAATATGCCAATGTTGCAGGTTAATCCCATCAGGACACATACAAGAATCAACCAATGAATACATAAATAAGTAGAACAACAATCAATGCTCTCTCTCTTTCTATTTCTTCCAGCATCTCTTTCTAGTAAAACTTTTAAAAAATATTGTTTCAAAAAATAAATTTATTGAGATGACATTGGTTAATAACATATGAGTTTCAAGTGTACAATTCTATAACAGATCAAACTCTTATATTGCATTATGTTTACCACTAAAATCTAGTCTCCTTTTGTCAACATATATTTGACCCCCTTTACCTTCTTCATCCTCCCCACATATATTTCCCCTCTGATAATCAGTTTGTTGCTTTCTATTTTATATCCCACATATGAGTGAAATTATGTGATATTTGTCCTTTTCTGAGTTGTTTTGCCTATCATGATACTCTCAATATCCATCCATGTTGTTGAAAATGGCAATACAGTGGTGCCTCACACAACGAACTTAATTCGTTCCAGGAGCAAGTTTGTTATGCGAAAAGTTCGTTATGTGAAACGCGTGTTCCCATAACAATACATGTTAAAAAAAATAATTCGTTCTGTAGCATAAAATATGCTAAGATGACATAAAAAAAGATAAATTTTTTGTTATTATTTTTATTTAGATACATCTAAAAACATAATTTTTTTTAAAAAAACACACACATTTTTTTAATTTTAAGACAGACTAAGTAGAGTCTACCGAATCTTGCACATCTTCATCCATTTTCTGCTTTTTGGCCGATGGTTTCATGAAAAACCTGTCCAAAGTTCGCTGTGCGAGGTGTTCTTTATGCGAGGCACCACTGTATTTAATCTTTTATTATGGTTAAGCAGTATTCTATTGTGTATATGTACATCTTCTTTATGTAGTCAATTGGTCAAAGAACACTTTGGTTGTTTCTATGTCTTAACCAACATAAAAAGTGCTGCAATGAACATAGGAGTATATATATCTTTATAAATAATTGTTTTCCAAATTTTTGAGTAAATAACCAGAAGCGGAGTTGCTGGGCCATATGGTAGCTCTATTTTTAATTTTTTGATGGACCTCTATCCAAACTCACTAGATAACACAGCCAAATATCAACAGTACAACAATTAAAATTTCTTTTGAGAGCCAAATTTTTTAACTTAAACTTCTTTTAACGCCACTTCCTCAAAATATACTTGCTCAGGCTGTATTTTGTGGAAGAGCCACACTCAAGGAGCCAAAGAGCCACGTATGGCTCACAAGTCGCAGTTTGCCAACCAGTGCTCTATACTATTTTCCACAGTGACTATACCAATTTACATTCTCACCAGCAATGAATGAGGGTTTCTTTTTCTCTATACCTTTCCAAACACTTGTTATTTCTTGTCTTAATAGTAATCGTTCTAACAGTTTTGAGGTGTTATATTGTGGATTTGATTAGGATTTTCCTATAGATAGTGAAGTTGACCATATTTTCATATATCTGTTTGCTCTTTTTATGTCATTTTGGGAGAAGTGTTTGTTAAGGTCCCCTGACCATTTTTCAACTGGATTTTTTGGTTGTTGTTGTTGAGTTGTATGAGTTATTTTTATAACTGGCTCTCTTTGTTTATTAGCTTCTTATTGGAGGTATTGTTTGCAAATATCTTCTCCCATTCAGTTGATTGACATCTTTATTTTTTCTTTTCACCTCCACTTATACATTGCTAGACACTACTTAATTTGAGTTCTATAAAGTTGATGATTTCATTCATTAAACAAAATATTTATACTTATTCCAGGTTAAAAATGATAGCATTATCATAGCAACTGGGCATTAGGTAGCAATAAAGAATAGCAGACTGATGGACCATATCTGTGATATCTGTGATAATACTCTTTGTAAAATTTATAATAGGGTCAATGTTCTGTGAGACTTGCTGAAGGACATTTGATATGATGGAAACCACTGTGCTCCTAGAATCCTAGGTGGGTTTACTCACTGAATAACTGTCTGCTGAGTGCAGTGGGACATGATCCCAGAACCAGTGGAATTCCTGCATGGTTGCATGCTTATAGATAAGAGCCTATGTCCATCTAGAATTGGCTCTTTTTTTTAAATTTATTTTTTATTTTTTTAAATAAGTTTTTATTGTTCATATTATTACAAATGTTCCTCCCCCCGCCCCCACCATTGCTCTCCTCCACCAGGTTCCCACCCCACCCTCTGCCCTTTCCCCACTCCCCATTGTCCTCATCCATAGGTGCACAGTTTATGTTCAGTCTCTTCCCACGCCCCCCTTTCCCCTTTTCCCCAAGAATCATCAGTTCACTCCCCTTCCATACCTCTGATTCTATTATATTCAACAGTTACTATTGTTCATTAGATTTTTTTAAAAAATTTCCTTGGTTTTTAGATTCACTTGTTGATAGTTACGTATTTGTTATTCATAATTTTTATCTTTGTTTACTTTCTCTTCTGAAAGAACCCCCTTCAGCAATGCATATAATTCTGGTTTGGTGGTGATGAACTCCTTTAGCTTTTTTTTATTAGTGAAGCTCTTTATCTGACCTTCAATTCTGAGTGATAGCTTTGCTGGATAGATTATCTTTGGCTGTAGGTTCTTACTATTCATCACCTTAAATATTTCTTGCCATTCCCTTCTGGCCTGCATGGTTTCTGTTGAGAAGTCAGCTGACAATCGTATAGGTGCTCCTTTATATGTAACTACCTTCTTTGCTCTTGCTTCTTTTAATATTCTCTCTTTGTCTTTTGCTCTTGTAATTTTAATTATGAGGTGTCTTGGTGTGGTCCTCTTTGGATTCCTTTTGTTTGGAGTTCTGTGCGCTTCCTGGACTTGTAAGTCTAATTCTTTCACCAGGTGGGGGAAGTTTTCTGTCACTATTTCTTTCAGTATGTTTTCGATATCTTGCTCTCTCTCATCTTCTGGGACCCCCATAATTCTGATGTTGGTTTGCTTGAAGTTGTCCCAGAGGTTTCTTACATTATTTTCAATTTTCTGGATTCTGTTGCCTTCTAGCTTCTGTGGAGGAGTGTCTTCTGGCTCTTTATGTTCCAAATCTTTGACTTGATTCTTGCGATCTTCCCTTCTGTTTTTAGGACTCTATAAAATATGATTTATTTCAGACAATGTATTCTTTATTTCTTGTTGATCCCTTATCACAGGGTATTCAAACTACGGCCCGCGGGCCACATGCGGCCCGCAGAGGAGTCTGATCTGGCCCGCCAGGTTTTTTGGGCAGTGAGCGCAGCCGAGGTGTTACAGTAGGAATTAGTAGTTCATATAGTCTGGCCCTCCAGCTCTCTGAGGGACCGTGATCTGGCCCCCACTTAAAAAAGTTTGAGGACCCCTGCGTTATCATTTCTTGATGACTCCTTATTAATTCTAGTTGATCTCTTTTCATATCCTCATAGGTCTTATCCATCTTTTCTAGGAAATTCTTGAAAAACCTTATAAGCATAGATTTGAACTCTATATCCAGACGCTTTTTGTCCTCCATTTCTTTCGTTTGTGATCTATTTTGTTGTCGCATTTCGCAGTTACAGATGGGACGGGTTACAGGGTGGAGCCTGCAGCTTTGGCTTCCGTCAGCCCCGCCCTATGCGGGTCCTTCAGTGCTCACTGCCAGCGCCTCTGAGAGAAAGGTGCCCTCGATTTTCGCCTGCTGCCAAACAGTCTATGCTCTCCCACAATGAGCCCGGTATTGGGATTCAGTTCAGTTGGAAGTGGAGTTGGAGGTGGCATTCAGAGCAGTCTGGAGCCCCTGTCTCCTTCCGGCCAGGGCAATCCTGCAGCACAGCCAACCTTCCCTTCTCTGCCTGCAGTGTGTGCACCTCCGGGACCTCCTCTCACCACTTCCCCGGGGTTCCGCCTTACAGCCCGGCTCCCTATGGATGAGCCTGGGTCCCCGGGGTCTGGCCTAGACCTGGGGTTCAGAGCAGTCGGGGGCCCAGCACAGTCGGAGTTTTATCTCCTTTCCGCTAGGGAACGCCCGCCAGGCACTCCGCCTCCCCCACCTCTCTGGCTCCGTCCTCTCCGCGCGCGCAGCTTCTCTGTACCTTGGGCTTTCCCAGCTCCTCTGCCCCTCCTTCTGGTTTTCTCCTTGCTTCTCGCTGTAGAATTTCCAGTCAGTCAACCTTCCTGTAGTTCTGGGCAATGTCCGTTTTATATTTTAGTTGTATTTTATTGAAATTGTTGTGTGCGGCTGCGGCTAGGTGTTCACCTGGGCGCAGCCATCTTGGATCTTTCAAGAATTGGCTCTTTTTGTTTTATGGATATTGGCAAGAGTGGTGTTGGCCACAAGAGGCAGTGGTAGCAGCACTGGAGCCACTTGTCATCATCTAATCCCCTTCTTGGGATTTTCCACTTCACAGAAAAAGTAGTATAACAGCCAATCTTTGCCATTCACAAGCCACCTTTAGCTGCGAATATTATCATATCAATCTTTCCCAGGCTATTATGAGTAATAGTAACATATAAATACATCTCAAAGAATAGTTACTAAGTCAGAGAAGAAAAAGATTGCTTGGCATGTCCTTATTTAGTTATTTGAAGTAATTTATTTCTAAACCAGTGCCTCACTCTATTTGGTCTTTTATAAAAATTTCCAACTAGATGCTTAGATCAGTCACACTTTTAATTGCAGATTATAAAAAAATATTACACTACTTTAACCAGTGAAGATGACTGAATCACAGAAGCAGAACTAACTTCTGGTGAGGTTGCAACATTGGGACTCTGATCTGCTTTCGCTCACTCCATTTCCTTGGCTTTGGCTCTATTCTCAGCAGGTTTTTTCTGCATGCTCCTAACTTGGCCATTATAATCACATTCCTTATTCAAATCCAACAGGGAAGAACATATTTCTTTCCTACTCTTTGAAGGAAATGTCTGGGCTTCAATCTGATCAGACTATTTTAACTCATGTGTCTATTGCTGAACCAATTACTGCAGCTTGTGGTGGACCTTTGCTGGTTAGTTTGAGCATAAGAACCAGAATTTCACCTATAACAGTTCTGACCCTTGTACTGGAGCTTGAATCAGGTACCCCTGAGACATCTGATAAAGGAATGGATGCTTAGGTGATGATTAGGGTATCATTACCAAGAGAAAGGGGACTGCATGTAAGATAATCACTGACTACCCAGAGTACTATACAAAGACTCATTTTAAAAATAGTGTCTAGGTTGCACATTATTCACAGAGTTTGAGATTCCAGGGGAAATTATAGAGCACATGGCTTTGTGCTATATTCAGAATGTCATAGAGCTTCAAACAGTTTTCAAGATAGATGTAGAACAATTTTAAGATTTCTGAGAAGCAATTGATTTATCATTATAATAGTCATAGCATGTAAAAACTTGCTGGCTAGTGACAAGAAGAAACATCTGCAACTGGTGACAGGGTTAATTTTGGGCATTCTCTCTCTGTGAAAAGGACTGGTTCTTCTGAGATTGATGCTGGCAGTTTGGAATCTTTTCCAGGTGGGAATGCAGACTCAGAATAGCAGCCGAGATTGGCTCTCCTCCCATAAGAAAGCTTCAGTTTTATCACAGCTCCCCATGTCTGTGTCATTTCAAGACCTGTGTACAAATTCTGTTCTAGGAAGGGATCCACTTAGAGGCCAGCTGTACACCAACCAGGGTTACCTATGAGGGGGCTATGTCCCGAGTACTTTCTGGCAATTACAATCTACAAAGGAGGACAGTGATGACTATATTTTTAATCTGTTGTTACTGTCTTGCAAGACACCTCTTTTTCTCTTGCTCTTCTTCTCAGCATACCCCTACACAGTTGCCTGTGATATAGTTTTAAAGACAGCCTCGTTCAGTGTCCACCAAACTCATTAGTCAACAGAGCCAAATATCAACAGTACAATGATTGAAATTTCTTTTGAGAGCCAAATTTTTTAAACTTAAACTTCTAACGCCACTACTTCAAAATAGCAGTGGTATTTTGTGGATGAGCCACATTCAAGGGGCCAAAGAGCCACATGTGGCTCACTAGCCACAGTTTGCCGACCACGGGCCTAGTTGCAACATTCTTCTTTTACAATCCAAGGTCTCCCACTCAGGAAAACAGTTTTGTGTTGAGATGCACCTTCAGGTGTGACTTACTGAATATCCAGTTGAAATTGAGGCCTAGGGCTTATTATTAGTGAAATTTTGCTCTGAATTTAAAATTAAGTTAAGGTTGGAGATAAACTAGCCATGAAATGCTCTATAATTTACTCATGATGACAGAGAAAGGCTCCCATTTCATGGTTTTGATTAGGTCCTCCCTCATCTCTCTCGTGCATACCATTTGGTACCTTATATTCCTTCCAATAATATTATCCTGCTTCTCCCCAGAGAAAAGATGAGAGAAGAGATATTAGAGATTTCTCTGAGTAGGCTCTCATTACTGCTGAGTGGGCTCTCATTACAATGAAATCTTGGCCTTGCTCCACATGTAAACAATCCAGTTGTAGTTCCCTATTGTTTTATATGTAGCTCTTTTTATTAAAAAGACAGTTCAAATTAAATGATAATTTCTTATCTGGGAATCAGTTTATCCTTTGCAGATATTTCAATGAGACTTCATTGCACAAAAGCATTCTTTAAAACCTAGAACCTGCTGGCTTTATCTGTTTAGAAGGAAGCAAAAGCTTAGGAGTCAGCTTTGCAAAGCTGTGGCATGCCAGCATCCTCTAACAAAGCTTATAAATAAACCACCTGTAAATCCCAGTGTAATTCCCTCTCCCCACCTCTTATCTTTATTTTTTTCTTTATTGATTAAGGTACTTCATATGTGTTCTTACCCCCCTATGGCCCCCTGTACCCCTTCTCCCCCTCCCCATGTCCTCACCCCTCTGGTGTCTGTGTCCATTGGTTAGGCTTATATGCATGCATACAAGTCCTTTGTATCTCTTATCTTTAGAAGCAGATAGCTTAGTCATGGATAAGTGGGGAAACTCTTGGAAGGAACATTGCAATGAAAGGCATGTGGTGGAGAGAGGCAACAGATTAAGCAAAGGAAGGAGGAGACAATGTTTTTAGTTTAGTTCAATTCAAATCTTAGATACTTGTTTGCACACAAGTTTATCTGACCTTCGTATTCAAGAGCTATGTGTACTTGTCTCAAAAAAGCATATGGCTCCCTGCCCATTTTATGAACATCCTTCTGAAGCAACTGATGTTTAAAATTTAGGAATATTCTGGTGGCACCCTGACCGTGGACGTGAAGAGTTTTAGCCTGGACTGATTATGGCTTCCAAAAATAACATTTTTGTCAAATTAGTTTTCAACATTGATGCAGATAGGTCTACAGAATTCTAAATCCCTTGGGGGAATTATATCACCTAATCACAATGCCTGGTACCTTGAGCACCAGTGATTGCTCAAGTAGGATTTTTATTAAAATAAAAATTAAAAAGAAAGCACCACTGAGTCACTATTGGCTCGGTTTTGCCCTCTGTTGTCTGAGTTCTTTAATGTCTGTCCTCTACATTGCAAAAACCTTTGTGCCATTTTTTCCCTTAACTGAGGATATGCTTTTAATTTTAGTTTATTTTATAGAGAGGAAGAGAGAAAGATAGCAAAAAGGAGGGAGGGAGGGAAGAAGGGAGGGAGGGAAGAAAGAAGGGAGAGAAAAAGACATTGATCAGCTGCCTCCTGTATGCACCCTGATTGGGGATTAAATCCACAACCCATGTGTATGCCCTGACTAGGAAATGAACCCCCTGACCATCTTTCTGTGTATGGGAAGATGTTCCAGCCAACTGAGCCACACTGGCCAGGACCCCTTGTGTAATTTTTTAGTTTCTTGGTCATCTGTTTCCTGAACTATTCTCCATGATCTTCGGTGAATATATGAAATGTGATAAAATTCTGTTTCTTATCCCATAGCAGGTACAAGTGGGTTAACTCTATGAGGGCACTAACTCAAATTTTGATGAAGTGCCTTTATGCTTCAAAGCAAAGAGTTTCCCAACAATGGAGAATTTAGACATTTTGGCAAGTCAGTAGGGGAGATATTTTCAACCAGCATGACTCTATTTGGCCCAAGTAAAAAAGTAAGCCCTCCTGGACTGGTTTGCAGGTGGGTTCTTGAAATCTGGATGTATTTCAAAAACTGTGGCCTGTTCTTTATAAGTGCAGTGATGCGAGATGCCATGAGCAGGCATGATTTAAACCTGTCCCAGCATTAATTTTACTCATGAGCTGTTGGCGAATGTTTGTTGTCTGCCATCTCCTGCTGAAGGTTGCCAGTTAGCTAAACATCAGCCAACCACATGACACCAAGCCTGCACCATTAATCTGATTTGGTAGAAACATTCATTTTTATAAGGAATTGGAAAAAGAAAATCTCTCCTCTCTCTCTCTCTCTCTCTCTCTCTCTCTCTCTCTCTCTCTCTCACACACACACACACACACACACACACCTGAACACACAGAAGTTTTATTTTCTAATGAAATAGGATGAAAAACCAGTCTTCTTGTGGAAGAGACTTCACATATCATATACATATATACCAGTAACCCAAATTGCTTAATATCTCTAGTAGGTCCTATTGTCTGGTGGTTTGCTGACTCCTTTTTTCCCCCTTTGGTCTGGTCTTGCCTCTAACCATGCCACTGCTATTGTTTGTACCAGATTTATTATAGGAATACACTATATACCCTTGTTTTTGCCAAGTTTTTAGGCAGCTAATTTTCCTATGTGCATAGAGAATCACCAGCATTGAAGACAACACAGAGCATGTTTTCTATCTTGTAAATATTCTGAAGTTAACACATATTACTACTAGTTATATGGATGCCATGAGGATAACACAACCATTTATATATTATGGAGTTTTTTGTTTTGTTTTGTTTTTGTTATTTGTAGTGCCATTTAATGAGTAGTTACTGTATCCTTTGCGTATGTTTCTCTTTTACTTTCCACAAATCTGTGAGGTAGGAGCTATGAACCCATTTTATAAAATATAACTCCTGTTAGATAACTTGCCAAGTCATGCAGCTAATAAATAGTGGAGTCAGAATTTTAACAAAGGGCTGTCTAACCCCAGAGTTCACCACTAATTATTACTGCTTAAGTAAGATGACATGTGCCCTCTAGAATTTCATCATTTAGAAAAGAATACCCTTTTGATGATTGGTTAGCCTGTTAGATTGCTTGAGACTGTGTAGTTTGAGAATGTTCTAGACTACTCACCATGTTTGGCCACATTATATCTGGTAATGACAATGAAACAGGAAATGGTTATAGTGTAGAAGCTCTTTGATATCTGGGTGATGATAATGATGGATAATAATGGGATTTCACAGCTTGGGTTATCGGACCCAGGTGAGTGGATAAGTGGATTCAGATTCATCAAAGTCACCAGGCCTGGCTTGTGGTCGTCGCTTCACAAACCCCATAGGCTGTACATTGCCCTCTAATAGCATATTTTCCCAATTATAGTTGCCCTTGGATTTCATTTCAACCACATTTACTGATATAAATATATACAAGGAGGAGGGCAGATGCCCTTCCCTTCTCAGTTGATTCTCTTTTTGTATGGAATAATGCTATAGTTTAAACGATTGTCTTAATTTATAGAGTCTGGAACAGCACCGTCTAATAGAAACGTCTTTGATGATGGGAATTTTTATTTCTATCAGATTTCTATGTTGAACTCTCTAATGTGGTAACCACTAGCCACATGTGGTTATTGAGTACTACTTGAAATGTGGCCAGTATAACTGAGGAACAGGCTTCTTTTGTTTTAATTTTAACTAATTTAAATTTAAATAGCCACATGCCAGTGACAACCTTATTAGACACAGAGGGCTAGAATATTAGCACTGAATGGGACCTTACAGATTATCAAACGCAACATACTTATTTCATTTCAGAGGAATCTAGGGCCAGAGCATGAAAAGCAATTAACTTAAGCCTGGAGCCCTCATCTCTCACCTTTTGGTCCATTATTTCTTCCATTGAGACTTAAACAATTTTTTAATATTTTTTTCAAATTTCATATTTTATTTTAATACAATTATTTTTATATGATCTTGTTTATATTTACCAAAAGCATTGTAATAGCAAATACATTTTGAATTAAAATGTGACTTATTTTGTCATATTTATTTTAAATTTTATAATTACAAAATAGGTCATATGTTAGCAGGTGTATACATATACGAGGGTCAGGGTTTAAAATAAAGTTTTCTTTCTATCTCTGTTTATTAGCCATTGATTTTCCTCTCCAAAGGGAATGGGTGTAGTTTCTTGGTGTATATTTTCAGACCTTCAGATATTTTATGTGTATTTATATGTGTACACAAATATTTATTGTTCACTTATCTTTTTAATCAAATAGCAGGGAATTATGTGTACACTGCTCTGCACATGTTTTCCTTCACTGAACAGTTTATCTTTGGAGATGTTCCCACCTGAGTACAAAATGAGTTTACTCTGAATGGTACAATTGCATTGTACATATCAACCTCAGTTTATTTAATAAATCCCCTACTGGTGGACATTTACTTTCTTTCCAATGTTTTCTCTTAAGAGCAGTGTTTCAATGCATAACTGTGCCTATTTATAATTTCCACATGTGCAAATATATCTGTAGACTAATCCCTAGAAATGAAAGCACTAGGTCAAATGGTGTGTGCGCATTTTTAATTTTGATAAATATTATAAATTACTGTCCATCTACATAATATTATGTAGCATCTACATAATATTATGTTCTCACCAGCAATCTATAATCTGTATACCATTATCAGCTCAATGTGCTGGTTGATCTTTACCATTGTAATAAGTGAAAAAAATCTCAATGTAGTTTAATTTACATTTTCTTATTATGAATGTGTTACTAACTTTGAAATGCATAAAAGCCGTAAGTATTTTATTTTTGTGTGAAATATGTTTGTGCACTTTGCCCCTTTTCATCAGTATTTTTTTGCTATTGATTTATGGGAGCTTTTACATATTAGATGAAAATATGATATATATGTATATAAAATATGCAAATATTTTCAGTTTGTTGTTTGTCTTTTTCACGTTATTTGTGGTGGTGCTTACCATTGAGAAATTATAAATACTTATGTAAATAATTTTGTCAATATTTTTAAGAGCTTCTGGTTTGGAATCATAATTAGAAAAAAATCCTTATTTTGAGAGTATACAATAATTATTGTAATTTATTTGGAATTTGTCCTAAATATGTAAAGTATGACTTAAATAGTTTTTGTCTTCTAATTGGCAATCCAGTTCTCACAATATCATTTTTTAAATAACCCATCTTTTCTCCACTTATTTGAGATTCTACTTTTATCACATACCAAATATTAATTCATATTTGAATCTATATCTTACTTTGTCTGTTCCATGAAATGTTCATTCTCATGTCTTAATGATTTTATATTTAAGGCATGTTTTAATGTATTGTAGGACTATTAAGATATATTTTAATATATTGTAGAACTTCACTATTCTTTCTTCATTACATTCCTCACAATTCTTACTTGTTTATTTTTCCTTATGAACATTAGACTCAGCTTGTCTATTTCAACCCAAAATTTGCTGCTATTTTTCTCAAATCATGTTAAATTTAAAGCCTGATTTAGAGATATCTAAATAGTGTTGAGTATTCCTATCTGGGAACATGGTATGCCTTTCCATTTAAATATTTTTTTCAGGTTTTAAGGTTTTCCTCCAATAGATCTGATGCATTTATTGTATAATTTATTCCAACATTATTCTTTTTATGTGTTTGAAATGTAGTCTTTGCTTATATATATGAAAGATACTGACTTATGTTTTTAATTTGAACCTTACTGAATCATATTAGTTTGTAATATTTTATAGACATGTTTTCCAAGGACCCAAGTGTAAATCTGTAAATGGTGTTAATTTTATCATACTTTTCAATTTGCATGCAATTACACTCTGCTTAATTGTATTCAGTATTTACTCCAGAACTAGGTAAACTGTGGTCCAAAACTTGGGAAATTTTTTGCTTTTCCCTATTTCAGTTGGAAAAAGTCCAGGCTGTCCTCTTGAAGCATATGGCTGGGTTTTAGATTGAGATGGAGCTGTTTTATTCAACGTTTTTATCAACAATCAATTTGAGTTATGTCAAATGCTATTTAAACATTTTTGGTAATGATTTTATGATCTCCATAAGGGTTATTAATATGATAAGTTAGATTATTTTTTAAATTCATGATTTCAAAACCCATATTGTTTTTAAGTTTTATTCATTCTCTGCTCATCCTTGTTCACTGTTCTTTCCCAATTCTTTTCTTATGTAGGTATCCCAGGGGTCCCTGCTGCGAATTCAAGGGTAATTACTTCTTTTCTCTGAGTCAAAGCAAATGTGCACATCAAAAGAGCAATGTGTCAAATGATAATAGCTGGAAATTCAGCCACAAAGAAATGAAAATTTTTTTCTCTATTGCTATTTGTGTATATATTTGTGCTTCTTTTTCCAAAGGAACACATCATTATTCTTCATATTATGTAGTTGTGTTATTGTGGAATTCTCTAGTGATGGAAAGAAGAATAATGTCTAGCCATACAAAATTGCTAAACCTGCTGGGATACAAGTCAAGAATGTCCTTTTCTGTGCCCAAACTTGGAAAGCCTTTTCCCTTCATACTTTCTTCTTCTTGAGCAAGATGTTTTATGTCACAAAATAAGCCCGCTCTATCTTTTCTAGTGTTTATGTCCAAATTACATTTTATATTCCAGTCACAAAATGAAAATAGAAAATGTATTTGAGGAAAGGCAAAAATATCAGTGTTTAAAATACTTAATAAAAACACTTTCAGCTTTCTTCTCAGCTCTGCCTACGGCTAGCCATTTTCACTTGAGTAATGCAGGGGTGGCTGAGCATGGCCTGTGACAGGAATTCCTCGCAGGGATGGGACTGTGGCCCTTGGGATATGGGGCCAGGAAGTTAAGGAACCAGATATTGATCACTGGAATGGGGAGAAATTTCTAAGGCCAATAAAGAATGGTCTAGAATAACAGGAACTGTTTTGTACAGGGGCCTTCCTACACCCAGTGTTCTAAGTGCCCCTGCAGGCAAAGCAAATGAGCACATAGAAAAGGACAAATGACTGTACAAATGTAGTAATCAACAATTTAAGAAACTATACGTGACCTAAATTTAGTATCAAGGTGACGGGCAAAGTGGCTCACTCCAATTTGATGGTCCTGTTGCAAATGCAATGTTAAGACAGCCAGTAAATTGTAGTCACAGATTACAGCCAATACATCAATGGAGATGGTCCAGGTGCAGGCTATTTAAATAAGATAAATCATCTGTGAAGAAGGAAAAGGTCAAATGTGATATTCTTTTTTTCTTTGTCTGAATAAAATGGAAACATTAAAATTCCTTCCAAGAAAAGAAACAACAGCACATTAAGTAATATGGTCTCCTTCCTACCTAGCCAAGTTTGCCTGAATTCCACCTGAGCCCCGGTTGGTTTCTCTTGTTTTCATCCAAGTATAATTTGGTGACTTTGTCCCAAACAGGAAATCTTACTCTGACCTCACACCAATTAGTCATGCTTGGAGCTTGATCCATTATCCTGTAACCTGATGGCATAGAAGATTGGTTTTCCCAGCTCTATGATGGAAAAGCATGAGTTCTCTTTCCTTCACACTCTCCCTCTCACTCTCTCTCTCTCTTCCCACTGATCTACTTTTCTTATTGTTTAGGGTGATTACATATTTACTGTCAGTGGGTACCCTTCTTTAACATTGATCTTAACAAGTATGTATCACTCTGCCAGGTGCTGTGTAGGATGCAAACAAAGACAAGAGAAGGGAGAGGTCTGCTTTGCAGAGCCATTGTTGAGAGGCATGCTTTCTGTTTCCATACATTTCAAGTGAGATGTATCTTTTATTTTTACAGTTAGTTTGGTTTAGCATGCATTTATTTATTCATTCATGCATTTTGGCATGCATATTCAACATATATTTTGGAAAGTCCACTATATACCAGGCATTGTGCTAGGTTATGGGAGAATTCAAAATCAATTTAGAATCTCTTCTTTCAAGGAGTTGTCTGGTTATTATATTTCAATAGTTTTAAAGGTGGTATAATGTGCCTGCCTAGGATATAGTTGGATCTCAAAAGAAGGAATGCTCAATTCTAATCCTGAAGAAGTGATGGTTAAACAGTTTTGAAAGATGAATTTACCAGGAAGCTTATTTACCAGGAAGGCAAGCATGGGAGGCATTCTGGGCAGACGCAGCAGATGCTTAGCAGACCATGGTACTTTGAAGGAACTTGTGTAGCTTAGGGTAGGATGGGTTTGGCAAGAGAGGTAGCCTAGAGAGGTAGCCAGTACTTGATCACATAGGGTTTTGCACACTATTCTAAAGAATTTGGACTTTAACCTGCAGACATTGAGGAGCCATGAAAACAATTTGTAAGCAAGATTTTTCTGTCAAAAATATGGAAAATGGAATAGGAAATAGAGGTATGGAGCTCAATAAGCTGGCTATTTTAAGGGTACAATCTGAAGATATAAGGCAAAAACCAAACCAAACCAGAAAAATAGAACAGAAAAGAGTGCCAGACTATTATACTCAATGACTTATAGTTTTGGTAACATTCAAGGAAAAATGGACCCTCAACAATGATAAATTAAGAAGATGCTAGCCACCTATATCTTTAACTTCAGGTATAGCAGCAATATTTTATTCCACCAAGTATATCAACCCTTTTAAAAAATTCATACCAATATCATTGCAAATAATTCAAGGGATCATGACCTTCTTCATTCTCTTTACATTTGGAAGATTTCGACAGTAGCCCATACACCGAAATAATATCAGGGCTCCAAAGGACTTCAGAGGTCAAGTTCAGTGATTTTCAAGACAAGTTCCCTCTCCATGTCCTCCAGTAGAAGCTCCTATGTATAGGAGAGGCAGAGGTGGCCCCAGGCCATGCCTCTTCCTGCTCCTCCTCTTCTCACACCAGCTCTGAACTACAGTTGTAGTTCGAAAACATAATTTTGTCAAACCTCCTCATTTCACAGTGGGGAGACTGAGGTTCAGATATCAGAAGTGATTGATTTTATTGAAGGACACATGATTAGCTGACAGAACAACGGTTTCCTAGTCCCTTGGCTAAAAGCTCTTATCAGTTTTGGTTAACCTGCTTTTTATGACTTCTTGATAAAGTTGTTCCAGATGATGAGAAGTGGCTTTAAGACAGAAAATTGTTTGTCTTCAACTAAGCTGCTATAAATCATGAATATTAACATAGAAATGTCGCTCACAATGAGTTTTTTTCCTAAATAAGCATTGAGAAGTAGAGTTTGAACACAGCAGGATTCCTGTGTTCTTGCTGCCATTAAAATTCTTTTGTACTGAATTTCAGCAAACCTTGGAGCTAGTATCTGTCCCATTAGTTTTTATATACGGGGACAATGTGGCATGATCACTCACCAGCAGCAGAGGTGGCGGTTTTATAAATCTTCTGTCGTGGTGGCTGGAAGGGACAGAGTTGTGTTCTCACTGTCATCAGTGCTCTTTTCAAAATTCACCTTTGCAGTGGGTGGCTTGCCTTTTTAGCTCCAGGTGAGCACAGAAATATGTAGTATCATTAAATGTTATATGGCTTAAAATGGCTCCAATTTTCAGATGATTTGATGAGAAATTAAGTTTTTGTTTTTTTCTTACTCTAAGGGTGGCCTACTTCTTCGATAAGCCTTTCTCTTTTAAAGATGGAAATTGGCCAAACTCTGTTGTTTATAAAGGTACCCCTATGATTGGTGCTTTCTGCTGATGTGGCTGTTTAATTGTTCCTGTAGCACTTGGAGGAAGGTGTGAATAACAGTTTTATTAATGTTATTCTGATCCAAATGGCTAATAAGCTGATTGTGTATAGGATACTAATTAGGGAAAAATATTTGAACCTTTTTTTACTGACCTCCAGTTATTCTGTCTCTTCTCCTCCTATTGATGATACTGTTATGCATTTTAATTTCAAAGGGAGCTCTTTACTGTCACTTGGTGTGTGTCTGAATAGTGTATCAGGGGAACATTTTGTTTTTAGTTAGAGACTTCTCATAGGTCATTGTCAATGTGGTAGATATACTTCCTGTTGAATAATCTAACACTCAAGCTTCATGTTCAATATCATTTACAGAAATCATAAATGTCAGTAACAGTTAATATATAGAGTACTCATCTGCCAGGTCCTGTTCAAAGGGTTATCTACACTAATAAAAGAGAAAGTTGCAAATTGACTGTACCATCATGAAGTCCATCAGCCAATCAGGAGTGAGTATGCAAATCAACATCTTTGTTAAGTTGATTTGCATACGTAGTAGCCAGGACAGGGCAACAATGCATGCTTTCTGCACTGCCCCAGCAGCTCCGGGCCTCTGGGCAGTGTGGGAAGATGGAAAGGCAGCTCTGGCTGGAGCCAAGGCAGTGCTGGCAGCCAGGGGATGAAGGCCCATTCTTATATGAGTCTTCATGCATTGGACCTCTAATATATTAACTCATTTAATGCTCTCAACAGGTTAATACTGTTAATACTGTTATTACAGATAAGGCCTCTTAGGCACAAAGAGATCTAAGAAACTGGCTCAATGTTACAGAGTTGGGAAGTGGTAGCCAGGTCCAAACCCAGGCAGTCTAGCTGCAGATGTCAGCTCTGGTCTACTATAGCATGCTACCCATAGTGGAATGAGAGATAGATGCTAAGCTGTCTCCCATGGTACTGTCCTCACACCTGCCCATCTCAGAAGCCAGGGCCTCTTATGAAAGGGCAGACAGCAGTCTTGTCAGTGTCAAATCTCCTCTTACCACCCCTCATGAATGTGGTGGGCAGCTCTTAAGATATCTGATGACCCCATCTGGTCCCTTTATTATATACCCTTTATGTATGTAAGTTGCTGAAATACAAGTGTTAGACAGTGATGATAGGGTTTTACTGCCAAAACAAAGATGTGCAAGATGGAAGAAATAGTTGTGTTTAGCATGAAAAGTGTCTCCAGAGGGGTCATCTTCATGAACTAAATTTCTCAGGATGATCTTACTTTATTTCCAGGATCAGTACTTTTCTGCTATTTCTTTAAGCTTATGTTTATTCATATATAAATGGAGATAATAACACTTACCTCCAAAAGGTTATGGGAAATATTGAATGATACACTATATTTTTAAAGTACCTCTGTAAGCTTAGTGAGTGTACTTTCCTTTTTCTTTTCTCAAAGAGGTTTCTGGAAAAAAAATGAGAATGAATTTGAGGATCCTAGATCAGGTTAAAAGAGTAATGCTTCTATGGATTCCCCTCTTACTACTTTCTCTCTAGGAAGTCTTTCCTTCAGGGACCGTTTTTATTTTATACTTGTATAAGGTCCTTTTCATCTTTTCCCCCCCATAAACTTATTTCCCTTGAGTGTCATTAAACTGGATTCTCTTTACATATTTTGTTCATCTCTAAGTGAGGGGTGTTTTAGTCATCAGGGGTGTTGAACTCATCATACAGTTGAGTTCACTTTAACGGTTCTTGACTTCAGTGTTCTTAACCCTGGGATTTAGCATTAGTTTTTGAAAACAGTTATAACCTGGTTTTGAAGGAAAGAAAAAATGTCTTATTTGAAAACCCTACATCAGCAATGAATGCAAATCACGGGCTCAGGATATTGCTACTTTTTTTTTTCTTTTGCCAAAAAAGTCACTTTGCTCCCAATTAGAACATTAGAATCTCTTTAATTACAATCTGGCCCAGTATTGTTTTTGGGGGTGGTGGTGCTCCATTAGGGCAAATTGCCATACATTGCATTTGAATTAATGCATTTGAAATCGACATTTCCTTACTAAACCTGAGATTGATGAAACAGGAAAGATAAAGACTTTAGTATACTTTTTTATTTCCTTATTTCACTGTTGGAGTTCTATTCTCAGAAAGGATTTTATATATAGCCATATCCATTTCACTTACTGCATTTTTCTGTGTATAAGATGTCCCCATGTATGAGACACTCTCCACTTTTCCAATCCAAAATTAAGAAATCAATATTTTAAACATAAAACAGAACACATTTTTATTTAGTAATTACAGGTAATGTTTACATACAGGTACTATAATATTATGCAGCATATCACTTTATTCAGCCTCTGTTGTATCATTGCTCATTTCTTCATAACTATTAGTTCCAGACATATTAACTTCTTCAAGTTCTATTGTATCACTGCTGTCTTCTGAGTCATTTTCTATATACGTGAAATCATCATAAACTGGTGGCATTTTCTGAGCTAATTTTGTTCATGTTCTCATGGCCAACCCTTCTCTCCTCATGAAATTGAAGTACCATTTTGCCTTTCCTGTAAAATCAACAATGTTCATTTAGCTTGCAAACATTCTTGCCTGACATTGAATAAGCTTGGTTGACACACATAAGCCACTCTGGCGCTGCTCCATAACCTGAGTCTTAAGCTTCTGCTCCAAGTTTGCCCATTTTGCTGGTTTTCCTCTTAAGGCCTCCTCCTCCTCCTCCTCCTCCTCCTCCTCCTCCTCCTCCTCCTCCTCCTCCTCCTCCTCCTCCTCCTCCTCCTCCTCCTCCTCCTCCTTCTTCTTCTTCTTCTTCTTCTTCTTCTTCTTCTTCTTCTTTTTGCATCTTAAGGAGTTGTTCTTCCTGTTTTCTCTACTGTCTGATCATACACCCAGTAGGAGGAGGCCAAATGTCTCTCTGCAGCTCTGTTTCCAAGTTCTTTTGAATAGCTGATTACATTCATTTTGAACTTTGCAGAATAAGACAATTGCTTACCAGTATTATTCTTTTTATTTTTTGACATCTCTATGGGCTCAGAACTCTCAGGTTCCATTTGCACCTGCTCTCTGTCCACTTTCACCTCCAATTATGGCATCAGCTGATATCATAACAATAAGGCTCGTGATTGGAGAAAGTCTGTTTGACAAGCTATGGGCAGCAACGCACCAGCGGCTCCCTCCTTGGCTGACTTCCCTATATAAGATGCCCCTGGATTTTCCGTCTAATTATTAAAAAAAATAGCATCTTATACATGGAAAAGTACAATATTATGACGTTTATGAGACATCATTGTACCTTATTGTCTTTAGAGCAGAGATTAAAGTAAGGCAAATCAATGTTGAATCTCTAATGATTTTTTTTTTGTATCAAAAAGGCTGTACTATACTGTGCTGATATCCCTGGTATAGAGTTCCAAAGTAATCCTCATGGCAAGACTTTAAATGTGAGGTTTGAATTCCTGGCAGGTGTATCCGATTGAGCAACCTCTTTGGCCAAGAGTCTTTGAAGAATCGTCCACCAGGCTTTCTCACAAATATTCATGCATCTCTACCTAGTTCAAGACAAGACATTTTAAAGCTTGTTGATTATAAAGTTACCTTATAACATGATTTCACTATATAGAATGAACAGAATTCAGTGTAGATGCTGTTTGGTTCCTTGGGTATTGTACACCCCAAGGCTTAATTGACAAAATTATGAATTTCCTTTCAATTTGCTTACAGGCTAGGCAACATCAGACAGTTCATTATTAGCACTATTCTTAGTATTTAAATTTGGTTCATTACCAGCACTCTCCTCAGTATTTACATATGTTGCTGGCAGAAGTTTATATTAAACACCTTAAAATTTGAACATTTAACAAATATTTGTTAATACTTAATGTGTACAAAATATTGATAGTTGTTTCTTTAGGCTCCAAAGAGGACTCAGATTTCAGTTTTGAACCGAAGGCAATTATAGAATAATAGAAAAACCTTGTTTGCAAATAACTGTAATGTAAGGTAGAATGGAATATGTCCTATGAGGGGGGTGCATATGATGCTGAAGGCATTATGAGGAAATTAAATCTTGTCTTTTCCTTTATTCACTCTTATTTTCTTTTCCCTGAAAAAAAAAATCAAGGACTACAAAAACTCCACCACAGTGGTGTTTTAATCAATGGAAATATCATGAATATTAAACAATACACTTTAGAATTGGTGAAATTGAAGAAGTTGCCTCAATTTCTTCATTTAGTGAGTATTTACTGTCTACTCAATGCCAGGCACTGTGGGTGGATATATGGCACCAATTTCAAGAAGTTCACAAATTAGTTAGAAAGAAGAATCACTCTGTTTCACAAATACTTGCTGAATGGATGAACACAGTACATTTTACTTCTTTACTGGAATCCTAGATAAGTTGTACCACCCAGAGGAAAATGCTCATGGAATCTGAGGCTTGGGAAAGGCCCTACTGATCACATTAATAGATCTTCCTTCTATTTGCTGTTTTTGGACATAAATATATAATTTTTTACTTATCCTTATTGAATTGCATCTTGTTGTTTTTGTAATTTAATTTCAGATTTTAAAGTTGACTTTTAACTTATCCCAACCAAATTTTAAATATTCCTTCTGATATGGAATGTATTGAATAGTACATTTTCTGCAAAGCCAAATACAGAGCTTCTCTCCCCACAAGTTGACAATTGTCTACTAATCAACACACTTTCATTTATTCAACAGATATTTACAGATCAAAGAACTCTAACTGCTATCATTTTTAGAGTTTTAGGATGAGTCACACAAGCTGCTAGACCCCAGTCACACAGTGATGAATACAACCAGCTCATGGCCTCATGGAATTTATAGTCTACAAATATGGTGGGCCTATAGTTGTTCAAACTGCTAAAGAAAACTAACTACTCTATTTTTCAGCTTTAAAAGGAATGCCTTCTTCAAATTGATCAGACCTGCTCCTGCCTGTTTTTTCTCATGTTCCTCCCTGGAATAAACTCTCTTTTATTATCTCTGGCTATTAAGATTTTAAACATTGAAAGGAGACAGCAGAAATGTTTTTTGTTATAATTAGAATTTTATTTTATTATTTTTTAAAATTTCTTTATTGATTAAGGTGTTACATATATGTCCTTATTCCCCCATTAACTCCCATCCCCCACCCCAAACTCATGCCCTCACCCCTTGTTGTCTGTGTCCATTGGTTAGGCTTATATGCATGCATACAAGTCCTTTGGTTGATCTCTCCCACTTACCCCCACCCTCTCCTACCTTCCCTCTGATGTTTGATGGTATGATCAATGTTTCTCTGTCTCTGGATCTGTTTTTGTTCATCAGTTTATATTGTTCATTATATTCCATAAATGAGTGAAATCATGTGATATTTATCTTTCTCTGACTGGCTGATTTCACTTAGCATAATGCTCTCAGTTCCATCCATGCTGTTGCAAATGGATGTTAAGAGCACCGAAAAGTCCTGTCTCTGTCCATGAAACCACTTCATCATGTGACACCATGTAAGTTGTGTTCATCATATCATTGTTTGTGAACCTGCCTTATTTCCCTATAAGTTCATACTTTCCTTTCAAACATTTCTGGGGCCTTCCTTGAACATCTTTGTTATTAGCTTGTAACATTGTGCATAATGCCCTATTTAGAGACAGTAACTACAGGTCTTTTCAGTTCTAGAGCAATAAAGACATTTGGGAGGAACAAATAAAGGACCCGATTCACAGAAAACTTCTAGGAGTTTTTTTTGAAGATTTAATGCATGGACAATTTTAAGCTTTGTACACACAAGATTATACAAAAATGCTCTATCATAAATGTGAATGGTTATTTCAATCATTCATGAAATGGTAAGATCTGAATAATAAAATACAAGACATTTCTCATAAATTCTCATACTCTGATTTCTAGTATTTTGGAAAATAACATTTTAGAATCCTGGATATTGATTAGGCTTTTAAAGGGTTCAAAGATGCGTGACTGCTCCTAAAACCCCAACAGTTTTTCTGGATTACACAAGAGTGCCTAATGATGCTTTTCCTCCTGAAGGGAAAAGCAATATGGTCCATCAACATCTTCAGTTCCTAAAGATCCATGGAATTATGATAGATCACCCTCATCATTCACTCAAGCTCATTGCAGTAGGAATCAGGTGATGTGGCTCACATAGCAAATACACTTTTTAAACAGATCCAGGAACATAATCATTTTTTTTAAGAGAGAAGAAGGGAGAAGGAGAGAGAGGGAGACATTAATCACCAAATGGCTTCATCTTGCATGCACCCCTGTAGGGGATCGAGCCTGCAACCTGTGCATGTGCCCTGACCAGGAATCAAACCAGCAACCTTTTGTTACACAGGATGACACACAAACAACTAAAGCACACTGGCCAGGGCCAGGGGCATAATCTTTTAGTGTGACTGATATATAAACCTTTTCTTTTAAAACAGGCTCTGCAGAGATGGGGGAGAGGGAACCACTGATCATTTGAGTGCCTATTTCATGCTAGGCAGGATGCTGTGTGCTTTAGATACACATCTCATTTAGCCAATAGGCGTTGTATTACACCTAATGAACACAAATTGCAAAGAGTTAAGCCATTTGCCCAAGATTACATAGCTAGTAACTGGCAGAACTGGGACTCAAATGCAGGGTTTCAATCCTTAAATAGGCTCTCACTTCTGTACAGCATAACTGCATACCTGAATGTTTATCAATGAATTATAATTGTGTGAATTTATTTGGAAAAATGTCAAGATATCACAAGGAATATCAACACCATTGTTTTTAGGAGAGAAGCATGAACTCCTATCAAACAACCTATGCTAACTTCACCCAACGCTTCCCTGATAAAAAACACTGTTACTCTTTGTCAGCAGGATGGAGCAACTCCTATCTACTAGACCAATATCTAATAGCATTTTCTTTTTTTCTCTCCCATGTCTTATTAGACAGCCACTATGGGTTTCCTTTTCTTCCTAAGATTTCACCCCTATGGAGAGAGAGAATGCTCCATTGTTCCTGGTGGTGTTTTTTGCTGACCTATCATTGACATTCCCATCAGAGGGTGACAGTGGGATATTTGCTCTCTCACTCTTGCTGTGCTTTTATGAATGTATTACTGAAGCAGAGGAATGTGAATTTCTTGTTTAGTAACAGCTTGCTGTATTTTCCTGCAAATAATGGTAGCTGTGCCATCTATCTCCGAGTCAGTAATGTACTTCTCTATGACCTATTTGTGTTTTGAATTTCTTATCTCTGAGAAACCTGGTGAAGTGAAATTTTGTTTGACTATGTCTTCTAAAAAAGACGAGGAAATAATAAAGTGTAATGAAGCTAAGATAATCTAATAAAAATCGGAGTGCAGAATGGTTCAAAATGCCTCTGCTCCTCATTATGAGTTTTTATTTTTTATTTTCCAAATATGTATGCTTAGCCTTATTTCCCCACATCCATTGTGCTGAGATTTCCCCGCTGCTGATCTTTTTGCTTACCTGTTTCCCCTGTTCACTGGGGCAAACCAGAAGAAAACAAGAGCCAGACACTAACAAAGTGGTAAAAATAGATTTTATTTATGATTATTGTAATGGAGGAAAACAGACTCAGTATAAAACTGAGCTCAATTCTGCACTCAGCATAGGCAAGTGGGGATTTATGGCCAAGTAGTAGTGAGGGAGTCAGTGGGTGTAAAATTATTTGGAGGTGACGCAAGGGTAAGGGAGAAATCTGGGTAAACAAATCTAGCAATATTTTTTGCCTGAGGTAGGCCAGGGAGATCAGTTACAAAGGTTGGGGAGCGGGGTGAGGAAATTGACCAAACAAGAGGATGCAAAGTTCTCTTTAAATGGATCTAGCAAGATTCCTGCTACAACTGGGTGACGTAGGCCAGGCGAGGATGGGCACCAAGATCAAGGCCTAGAGGGCTTAGTAGAGCCTTCCTGAAGTTTGATCATGGGAGTCTTGTCACTAACTGATTGCTTTTTGGCCTCTCTTGCCTCCCTTCTTAGCCAGGATTCCACAAGAATTTATTTCAATGTTTCCTCCTCCGTTGTTGCTGGACTGATAGCCTGGCTTAAGTTTCTTAATTACTCTGTCTCCTCCCCAGTAATCAATCTTCCTCCCAGCTTCATTGCTTAAAGTTTTTAAAGAAAGTCTGTACTTTTTGTCACTTTTTTCATTGTTCTTTACCCCTTCTCACCACATATGGCTGACACCTGCCCATTCTCATCAACTGAAATTTCTTTCTTAGTGATCAACATGCATCTCTCAATCACTTCTTATTTTCCATAGCATTTGCTATTACAGACACTCCTTCCTTTAGGATTTTCCTCTCCTGGCTCTAGGGTACTCTCCTAACTTGGTAGTGTTATTCTCAGTGCTACATGATATATGAGTATAAATTGAATGTTTTGAAAATGAAATGCTTGTCAATCTAAAAGAGAGGTAGGCCATACATAAACTTGCTGCTTTAATCACATATTATATTGACAAAAAAGGAGAAAAGACATGCTGAAGCCCTCAATCCATACTGCTAATTAAAAGAACGTTATCTCTCATTTTTAACCTGTTAAAGGATTTCAATAAATGTGTGATAGTGTCTTGGTAGCAGCCTTAGTAGCCAAGAGAAATTTTGAGTATCTGTCTTTGAGAAAATGGTTTCCTATTGTCTGTTGTTATTATAAGTGCAAATTGTACATCGTTCCTTAAAAGGATTCTTTGAGTATTCTATGATGTGCCTTGATGAAATACAGTGTACCCTGAAATATTTGAAATTGATTTAAATTTTTTCAGCTGGATCCTTTCTATTCTTTGGTTATGATCAGAAATGTCAACTTTAGATATATTTGAAAAGACATTTGTTTTATTATTACCATTGTTTTATTTGACAAGCAAATTGTAAAAATGCAAAAAGAAGGCTGATTTTAACTGTAACAGATGAATTTTGTGTCTGCTGCACCAAACACAACAAATCTATGAAGCTATGAAACGGAAAGCAACAGCCACATGAACATTCATTTCGTTCCATTATTGTTATAGCTCCTGGGTCCATCATCATCTTGTTCTTCCTTCTCAGCAGAGTCTGAGGTACACCCATTTTTTTGTGAAGCTGTTATTCCCATCCTAGTGCAATCCCCATCAAATGATCACCTGTCACATTGAAACTCATTTACAAAGCATTGGTTTCTTGGAAGGGACATAGAGTTAACATAGGAAATATTAAAGTTATTTGGCAACTGGAGAGCTATAATAGTGTCTTAAATTATCCATTGTTTTTTTTTTGCAGTTTGTTTTATTACAAATGGTTTACACACAGCTATCAAATAATGCAACTGCTGCTACTATTGCACAAAGTGAGAAACATCATAAGATCGTGAGAGCTCCAAACTGGACAAGAAGAGCACTTGCTAAACTATTGTACATCCTGCTGCAAAACCAAAATGGGTTCCCTGTGATTGTCTAATCTTCTTGGGTTCTTGTTTCCTCTTTCAGCAAATGAAGATGCTACTTATCTTTAATCTGACCTTTCGTAACATCACCTCAGCAGCTCTTCAAAGTCAAATGGAACCTGGAAATTCTAACTTTAGCTCCATTGTACTTTCCCCCCTTGTCCATTTCTGCCATGATGAATGGTTATGGGTCTAAATTTAGACAGTAGGCCTGCTTAGTGTTTTTCCTAGATCAATAGTTAGAAACAGAAATACCCCCTCTAGCAAAAACTGTGCCTAGGAAAGCAAAGTATCCAGTTGCCTCTCAGGGTTGTTTGTAACATGCAGATAGAGATGTCCTGGCAGAAAAATAAATAGAACAGAGTGCCCCCCGATTTGTTCACAATGGAAGGAACATTGGATGAGAGGGAGCTTTGACACAGAGGGTTGTGAAGATGAGAGAACAGAATTAAGGGCATTCCCCTGTAGGCTTTGTGATATATAGGCTCAAAGGAAGTACTATGAGGATTGCTCAATTTTAAGTTCTGTAAATGCTTTTGTAACAATGTCAGGGTTCAGGTTTAAGTAAAAGAATGTATATTGCAGTGCTTATAACTGTGGTAACACTCATAATGCTGAGGGCATCCTAAGAGCAAATTAGAGTAGGAGAGCACTCTTGTGCAGCAAAATCGTTCTCTAGAGTAGAATTAGATCAAAGGAAAGATGTGTGGTGAGCATTTAGTCATTAAAATATAAATCATTGCAGTGAATGATTGCTGTGAATCAGCTTTTAAGCCTATTAGATGTGTCATTTAACAAGCAACATATGCCTATTATTTTTTAGCATGGAAAGCAATTTCCATGTGTTCAGTAGTTATTGAATTGGCGACTAACAGGTGTGCTGCACAATAATAATAATGATGATGCCAATAATATTATCTTCAGCTTCACCTTTCTCTCTAGAAATAAGGGCAAAGAGGGATAACATGATGATTTGGTATATTTGAGTGATGTGAAAGGACAGTCTAGGTGATTTAGAGCAAAGATCATTTTCAATAGCCAGAGTTATACTTTATTTTCCCCCTCCTTTATTCAGAAAATTGTCTTGGGGTTCCATTTTATCCAGCCTACATTATCCAAATGGGATTTCAATTCAAGTTAATGGTTATGTTCCTGACTTGTTGTGATGGGCCCTCAAAATGTTTTAAAAATGCTTTCCCACATTGTATTACTTGACCCTCATAACGCCTGTGAAGTGAGTGTTTCTATACCACAAAAAGAAAGACATTTGTTGAATTTTCGCTTGATAAAACTGGGAACCCTAGTTATCTTAAAATAACCATTCTAATATAGTGTTACATATGTGTCATTGTCAATATTATTGTGTTGGAGGACATATTGTGTCTGAAGGTCAAGGGAAGGAAGAGAAAGACACAGATTGACAAAGTAAGGGCTGTGCTACTAAAATAGCAAAAAATCACATGCCAGTTATGATCCAGACCATTTTTTTTCTCTTTTTGGTCCAATACCTCAGTGTTGCGTAGATTACAGTGCTCATTTTGAGTGAAGACTAGTGCTATTCTATTCAGGGAAAGCGTCTTGTTGGTATGACATCAATGGGTTTGCATACTTAATAGCATGCCCTCAGTATGCCGACAAGAGGATGCACATATTTTTATAGTGAAAGCGGTATTCAGAATTGATTATCAGCTTTTTTAATTTTAAAAAAGTTTATTCCTAGTTAGAACCTAAACCAGTGGTCAGCAAACTGTGGCTCGCGAGGCACATGCAGCTCTTTGGCCCCTTGAGTGTGGCTCTTCCACAAAATACCAGGGTCTGGGTGAATCTATTTTGAAGAAGTGGCATTAGAAGAAGTTTAAGTTTAGAAAATTTGGCTCTCAAAAAGAAATTTCAAACATTGTATTGTTGATGTTGATATTTGGCTCTGTTGACTAAGGAGTTTGCTGACCACTGACCTAAACCAATTTGTATACTGTTTAAAAAAAAAAAGAAAAAGAAAAAAAGAAGAAACAAAAATCCAGACTACAAAAGAACAAAATATCCCTCTGATTTTCTCAGGAAAAGTTGCTTTCTGCAAGTGGCTGTGGCAACTTTGCAAATGCTGTGATGCAGTCAGCTAGAATTAGTCTTTTATGAATCTGCAGATGTGACGGCAGACACAGGATACAGGCAAAGCCT
This sequence comes from Pipistrellus hanaki, assembly GCF_964339955.1. NCBI lineage: Eukaryota > Metazoa > Chordata > Mammalia > Chiroptera > Vespertilionidae > Pipistrellus > Pipistrellus hanaki. Next base: position 15,824,628 of record NC_140505.1, read on the forward strand.
AGCTTTCAGGGAAACCTGAAATGAGAAATTGGAGACCCAATGGCCTCTTTCCTCCCTCTTACCTTGATGGACAAAAGCATTTTCCAAATTGTGTTTGCAAATAGTCCTAGACCCACCATGACCTATGGAGAGGACATACCACGATATGATACGTCTTCCTCTCCTGCTGTTAAACTGGTAACCATTTCATCAGTTAGATGTCACCTTTTAAATTTCTAGTAGAGAAATCTGACAAGTCACACTGCCATTTGAAGAAGCAAAATCAGGTAGCTCTTGTTTTGAGAGGATGTGAGCCTGGATGACAGCAGTCTGTTACCGGGCGTGGCATTTCCAAAGCTGAGCGGAGTCCATGTGATCAGCATGCATAATGTCATGCAGCTGGCACTGTGCTTCAGTGCTTGCTTGGATTTGGGGCGTAAACAACCTTATTATTGTCTTTGGGTGGATAGAAACCCTTGGAAATATTTTTAAAATGTGGATTTAAAAATTCAAATATGTGTCCTGATTTATAACAGATAGAAGGTGTTTCTTTATTCTCATGAGATATCTACTTCTGAGAATTAACCATAAGCTGTCACTTGAGTGTGTGGAGAGAAAAATTTTGAGTTAGGGGTAAGGGAATGTTTTAATTTAATTGTGTACCTATTTATTCATAAGCCAGATAGAACTTCCCATGACTTGTTTCAGATGACAAAATATTTGTACAACTTGGGTTTGGTAATTGTTGCTTCAAAGAAAGGGAAGTAATGAAAATATTCAATCTGGGAGTGTGGTGGGTGACATTTTGTACAGACTGATGCTAGACTGTGACTAACATTTAGCCTTTATTTTTTTATGTTTGTACTTTTTTCTTGTAAACTATTTGCTGTGAGACAAAAAAGTCATTGGTTTTGAACTTAACTTAATTTGGGCAACTAAATGATATACCTTAACACATGCTTTAGCCCTACCTTGACTTTTTTAATGCCTTTTCTATTGAATTTGTTTTTGGAAATTGATTTGCCCTTTAAAAATAATATCAGCATTTTTACTGGCTTTTTGTCTGTGCAGTAACTGAATTTGTTCCCTAAGAGAACAAATTCAAATATGCAACCTTTACAAATATGTGAAAACTTCTGTGCGTCAGCTAGAAACAGCAATTACAGTAATAAGAATGTGAATGTGGCCTTGGGGTGGGTGGAAAGAGAAGGGTCTACTGAAAGTCAACTTTGCCGCCTACATTTGCAGGCACTGTCAGGGAATAGGGCATCCTTCTGAGCCATATTGGCTGTAGGGTTATTTGTTCCATCTGCAGGGTTTCCCCTTTGCTTCTTCCTCTGTCACCTGCCTGCATGTCTCCTCCCAGGCCATTGTTATCAGCTCCAGCCATGGAGGTGAGGGTAGAAATAAGGGGTGCAGGGTTTAGAAATAGGGCTCCGGTACTAATTGGTCCCTTTCATCTCCTCATTGATTCTTTTTCTATCTTTATGAGGAAGAACCCATTAACACCATTCATTGTCCATGATCCATAAAATAGAGCTATTACAATGAAATGTGCTCTCAGATTAATAACTTGAATCATATATATGAGAGTCCTGATTTATTGGAAACTGGAAGTGCTGAATATTCTCATAGCTATAGCACTAATTATTTGAGAGGTATTGGCAAGTATCAGTCTCTGCCTTCAACTTTTCATCTATAGAATGGGGCCAGAAACCTTCCAAATTTCTCTGCAAGTGACAGTCCATTTTATTGGGCAAAGGGAAGGAATAATCACAATCATCTAAAAAAGTGGAGTATTTAATGTCATGTGTCTCCTTGGGTGCCATGGCTCCTCCCAGCCCTGACCTTTGAGCATCACTGTATCTGTATTTTGGTGTTAATGATAGACATGTCATCACTTCAACTCATTCAGGTGCATTGGGCTGTAAAAAAGTTTAGACCCAAGAGAGACAATTAAAACCCCCTGTGGGTTTATCATGGTATGAACCACTTACATCCAGCTCTGTGCAACTGCTGGCACTACTTGGAAACAACAAGTTCTTTACCTCCTTGATTGTGTACCAGCTCTCAGAAAGCCCACCTCTCCCCTTCTATTTACCTGATTAACCCAACATTCATGTTTGTGTCCCATTTCTGGAAAGCCTTCTAGGTATTTCACCCCTTGAACCCTACCATGATTTCTCCTGCAGGAAAGGTTAGCTAGATACTGGGTCCACTCCTTTCTTTATGGATGGTGCCTATGTGAGAGCCCCAACAATCTATATTCTAATACACTTGTTAATGTCTTGAGGGCAATATCTTCATCTTTTATCTTAGCATTTCCAGTTTTCAACATATGTTGAGTGAATGTATTCTAAATATGAGCATGGTTGATACTGGGTTATGTGGACATGGGCATAAATAATTATTTAATTTGTCACGTCTGTGAAAGTTATTATCTAAATCTTCAGTCCACAGGTGAGGAATCCGAAGACCAGAGTGTATGTTCATTTATTATTCCTGTGCTCATTCATGTAACCCATTGCACTGAATGTGTTACACTCACTGGGCCCTCCCAGGAGGCCTGCCCCTGTCCAGGAAGGTCCAGGGTATCAGAACAAGTGCACCCCTGCAGTGTAAAGAATTTAGCACCTGTCAGAAACTAGGGAAAAGTTTTGTTTTAAAGTTTCAGTTGAAGAGTAATATTAATAGAAAAATTTATATTTTGGGGGAAGTAATGCACTTTTGTTGACTACATTTTGGGATTCCATTTTTGATGTTACCTGGTGATGGGCTATATATATTCCTCCCTCTGGTGACTGGAGAGCTTGTCAGAAGAGATAGACTTGACCTCAGATATCCTCTGTGGATCTTGTCCTAGCCATTCTCCTTCTCAAAGGCTCCTGCCTTTTGACTCATCTCCAAAGCCAACTCCTTCCTCTTAAGCTCTTTTGGGTTCACCCAGCCACTGCTATAGGTCACTCAATCCCAGACCACAACTTGCAAGTTTCCTCAGAAATTGCTGTTCTGCCCCCTTCTTCAAGTTCTGCCATCTGACAGCAGATGGGTGGAGAGAGGGGCGAAATTTTGCCCATCTGCGGGAATTATACAGACTTAGTCATTGGTATCTGATTTGCAAAATAAAGAAAACTAGTATTTATTAATGGTTAGGCTTCAAGTGTGCCATGGCTGGAACCAGAAAGCAGGTCTTTTCCATTGTTTTTACTATTAAATACTATTTGGGGAGGAAGAAAAGGGAGATAGTTTCTTGGCTTTCATTGCCTCATGTGGGCAAAGAAAGAGAAATGAGAATAATGATTAGGAGACCAAACGCTATTTATCTCCCCATATTACAATGGAAGTTGAACATTCTCCTGAAATGCAAGTTTATTTGGAAGTTTATTTTGTATTTTAGGAACATAGTGTAATTTCTTGTATGATGTTAATACAATTATTGGTTCTTGTTCTCTGTAACAGCTAAAAATCTGGTCCTGCCATTATCTCCAAATGGAACAAATTCCATAAAATATAGTACTCACTATGCACACATAGAAAAGTAGTTTTAAAAATGTTAGTGTATTCCATTTTTCAGTTGAAAGTGACTTTTAAAGTATAGGGTAAATGAAATTTTATGTTTCATTTTTAGTTTTCGAATTGTCCATGTAATGCGTTTTAGGGAGGCACTATTCCCAAACATTGAATAATAATCATTCAACCATATAGTAATTTTAAGTTTCTAATAATAATTTTAGGATCTCAGGTTTTAGATGTCTAGTTTTAACTTGTTTGAGCTGCCATTTACTAGTAAATCAGTTCCAGCGTTATGTGAATGGACCTAGCCTTTTCCACTTCTTTTTCTTCTTCTTTGGAAACCAGGACTGAGAACAGCATCATTTAATAAGAAAGATGCTTCCTTTGCTTTGTTTGCTTTTATCCAACTCAGAACTGCCTGGGGGAAAAGATTGCTTCCTCTCTGAATGTGGTAAGCCACAGAATGGAAAATGTACTTGAGGAACATTTGTGCCTCAGTCCTATTAACCTTGGGAAGAGGTGACAAGAATGTGTGAATAGTGCTCTTTAAATAATTTTCTTCTATTTCCCCTCTTCCTCCTTCTCCTTTTTTTTATCATCATCATCATCATCATCATCATCATCAAGTTAGTTTAAGGGCTTTATCTTACAAGTAACTTCCTTAATTTATATATTTCAAATTTGTTTTAATTTTTCCTCCAAAATGCAATTTGTCCTGCTGAAATCCTTAGTTAGGTTTGTGTTACTCTAGTTTTTATTTTGATGAATGGTTTAACCTGTAATATGCTTATATCACATGATGCCAGGAGATAAAAGATGGGCCCTACTGTATGATTCCTTTGTACTTTGTAAAATCAAAATTATAATGGCTGTAATTTATATCTCTGAATTAGGAGTGTTCAGATTTCATCATTAGACTGTCAGAAAAATATCCATTATAAATTAGAAGGTAAAATGGGCACATTTACCTGGTTTCAGTTCACTTAGGGGAATGAATAAATGATATAAGAAGCTTATTAGACTATTCAAGGATAAATGCTAAATTTTCAGTTATAATCCTGGAAATTAGAGAAGTTAGGGAATTAAGGAATCCATGTATATATGTGATAACTATATATTAAAATACACATGACACTAAAGGCAAATTATAAAATATACTTTGATCAACTATATTGGATCAGGTGCTCTCGAACTCTAATGCAGTTGGTTTAAGATAAGACCTGGAATGATTGCTTATGGTCTCATTCTTTCAGGGTCAAAATGGCAGTGTGCTAGGGATGGCTGTTTTATTGTGTCAGCCAAACAGCGTTTTTTTGGTCTGAGCAATTGTACGTGCTCGCGCGCTCGCGCGCGCGCGCGCGCGCGCACACACACACACACACACACACACACACACACACACAGAGTTTTAACTTGGCCCTAAAGATCAAACAACTATGATAAGAACCTAGGAACTCACAGGACACCTGGTTTTAAATCAAAGGTCAATAAAGAGACATGAATTCATCTCCTCAGGGAAATGTCCCTAGAGAAACAGGTCATGGAAATGACAGTGCAACCACCCCAAATATATATTTTATCAAAATTGATTAGTTATTCATTTGACCAGATAAGGCAAAAAGGCCTAGCTCTGATTGGACATTGACTCACTAGTCATTGTGCTCATTCCAGTGGATCTATGCAAATATCACGATCTGCATTAGTCAGTGAGTTGATTGCCTTATCATCACACAAAATGTATAATCAGGCTAGTCTTTATCCAGTCTGTGTAACCACTTTGTGACATTGTCATTATGTATTTATCTTTCTGATCTTTCTAATTTATTCACACTTTTTTTCATTCTAAAGCCACATCTCTTTCACCACTTTCACCTTCCATCACACAAACTAACATTTAATAATCTCTTATCTTGCACTGTTTGTTACCTCATTGAATCCTTGCACTAATTCTATCACATAGATACACATAAGGGGAGCAAGGTTTAGATAGATCATGTTAGTTGCCCAAAGTCACACAGCTAATTACCTGTAAAGGCAGAACCTACTCAAGTGTGAATAACTCTTTAGTCTGCACTTAGCTGCAATACATGTGTAATACCGCTAAAATGATCATCTGTAAAATAAGTACCAGTTCACCAGTATTTCTGAGTCTCTCTTAAAGAGGGTAGGGTAACTTCTGTGAGAAAAAACGTGACTTTTTAATGTTATGTGGTGACTGTGATGAAGAAGTAATCAACTCTAGTCAAATTAGCTTAAAGTAATGAGAGCAAACTTGCATCTTTGATGATAAAGCTGGGATGAAGGTCAATGTTCCATTTACGTTAGGCCCATCTCAGATGTTAGGTTATATGCTTAATGGGAAGTCTGCATATGACATACTCATCTTTTTTCATTAGAGATAGATGAATATGGATCCACAGACCTTAGCCCTTAGTCCTGCTCTTGGTACCCATCTCGACAGTTCAAATACATAGATGTCCATTACTAGGTTTGGAGCTTTCTTTGACATGGCCTCTAAGTTCCCCACTAGCCTGCCACTCTGTGAACTGGTGGTGGTGGGGGAGGCGCAAGGGATAACTGAGAAGTATACGTAGGCACATCATTCTGTCTAACCTTTTCTTTACATTAGGACTTGACTCTTTAAACACCCCTTGGTTGAGAAAGGCTTTGTTATCTACTCCACTGTCTCTTTGGGATTACTTCTGCTCTATATTAAATTTGTACTTTAGGTGCCTAAGAAATATCTATCGGAAACACCTATGATTTTCACCAAGTTTGAAAACATCAATCTTAATGTGAAGGCATGAATTATGTGATAGAATTCTCAAATTGTCATAGCATGGTGCCAAACCCATCAAAAGGGCATTGAGATCTAGCTACCTTTTAGGATGCACTGCTCATGTATATATGCTGGAGAGCAGCATGATTAAAAGAGCAAGGAGTGACCTTGTTGCCTTATTGCATTCATATTACCTTATGGAATCTTCACATTGGGATAAATGTCAAGGTATCTCTATTAACAATAATACAATCAATGAAAATTAACCAGGGGGTTTCAGAATTTAATTGCTATACATTTGTAAGAAAGCAGTGGTATAGCAAAATAGCTTAGGACCCCAGGAAATCTGTTGTATTGCATTGAGGAGAATGAAATATTTTTTCTTTAAGTTGTTGAAAAGAGCATGGAATTATATTGTTGCTGGTATCCCCATAGCTTCCATGAACAAAAGAGGAGTTTAAGAAAAAAAAAAAAAAAACTGAAGCCTGTTTGCAGAAGCAAGATAAGAGGACAAAGGGTGGGAAAGATCCTGGTGAAGTGAAAAAAAAAATGAAATTTAGTTAGATGCTAAATTGAGTCTAATTATATTCAGGGACAGGTTAAAGTAATCAGAAAGTATGAAACCCAATTAGGAGATAGTCTTGATAACAGAGATGGCTCAATAAAAATACAAAAATAGAAAGATAAAAAAAAGAATGCTTCTGGATGAGTTTAAAAATGAATGCTTGAGATAAAAAAGTAGAAGGAAAGGTACCAAAATAAACTTGATGAGGTATGTTGGTATTGAAGGAAAATGAAAGGCTCATTTTGTGTGAGGAGTTGGGCCTCTGATTTTGACCATTTTATAAGTGCTTCTGGATTGCAAGATTTTCATTATTGAAGAAGAGTTTTATGAAAAAGTGAAAATAATATAAAACCAATCATATCTCTTTGGTCTTACTGCTCCTTTTCTTTCACTTCATTTCTTAAAGGTCATTATTCAGAATCATTTGAAAGTACTAGTAAAACTTGAATTGGATTTTTTTTTAAGTTAGAGGTTTATTTCTTGAAAACCTTTTTTTGTGGGTTGTCTGGACTTCTTTTACTAAGAATTTTAGATGCACCTCCTGTGCAAAGGGATTTTCAAGTCTATTCCTGCAGAAACAATGTTCAGCCCATGGTTAAATCCCACATCTCCTGTGTGATGCCCAGTACCTACAGGAAATGAAAATTAAAGTCAGTTCTTTGTAGTAGGATGATGGTTTGTGAATTAAGTCTCAAAAAAATGAGTGCTTGTTAGTAATGGACTTCAGTTTTCTTCCTAGTGTTCTTAGCACAATGCTCTTCTATTCCTTTCATTAAGAAATGTGTGCATCTTCCAGAAAGTTACCTGTCAAGGGCTTGGACTCAACCCCAGCTCTGTTCCTTGGTTCTATGCTCTGAGAGACCCCCAAGAAGAAGTCACAAAATCCAGTGCCCTGCCATAGTCCAGCTTCCTAGGAGATCACTCCCTGCAAGAGGAGCTGTTTATATTGCATTACACTGAGCGCAGTGCTCCCTGATTTCAGTGTTTCTCATTTCCTGAGAGCATGTCAGTACACATGTGACACTCCCAAGAGGGCAAGAAGGTGTGAGGAATCAGCCCTGGATTGTCAGCATTTTGTTTTCTTTACTAATTCTGAAGTTTTCACTAAGAAACAACATTTCTTATGTAAAAAAATCAAATCAATTAACAAAACACCCACAATAAAAACCCCCAACTACCAAACAGAAACTCTCCTTAACTCTTTCTGTTTTTATGCTCACTGGAGGACATTTTTTTTTTTTTATTGATTCTGGGGGGGAGAGAGAGAGGGGGGGGGGAGAGAGAGAGAGAGAGAGAGAGAGAGAGAGAGAGAGAGAGAGAGAGGGACATTGATTGGTTACGTCCTGAATGCAACTTGGCATCAAACCCCCAACCTTGGTGTGTGCCCTGACAGGAAGTCCACTTTTAGGTGCAGGAGACAGCACTCCAACCAACTGAGCACCTAGCCAGAGCTCTTCTTAAATCTTAATAGGTTTCCCCCTTTCTACCCACATTCAATTTCTTTTTTAAAATAACTAAAAAATACCCCCCCCCTCCTAAAAAAAAAAAATCAAACCCTGAAATAAATTTGATATATATTTCTGTTGGCCCAGGACACCTAATGATTAATATTTTTTCTTCTGTGAAAAATGAATTGCTTTTACTGTGGGTAACTTTGCCAGAAAGAGCCTATTAAAAAGCAAGAGAAGCCGAAACCGGTTTGGCTCAGTGGTAGAGCGTCGGTCTGCGGACGGAAGGGTCCCGGGTTCGATTCTGGTCAAGGGCGTGTGCATTGGTTGCGGGCACATCCCCGGTGGGGGGTGTGCAGGAGGCAGCTGGTTGATGTTTCTCTCTCATCGATGTTTCTGTTTCTCTATCTCTCTCCCTTCCTCTCTGTAAAAAATCAATAAAATATACTAAAAAAAAAAAAAAAAAAAAAAAAAAAAAAAAAAAAAAAAAAAAAAAAGGCAAGAGAAATGGGAATTTAAGAGAAGATTGCAATTTATTTTCACTTGGTCCTGATCTGTGTGGTGTTACTGGTGGCAGCGTTGCCCAGTCCAAAGGTAATCATTGACCATCAGAGCCACTGCGACTCAGAGGGCCCAGCAGAAGCCCTCGCTCCGCCTTGGCCTCAGATTGGGATGGAAGCCTGCGAAATGTCCCCAGCATTGTAGGTGCTTACTCAACAGCTCTGCGTGCTGACACTTGAAGAAATTATTGGATACAGAGGGAATGGGGAATGAACTTTTTAAATACACGTCTTTTGTTTTCTATCACCAGGAATTAAATTAATGGGAAATTAATTCACAGGGTTTATTATGTATTTCCTAATTAAGAAAGGACTCTTTTTCCCACAACCCATTCACTCTTGTGTTTCAGCATTCCCCACTCGCCCCCTTCAATACTAAAATACCCTTTCTTGTTCAAATGACATCAGACCAGTCAGTAGACTTAGCACCCTGTGGATATCTGACAGTTACTTCCTTACCGCAGACCTGTTTCAAGAGTAGGTGCAGAAAATAGGAGTTTTTCATGTTTCAGTCATTTGCCTGTTAGTTTTCAACATTGCCCAAAGAGTTACTACGAAATACAAGAATGACTTTACGTGCTATTTGGTGAGAAGCAGTGAAACAAAAAGTAAAAAAGCCATGAGCACTTCCTTAATAAACCATATTTTGTCTGCCCTTGGAAAAATCAGCCAGTAAGAGGGAGAAAGGCTCACAGTAGTTGGGAAGGTTTTGTGGGTAAGTTCTATGTATTCTGTCTTTAGTACAAGGGCAAAATATTGAAAAAGGAATATAGTGTTCACCCTGGTAATAACTAATTAATACCAAATTCTTTTGAATTCAACAGCACTATATAAACAGTTCTGTATTATCACTGGATTATAATAATGAAGCAAGGTAACACCCCATTGGTTGTGCATTTACAAATGTATGAAAGTGTTTAAGTGAGGTCATTCATTATTCTGTAAACTCAAAACAGGCCTTTGGGTTCTCCTGCTTTGCTATCCTCAGGTAAAGGAATATTTGGCTTTTATGAAAATATTATACGTAATTTTAAATTTCAAGTGCTGATCAAGCAATAATAGATTAATTAAACTGTTCAGAACCAGAAAATTTAAGCTTAACATCTTGAGCATATTAAAAGGTGTAGCAAAGACTACGGCTGTAGTTTACCTCAATTATATTTACTATGTAAATATTTAAATCAAAGGCAGGATGAAAATTTTGTGAGGTGTAAGAATAGAAGCATCATGTTTTACTGAATTATACCGATTGTTTTTGGCACAATTTTCATTTTATGACAGAAACACAAAGGTTCTCATGTTTTATAATTCTGTAAATCCAGGTGGGCAAATATGTCCTTAGGATTTGGTTCATGGATTTAATTAGCATGGTATTTGTTAAACAGAGACACTTGATGTATAAAAGACCTAATAGTCAATTGTCATGTTCCCTCTTTATGTTAATGCTGAAATTTAAAGCGATGGGTGAACTAGATCTTATCTGCGTGCCTGGACTTTTGAGAAATTGGGAGATTATTAAGCCTAGTGTTTCATAGCAGAAATGCCTTTTTATTGATTTTTCTAAAGCGTATGGCCAAATAAGTGACTCACTGGGGAACAAAGAGGGAAATCCTTTGTGATGAATCAGATGTCACTCTGAGATCCAGGGTTCCTTACACTTTTTCTGTCTTTAGATTGAGCATTGCCCTTCTAAATCAATACCAACTAAAAAACCAACACACACAAAGGCGACAGAGTATGGGAGAGTTCTAGTTCTCGTTGCTAACACAGACATTGGCCAGTGGCCACCTAAGTGATGCCCTTGAGGAGTGAAATGGAATTGGAAGCTTCCTTTTGCTGTTTTTTTGGAGAGCCTTGTGCATGGGGAGCACTCCTGTCTGGGAATCCTGCCTTGGAAGCTCCCCTCTATCCATCCCTCACCACCCCTCTGCCAAGACCCAAGTTAAGGATCTCTTTGATTCAGCCATGCCCACAATTTTAACATACGCTTGAGTTTTCCAGGAAGACAACTCAGGTAAATCAACAATATTTTGCATTATTTTATTCAGAGATGCTGAATTTTCAACATTTCAGAAAGTAACATGCCCAGAGCAAACACTGCTTGTGATATTTGAGTGAAAAACAAAATAGCATTCAGGTATTGCATTCTCTCCCTCTCTTCCTATTTCTTTTTTCATTTTTGGTGAGAACATTTAAGTTCTACTCTCTTAGCAAATTTCCTCTATGAAAAGCAGTGTTATCAACTATAGTCACCATTAGATTTTCAAACTTTATTCATCATATAATTGAAAGTTTGTGTCCTTTACCAACCTGAACCCTTTCTCCCACCATCCAGTGCATGACAACCACTTGCTTATTTTCTGTTCCTATGAGTTCAACATTTTTAGATTCCACATATGTGATACCATGCAGTATTTATCTTTCTTTGTCTGGCTTATTTCACTTATCACAATGCCTTTCAGGTTCACTCATGTTGTTGAAAGTAAAGGGATTTTCTTCTTTTAAAAGGCTGAATAATATTCTATTATGGTAAATATGCAATATATTGTGTACACACTTTCTTTACATACTCATCTGCTAACAAACACTTACGTTGTTTCCATATCTTGGCTATTGTGAATAATGGTGCTATGAACATAGGTGTACAGGTATCTCTTTGTTAACATACAAATATATACATTTTGTATATACACTCAGAAGTGTCACTGCTAGATCATATGGTGGGTCAACTTTTCATTTCTATAATGGCTGTCCCAGTTTACATTCCTACCAACAGTGTCCAAGATTTCCCTTTTCTCTACATCCTTGCCAGCGTTCATTATCCCTGTCTTTTTTTATACTAGACATCTTAAACATTTGTGAGGTGACTTTTCATTATGTTTTTGATTTGCATTTCCCTGATGACTAGTGATCTTGTATTTGTTGGGGACTTGTATGTCTTCTTTGGAACTATGTCTATTGAGGTTTGTTTTTTTTTAAATCCATTTTTAAATGGGGTTATTATTATCATTATTATTTGCTATCAAGTAATATGACTTCCTTGTATATTTTGGGTATTAACCTCTTTTCTGACGTGTGGTTGGCAAATGTTTTCTCCCATTCCACAGGGTTACCCTTTTCTTGATGGTGTCCTTTGATGTGCAGAAGCTTTGTAGTGTGATGTAGTTCCACTTGTTTGGTTTTGTTTTTTTCCTGCCTGTGCTTTTGGTGTGAAATCTAAAAAGTCATTGCCAAGACTGATATCAAGGAGCTTTTCCTCTACGTTTTCTTCTTGAGGTTTTATAGTTTCAGGTCTTATGTTCAAGTCTTTAAGACATTCTTAGTCGACTTCTGTGTATGGTGTAAGATATGGGTGCAGTGGTTTTATGACCTAACATATGATTTATCCTGGAGAATGCTTCCTTACTGTTTGAGAGGAATATGTAGTCTGCTGTTGTTGGTTGGAATGTTCTGGAAAATCTATTTTGTCTAAAGTGTAGTTTAAGTCCAATGTTCCCCTATTGATATTATGTCGGGATGATCTATTTCATTGTTGAACATGTACTATTGAAGTTCCCTGATGTTATTGTATTGCTATATATTTCTCCCTTCAGTTTTGGTAATATTTACCTTAAATATGTGGATGCTTCTATGTTGGGAGCATAAATATTTATAATTGTTATATCATCTCGATTACCTTTGTTATAGTTTCTAATGTAGTTTTTCCTGGTTTTATATATGAACTACATATAATTTTGTTTTGAGTTAATATTCCTTAATATAATTTTATGTTATATCTAAAGTATTATATTGATTTTTAAATTATTTATATAGTTAAGTTATAGTAGTATGCATTTTAATTAAGAGATTATATAACCTTTTTAAACTTATGTTATGAAAGTCATATTAAAAAAATTCTATTAACAAAATGGAAGTTTGGGCCTGATAAGGCTAAGAAGCCTTGAAATAGAGATCACTCTACTTGTGGGGACTTACCTCATCTTTTAGCACAATTAGAATTATGTGGGAGTGTATTAATTATTTATTTTCAGCTAACAATATTTTAAAATACATTTTATTGATATTTTTCAGAGAGGGAGAGATAGTTAGACACATCAATGAGAGAAAAACATCCATCAGCTGCCTGCTGCACACCCCCCCTACTGGGGATGTGCCTTCAACCAAGGTACATGCCCTTGACCAGAATCAAACCTGGGACCCTTCAGTCTTCAGGCTGATGCTCTATCCATTAAACCAAACGGGTTAGGGCTTTACCTAATATTATCACAAACTGGATAGCTTAAAATAGCAAAGACATTTATCATCTTACAGTTTCTGTGAGGCAGTAGTTTGGGAACTGTGTATTAGGTCTAGTAATAATTAATGTCGCTTTCTAATACTTTTGTAAATCGAATTTATTTAAACAATACAACAAAATTTAATCAACAATATAGTTGCCGTTGTTTTCTACTACTTGTGCTCAACGCTCAGGAAGCATTTTAATCCCTCTGTTGTAAAATTCTTGTGATTTTGATGCAAAAAATTCGGTCAATGCATTTTTGAGGCATTCTTCATTATTAAATTTTTTTCCAAGAAGAAAGTTTTGCAAAGAACAAAACAAATGGTAATTGGAAGGGGCAATATCAGGAGAATATGCAGGTTGAGGGAGAACTTCCCATTCCAACTGGCGTAGTTTTTCAGCAGTGATTCTTGCAGTATGCGGTCGTGCATTATCGTGGTGAAGAATTACGCCCTTCCGATTAATCAGCGCGGGTTCTTTTTCTCTTAAAGCTTGGGCTAACCTTTCCAATTGGGCACTATACACTGCACTTGTAATGGTTTGGTTAGATGGTAAAAGTTCATAATGAAGAATTCCTTTAAAATTCCACCAAACACACAACATCACTTTTTTTGCATGCAAGTCAGGTTTTGGCATGGGCTGCGGAGCCTCATTTTTGTCCAACCATTGAGGCCGCCTTTTCAAATTAACATACAGTACCCATTCTTCATATCCAGTAACAATTTGCTCTAAAAACGGCAAACGGTTTTGACGAGAGAGGAGCGAACTGCAAATTGTGACTCTTTGATTACGGTTGTTGTCAGTCAACTCATGAGGAACCCATTTTCCAAACTTTTGGACTTTGCCAAGTGCACGCAATTGATTGGAAATTGTTTTTTGTGAACAATTTAAAGTTGTCGCAAGCTCTTGTTGGGTAATTTGAGGATTTTGTACCAAAAGAGCTTGAAGAGCTTCTTGATCAAAATTGGACACACGGCCTCGACCACTCTTGCCATCTAATGAAAAATTTCCCTCGCGAAATTTCTCAAACCAACGCTGGCATTTTCTGGCGCTAACTGCATCTTGACCAAGAGCACTACAGATGTTTTTTGCAGCCTCACTTGCTTTTCTTCCTAATTGGAACTCGTAAAGCATGCAGTGCCGAATATGCTCTTCATCCGCCATCTTCTTAGCCCTAGTTTTGCAACAAAAACCAAACCAAACACAAACTTTTTCAAGCAAAACTTGTTAATTGCATTTCATACATTCTGTAGAAGTGTTTGAAGGTTTGAAGGTTATGTCAATACAAGTCAACGCCAAGCAAGATTTTAAACGAATGTTTAAAAACGACATTAATTATTACTAGACCCGATAATATGTGCCTTGGCATAGCTACAATCAAGATTTTGGCTGGGCTATTGTAAATTGTGCTGCTATGAATATAGGGGTGCATATATCTTTTCTGATAGATGTTTCTGGTTTCTTGGGATATATTTCTAGAAGTGAGATCACTGGGTAAAATGGAAGCACAATTTACAACAGCTAAGATTTGGAATCAGCCTAAGTGCCCATCAGAAGATGAGTGGATTAAAAAACTTTGGCACATCTATCTACACAATGGAATACTATGCTGCAGTAAAAAGGAAGGAACTCCTACCATTTGCAACAGCATGGATGGTTCTGGAGAGCATTATGCTAAGTGAAATAACTCAGTCAGAGAAAGATAAATATCACATGATCTGATTCATTTGTGGATTATAATGAACAACATAAACCGATGAACAAAAACAGATTTAGTGACAGAGAAGCATCAATTAGATGCTCAAACCTCAGAGGGAAGGTAGGGGAGTGTGGGTTAAGAAGTAGAGACCAACCAAAGGACATGTATGCATGTATGTAAGTATAAGAGATGGATGCAGTCAACAGGGGTGAAGGTGAGGGCATAACTGGGGGGATGAGGTGACAATGTGGGGATAAAGACACATTTGTAATACCTTAATAAAAAATAAATAAAAGATTTTGGCTGGGGCTTCAATATAATCTTTAAGTACTTAATGAAAGATCTGCTTCCTGCATCATGTATTCAATATAAAAATTCAATTCCTTGATGTCTGTTGGAATAAACACTTCTGTTTGTTGCTAATTGTTGTCTAAGGCCTCTCTTGCATTCCTGTCATGTTGGCTTCTGCAATATGGTCAATGCTTCATTGAAATCACCAAGAGAGACAGTCTATAAGCAGGATAGACCTTACAATCTTATGTAAAGTAACCATGGCAGTGATATCACATCATCTTTCCTGTATTCTACTGGTGAGAAGCAAGTTACAAATTCCACTTATACTCAAGGGGAGATGATTACACAGGGTGTGACTACCAGGACACAAAGATAATTGGGGGATATTTTAGCATCTGCTCACCGCAGCTAGCTTTCAGGAGAGAGGATAAATTATTAGGATCAAAGTGGTAGCTAATGCATTTTATAGAATTTATTTTAATGAAGAAGGCTATTATACTCAGACATGATTACTAGAACCAGTTCTGTTCATTTAAGTCATTTAGACTACAAAGTCTTTGCTAATTAAATGTGCTTTTACTGACAAGAAATGGCTAATTTCTATAGAGATAGAATGCAGTGATATGTGGATAGGTCGCCCACATTTCATGCACCTTAGGCTCTTTTCTTCTAGTTCTCAGGTCATTCAGAGTTTGAAGCAGGGTTAAATATGGGAGAGGAAGAAAGCATTTTTAAGAGCCAGAATTATTTATTACATAAGTTTCATTAAGTAGCTGCTATGTGCTATTCATCGTCTTAGAGGAAAAGAGACAGTGGATTAGTTATTACATGTTTTCCCACATCTGCCCTCATGAAGCTTCCAGTAGATGTTAGACACCCCCCCCCAATGGGGGGTATATTCCTTTAAGGAGGGTAATGTATGTGAGAAGAACATGAGTTTAGGAAGCACACAACTGTGGATTAAAATTATAATTCCGTTTATCAGTGGGTGATCTTATTTTAAAAATAATACTTTCTGCTGAAGCTGGTTTGGTTCAGGGGATAGAGCGTCGGCCTGCGGACTGAAGGGTCCCGGGTTCTATTCTGGTCAAGGTCACGTACCTTGGTTGCAGGCACATCCCCAGTGGGAGGTGTGCAAGAGGCAGCTGGTTGATGTATCTCTCTCATGGACGTTTCTAACTTTCTGTCCCTCTCAATTCCTCTCTGTGTAAAATCAATAAAATACATTTAAAAAAATAAAAATAATACTTTCTGATCCTTTTTTCCCCCATCTAGTGATGAAATGAGTTTACTAAATATATCACAGGATTTTTGTGAAGATTTTGTGAGATTTTGTATATAAAGCATCCAGTACCCAGGCGGGGGGGTTTCTTTCTTTAATATTTTTATTGATTTCAGAGTGGGGGAGAAAGATAGAGACATCAATGCTGAAAGAGAATCATTGATCAGCTGCCTCTTGCATACCTCCTACTGGAGATTGAGCCTTCAACCCGGGCATGTGCCCTGACTGGGAATTGAACCATGATTTCCTGCTTCATAGGTTGATGCTCAACCCTTGAGCCGCTTTGGCTGGGCAGAGGGTTCTTTTAAAAATGTTTAATTTACTTTTTTTTTTCTATCACCATTTACCCCCTCTATTCCCTCTTTCACCTCTACCCAATCCCCTCTACCCCCACAACAGGATACTGTTGTCCATGTCCATGAGTTCTCTCTCTGTTTTATTCTTCGCTCAATCCCTATCTCCTCACCTACCCACTTCCCCTGAACTGTCTGTCTGTTCTCTCTCTGTGTCTGTCTCTATTTTGCTTGTTAGTTCATTGGAGCATTATTTATGGCTAGAAGCCTGGTGCATGAAATTTGTGTACTGAGGGGGAGGGGGGGGGTTTCCTCATCCCGGCCTGCACTCTCTCACAATCCAGGAGCCCTTGGGGGATGTCCAATTGATGGCTTAAGTCTGTTTCTCCTGGGGAGCAGGGCTAAGTCAGCAGTTGGACATCCTTAGCTCCCGTCACCACTGCTGCACTCACCAGCTGTGAGCCCAGCTTCTGACTGAGTGGCGCTCCCCTTGTAGGAGCTCACTGACAGTCAGGGGGCAGCTCCTGCATGAAGCATCTGCCACCTGATGGTCAGTGCACATGATAGCTACTGGCCGTTCTGCCATTTTGTCAATTTGCATATTAGCCTTTTATTATATGGACTAGCTAAGATTTTGAAGCAACCCAAGTGTCCATCAGTAATGAGTAAAAAAAAAAAAAATAAAAAAAATTGTCATACATTTACACAATGGAATACTATTCTGTAATAAAAAGAAAGAACATTTTACCCTTTGCGACAACATGGAAGGAGCTGGAAAACATTATGCTAACTGGAATAAGGTAGTCTGATAAAGTGCCATATGATTTCACTCATATGTGGAATTTAATGAACTGAACTACCAAGCAGGGGTTCTTAATGAATGTTTAATCCCTTCTCCCTATCTTACTCTTCACTAAAACAGACTATTGCCAATTAGCTATAAAGACTTTCACACGCAACCTCCTCCACAATATTAAACAAAATAGCAAATATTTAAACAATCACCTGGAACAAAATCTCTAGTTATGGACACTTTTTAAAACGAAGATTTCACAATTATTCCATAGTTTCTTGTTGACTATTTTACTCTGGCTAACATGTACTAATTACCTAATTATACAAAAGACATGAAAAACTCAAAGGAGTATTTCTGCTTGACTACATAATATGCTCTTTGAAAATATATGAATATAGATCTAAATAAATCAACTGGAACATATGAATTTATCTATTTTGAACTAATCTGGTTTACCAACTCACAAAATGTTTGTTATTCTGGGAATAGAGGATGAAGAGTAGAATCCACTGTCAACATGGCAATTCATTTTTTTAAACATGCATTTAACAAACATTAACATTTCTATTCCAGGTTCTGAGTACTTGAAAAATAGTTACCTATTAGGTGTGTAATGAATGACAAAGCAAGATAATAAATTTATTTTGGAGAAGTTGAGTTTTCCACAAGTCTTTTTATTGAAGAACAAGCAGAATAGCCTGACTAAGTAATTTTATTCATCTAGAATTCAGGAAATAATTTACATTTCTTCTTTTCAGTAGATATTAGGGGAATGGGTTAATCTGTAATTAAAGTAATCTTACATCCTGCTATTCAGTTGGTTGAAGGGCATTAGAAACAATTACTTAACATCTCTATTGTTTTCAAATTCCCGCTTTCAATGACAGATTCCCTGATGTAAATTCTCTGATATAAAAGAATCATAGTCATCACAGAGAAAGTCTTCTTTATCTTTATTTACATATTTTAAAAACATTTTTTGACAGGATGGAATTTAAATAGAATTCTGGTGTTTGTGTGATTCTGTAATTTCTTTGGCTAGAACTTAAGAGTAGTCTCCCACAGCAATATATATATATGTATATGTATCTTGTTCCCCTTATTGGATATCTGTTTCTGCATATAACAGTTGATCATAAAATGTTTTGATAGTTATTATTTAGATGTTGAAGATAAATTGGCCCCCATCCATTTTCTATTGGTGTGTAAGTTTTACATTCTAAAAGTAATGACTTATTACCTTAGTTTTTGTTTCTTTGATATATTAGAAATGTTATTCTGCACATTTCTAGGGCATCATCTTGGCAAGAGCATTTATTTATTTAGAAGCCCCATGTAAAATAAGCTTCAGTATTTTGATACACTTTGGGCCCTTCAGAGAATAATAATACATAATGAAAACTGGAACTCAAAGAAATCATGGAAAACCTATTTAGAATAAATGTGGTAGTTATAGTTCTTGAAGTGTTCTAATCAAAGAGTCAATGACTATCCCAAAAAGGATAGTCAAGTGCAGGCCCCAGAGGGATGAGATGCATGTTGCCCTCCTCTTTCAAGACTTAGCTCAAGCATCAGTTCTCAGAAAAAGTTTCTCCCATGTCTAGCTCAATGTGACCACTCCCATAGGTTATCAGCTAGTTACCTGTGAAATGTATGTGAAACCTAAGCTCATCAGAAACACACAGCATGTGAAGGTCTCCATACATTTTTCTTTATTTCCAAATTTATGAATTAATATTTAAATCACTTCAGTTTCTTATATAATATGTGGGTCGAACATTAAGTTTACTCTGTATTGCATGCATTTGGAGTAATGAAATTCACGTGTTCTTACACTGTCCTTGAAAAGTTAATGATGACACTGAAGAGATCCAAGAAGAGAAATGTGAACTAAAAATGTAGGAGGAAAGGCTAAAAAGAGTAAATACAGCATAGGGGAGTAGAGGCATTTTATGAAGTAATTTTTGAGTGCTTCTGGCTCTGTGAAGATGCATATCAGTCTGTAACCCAATGCTTGGAGGATATAGAGTTTTTCAGTGATCCAATCTCATGTAAATAAGGAACAAATAAAAAGAAATTATGTGTTTCTCTCTAGACTGTGTAGTCAGCTACTGAATTTATTGCTACCAATAGATGCAAACTCATGCTGCACAGTATAATTTTGAGAAGGTTTGAGTAATCATCAGATCAGAATTGGATATCTCATTCTCTAAAATTAGGCATTTTAAGTAAGCGACTTTAAGGTAATTGGCTCTTAAAATATTTTTGGATGCCTCCAAAGGGATAGTTGTGGGAGAAACAGTGCAGCTAATGAATATTGACTGTAGAGCATGATAGTGGAAAAAGTTAGAAGTATCAGCAGTTAAGGTCTTGTTATTGGTAAAATATATTTAGATATAGAGAAGGTCATTATGTGGAAAGCCTCTAGAACCCTTATTGAAAGAAAAGATGCCCAATGCCCAGTTCAAGTTCAATTGGGATTCGTTTTGTTTTAAACAGGGTTGATTAATAAATTCCTGTGAAGAACTGTCTATGCAAATAAAATGAACATAATTCATTATAAGAGAGAAGATTATGGCCACAGATTCTACTCCTTATAATGGCACCTGCCTAACAAATACACATTTTTTGAGTAGGTAAAGATAGTGGTCCTAAGAACCAGCAAGAGACAGTTTTCCCAACAATATTCATAGTCATGTCATTTAGCAGGTAAACCTGGTACACTTAGTATGTCCCAGACCTTTGTCATATCCTGGGGAAAATGGAAAGTCATTTTATGCAGTCGTTTTTCACAATATAAATGCATTAAAATTAATATATGTTTTTTTTGACTATTTCAAAATAGAGAAAATAGGGCTAATTGATTAAAATTAGGGAGAAAGTTATACCCTCCAAATAAGCAGGTTGAGTTTATGATAGGACATATACCAGTAGGAAGTGAACTTGGACATAAATATATTTTACCACTTAGTGGAATGCACAAGAAACATAGAAACAGTTGTTTTGGTTAGTAAATATGACTCTCACTTGGGACATGAATAAGAATTAGTGAGGGACAAAGAGGGCACAATAGTAAAAGTATATTCCTCAATAAGGCAGGATATTAAAAATATATCGCTCTATTTATAAGTTCTCCATGTCCAGAGTTAATTGGACAGCTATGTTAACTTTAATTTAACACAATTTGGTGACTACGGAAAATGATAGTGTGAGATAATGTTTTAAAGTTTTGTTTACCAGTAGAAGAAGTATATTCTTGTTATTAACAGTATGAAAATACTGTAGAAGGAAGTAAATAATCACTCATAATTCTATCCTCAGAGATAATAAATGATAGTGTTTTAGTGTATTTTCTCCCATTTTTATTGCTTTGCCTAATTACATATAGTTATCAGTCTCTTTACTGCATGTAAGGTGGTATATATAATTATTTTACATTTTTATTGATAAAATAAATACATGTTCAATTTTTGAGAAAATGAACAAATCATGATATCAAGTATAAAGAAGACTGGATTTGATTTTTAGAAAACAGTAGAAGTTATTTGGGGCTACTTTTTTATTGTTGACACTATTACAGATGTCCTCTACTTTCCCACCCCTGCCCACCTCCAGCAAGCCCCCCACTCCCCCATCTCCACCCCACCACCCCTGGCCTTCACCACACCGTTGTCTTTGTCCATTGGCTATGCATATATGCTCTTTGGCTAATCTCTTCACCTTTTATTCAGTCCCTCCTTCTCCCCCTCCCCCTCCTCTCTGAGATCTGTCAGTCTGTTCCATGTATTCATGCCTCTGGTTCTATTTTGAAGCTACTTTTGTTGACAGAGTAGGAAGTCAAGTTTCAGCTATAAAATGAGTTGGGAAATTAGTTTCCACCATAAATGAATTAGTCTCCTGAGTAATTAATATGACAGGGAGAGAAGGAAACCATTGTCTGGATAGCCACTGGAGAGAATGCTAAAGCCAGGAGCTGGGTTTGTCATTCACTGGGCCAAGGTAATATCTCCATGGAATCTTTGATGAAAAGAAAATCAACTACAGCCTGAATTTACCACTTATTGTTAAAAGTCCTCTTCCGGACAGGAATAGACAAAAGCTTGATGATAGGTTTTTCTTTGTGGTATTTCTCCAAAATTTAGAGACTTGAGGTCCAGAGTATATACATTTAAATTACTGATATGTCTGTTCAAAAAAAAAACCCCACTATATTTTTGATGCTGCTGTTCCTACTCAAAATGCATCTCTTGAAAAAAATCAATTCAGAGTCAGTGGCATTTACACATTCGAAGGAATGTAATAATTCACCCTGGCTGGGAGTTTATTTAGTTGGAGCATCCTCTGGTACACCAAAAAGGTAGCAGGTACCCAGCTCCTGGCTTTAGCATTCTCTCCAGTGGCTATCCGGACAATGGTTTCCTTCTCTCCCTGTCATATTAATTACTCAGGAGACATAGCCATAGGTTTTCTTGGGGTCAAATCAGCATAGAAAAGAAAATAAAACATAATAAATGAACAAATTTTGGGGGGTATTTTCTCTGTAATATTGTGACTCCTGCTTATTAGTTTTGTTTTCTGTTATAAAAAAAAAAAAGCTGGAAGTCTGCACACAGGATATTGAGATAGCAGTTTTCCTGTGGTATAGCCCACAGTTTGTGATATAAGATTAGCAATGACAATTATACCTAAAGGAAAAGGCAGCCTAATATAACATATCATATTCATTTTAATTTTCAGGTATCATTATTTGGATTTTACTCCCCAACTCTCTGACACAGATTTTGGGGTGGCATGAATATTATTGCAATGAAGATTGGTGAGTTCATAGTTGAAAGCTACTGTAGTTCAGAGTTTGCCCCTTCAATACAGTTATAGAAGTGATCACTCCATAGGTGTTGTTGAAGAGGAGATAGAGATGTTTGAGAGGAAACAAAGAGAGATGCATAGAACTTGGGGCTGTCCCAATATAGAGCTTTAGAATGATTCAGGTCTTGAAAAATGTGATCTGTGCAAAGAAGTTCGGGCTTTAGGGTCATTTAGCCTGAGGAAGGATGGCTGTGAGGGTCTTTAATGATGAGAGTTGAATGGATTCTGAGCAGCTGTTCTGCAACTCTATTGGGGACAGAAATAAATTTAAATTGCAATGTATGGGAATTAGATTAGATAAAGGAAGTATGTTCTGATAGTAAGAATTATTAAATGTTAGAATATGTTTTCCATGAAGGTTATAAAATCACTCTACTGAAATTATTTTAGTTATTTGTGTTTAGATACTAAAGACCATTGATCATATATGTATTACAAATTTAATGTTAATATATTATCCTATGTAATAAAAGTTTAATATGCTAAGTGTCTGGTCATCTGGTCATCTGTTAAGCCAAACAAAGCATAATAAGCTAAGGCTGCTCAACTGCTCGCTATGACATGCACTGGCTACCAGGGGGCAGACAGTTAACCGGTTGACCAGTCGCTATGATGGGCACTGACCATCAAAGGGGGACACTTGGACCAGTAGGTTAGCTTGCTCCTGGGTTCTGGCTGATCGGGA
Organism: Pipistrellus hanaki; assembly: GCF_964339955.1. Taxonomy (NCBI): domain Eukaryota; kingdom Metazoa; phylum Chordata; class Mammalia; order Chiroptera; family Vespertilionidae; genus Pipistrellus; species Pipistrellus hanaki. Next base: position 15,847,666 of record NC_140505.1, read on the forward strand.
TTGAGCGAGATGTCTGGACATGCCCTGGAGCCCTCCTGCAATCCATCCCTGGCTGGCCAATCTCCTATATCCCTCCTCAGCCCTGATCATGCGTCAGTGGGATCCTTCAGCCTGGCCTGCACCCACTTGCAATCTAACCCTTCAGGGGATGTCAGAGAGCTGGTTTCAGCCTGATCCCTCAGGTGAGGCCGAGGGACGCCACTGGTGCACGATTCATGCACTGGACCTCTAGTAAATGATATTTATATATTGTGTGTATATTTATGTATGCATGTATGTGTGTGCATGAGTGTATATATATCAACTATCCTTTTTATCATTTGGGCAATCACAATCAATGCCTTTCAAATACTGTTCTAAATGGTTTTAAGTACTTGGTTTCTATTCCAAACTTTTGGAGGAGGATGTCAATGAATTTCACCCTTATGTCAGTACAGAAAGCTGTTACAGTTTTTCAGAAGAAAAGAAAAACCTTTTTTTTTTTTTTTTTTTTTTTTTTTTACTTTCTGAATTAGGAAAGTGAGGAAGTTTTTTTTGTTGTTGTTGTTGTTGATGTTTTTATTGACTAAAAAGAATGTCAAGGCCTTAATGCGTTTCTGGGAAAACAGCGATGGGTTTAACAATACTGATAACTGTCAGCTTGGAGTTTCGAGGGTTCCAGAATGTTGAATTTCCTCCTTTTGAATAGGTCATTGTATAATTTTTCCTTGAGCATTTCTCCATAAGCAGCAAAACAGACCATCTACCTTTCAAATATTTACATATTACAAGTGAATAAAATTCCCTAATCTGTCCCCCCCCATACAAAAAACAAAACAACCAGCAGCAATGATCTCTGATACCTTTGATAAAAAATTATTAGGATGCTCTAAGATATTTTTTGTGACATATTTTTATATATCCCCATCAGTAATAAATCTGATATCAGCATTATGTCTCTTTTGCTCTGTTAATAAATATTTTTAGTCTAACTTATTCATAACCTGCTTCTGATGAAAAACATTAAAATATGAATAGAGCACATGAGGATACCCAAAGCTCTATATTTACATAAAGGAGACTCATAAATAATGGTTTATCAGTGTGAAGTATTTTATGTCACAGGGAAAGCCTAGTCATGCTCTAAATCATTGTCATTATAAGATCTGTAATCAAATATCAATGGTCAAAACATAAAGTCTCATTCTAAATATAGCTTCATTTTATAATAGAAAAATAGAACTGAAAAGGATCTGCAGGTGATTCAGACAATCATCTCATTTTAATCATGAAGCGTAGGCCTTGAAAAGTGACATCATTTTCCAAGTGTTACAAATGCAGTGGTTTTTGTTAACATTATTTGAAATTGTTTATTTAGACATGTCTATTCCCGCTGCGTCTATGACTGCTGTTTTTCTAAAATTATTTTGAAGGCATATCTTTTTGTAAGCAAACCTTGTAAACAGACATCTTAAGCTTGAAAACAAATGTGAAGAGCTTTCAAGTTCAAGTTTGTGAACTGAACTAAATATGTGACTAATTCTCCATTCCCAAATCCCATTTGAAACTGCAGTAAAGACAGATAAAAGAGGATATGTTTCTGAGCATGATGATGCGCTTATTCTTGAGAACAGGAATAAGAGGCTTCTGATAAAGCTGGCAGAGCCTCCAGGGAAGAGCCCTGTTGGTCTCAGAGAGTTCAGGTGTTCAGGTAGAGAACAGCATAGGTAAAAAGCAGAAAAACAGACATTGAGGTCATTGGTCACAAGTCTGAAGAATAGCTCAGGTTTATGATTTCTAGTCCTTTGCTTGTAACTAACTGCAGCATTTATCTGCACTAGTAAAGCAGTAGAAGTCTTCAAAGGAGTTTAGGCAATCCAAAAGTGAGGGCTAAGGCTTTCCAGTGGGTGGGATAATGACTGAGATTAGCACTGCATCCTAATTCTGGTAGTTGGAGAGGCTCTAGTTGGTCTGTATATTTCATGTGCAAGAAGCAAAGCATATTAAGGGAAAATGTGCCAGGGAGGTAGATCAATTTATGCCAACAATCTATATCAATCAATCTAATAATTTATAAAAAAGGACTCAACAACAGAAACCAGTGGTATAAAACAGAAAATTTAAAAAGAAGGGAAAAAAAGTCATTCTAGGAAAGGCTTTCTCAACTTTTACATTATTGTCACTTGAAGTTGGATATATTTTTGTCATGCAGTGTGTTCTGTAGGTTGTAAGATATTTAGCCAATCCCTGGCCTCCATTCAGTAGAGTGCAATAGCTAGTAATCTCTTCTCTCTACCTACTGTGAATGACAATGTCTCAATATATGAACAAAGTGGAAAAAGATACTACCAAATCCAGCAGAGGACACAATCAGCTCCAATTTAAAACCTACCTTAGATGGAATGAAGATGACTTAAAGGAAAGATATTTTAAAGCTATGTATTAGTGTCCTTAGAAAGATAGAACCATTGTAATCTGTAAAGTAAGAATTTTCTGATATTAAAAATGGAGAAATCAAGGTACAGAAAGAAACTATGTAATTTTAATATATAATAACCAACATTATAAAAATATTATTAAAAATTCAAGAAAATATCCCAGAAGAAATAGAGCTGTAAAATATGAGAAAAGTAGAAACAGAATTAATTTACAAATCACAAAATCTACCAATAAGTTTTAAAACCAGAGTAAAAGAACAACAAATGAGAAAAAATAATTATGGCATTTCCTAGATTTGAAAAGGACATGTTTTCCAAATAAAAGGGCCAAAGTATTGCTAATAACAATACAATTTAAAATAATTAAACCAGACACATGCTAAAGAAATTTTAGAACACCAAGACTAGAGAGAAGACTCAAAAGGTTCTAACAAAGAAAAACATAAACGAATGTTCTATCATAGGAATGAGCATCATACTTACGTTTTCAATCAATATCTTAAAATGCCAGGAGGTACTGGGACCATGCCCTTCAAGTTATGACAAAAACAAAACAAAAACAAAAACAAACAAACAAAAAAACACCTAATACTATTTTTGTATACCTAAGAACATACCAATAAAGTGTGAGACCAAAATAAAGTCATTATTATGATATGGAGAGATTCATAAAGTTTGTATCTCACAGTCTCTGAAAAAAAAAATCACTTCAGTTTGCATTTCAGCAAGACAGATTTCAAAACCATGGGCTTTAATTAAACTAGACATTCAAGGGAAAAATATTCAGAATGGCAGGGTGTAGTAAGCAAGAAAGCCGTCCTGGCACCTTGGGAAGTTAATCAATGGTATCATGAGGAAACTGGATGGTACTCACATCATGACCCGATCTGACAGTAACTGGGAGGAAGAGAGTTGAAGAAAAGTGTGATTTCTTTGGCATATGTAGTTAGAAGTAAAGATATATCCTACAGATTTAATAGATTGTGAAATAGAGATATGAATATATATCTCCCAAAGTTCATAGATAAAAGAGCATCTAAATTGGGAGGGGGGAAAAAAGAAACTACTAATAAGAGAGACAATGAATGTCAATATAATTGAAAAATAAAATAAAATAAAAAAGCTAAATGCCTCATTTCACCAAAAAAGAGCAATTAAATGCTGCTTAAAATTTTTAAAAATTGATAAATAGTAGTAAGAGCATTCAGTAGACTTATGAGGGTTATTGGCAAATCATAAATACAGAAGTGATTCAAAGAAATTGTATGGGGTTATAGTATTAGAGATGGCAGATGGGGGAAGACTTTAGTTGGTCTTTTATATGAGGGCATGTACCTCAGTGTTTTATGTGTGAAAAAGAGAGTGGAGTAGGAACAAAGCATAGAAAAGTTGAGACCAAGGGCACAGAATAACACTTACTCTTCTCATGTGAACTATTCACTATTGATTTGGCTCCAACCCCTAGCAAACCCGTGAGTGAGTGATGTCCCACAATGTTCCGTCCTGTCCTTAACAGCCCTGCTTAGCTCCTATAGATTCTGCATATGGCTTCTTTTTATTTTATTTTCAAAAATATTTTATTGCCCACCTAGTTTGGCTCAGTGGATAGAGCATCAGCTTGCAGACCAAAGGGTCCTGGGTTTGATTCTGATCAAGAGAATCAGTTGCAGGTTCCTCCCCAGCCTAGGCCCTGGTTCAGGCATCTGCAGGAGACAATCAATCATTGTGTTTCTCTCAACATTAGTGTTTCTTTCTGCCTTTCACTCTTTCTTTTAATCAGTGGAAAAATATCCTTTGGTGAGGATAAAATACACACACACACACACACACATTTTTAAACTGGCTTTAGAGTTGGAAGGGAGAGAAAGAGGGAGATGGAGATAGAAACATCAATGATGAGAGAAAAATCATTGATCAGCTGTTTCCCACACACCCCCACTGGTGACTGAGCCTACAACATGGGCATGTGCTCTGACTGGGAATAGACCTTGGCCTTCTGGTTCATGGGTCGGCACCTCAGCTGCTGAGCCACACTGCCCAGTGGTATAGCTTTTTTTTTATTGAGTCAGTTCATGTCATATTTGGTCTTTCTTTTATTCCCACAGACTTCTATTTTTCCCAGCATTACTGTCTTTTCCAAAGAACTTTGCCATCTCACTATGTGCCTGAAGTAGGACAGCTTCAGTTTTGTCATTTTTGCCTCCAGGGATGTTTCAGGCTTAATTTGCTCTAGGATCTACTTGGCCACCTTTCTGGTGGTTCAGAGTGTCTGTAGAACTCTCCTTCAAAAACAGATTTCAAATCAATCAATTTTTCCTCTACCAGCCTTCCTTACTGTCCAATTTTCACATCTCTATATAGTAATTAGAAATACAAGGGTGTGGATGATCTTAACCTTGGTCTTTGATGACACCATAACCTTGTTCTTAGTGATCTTTCCTAATTATTTTATTGATGGGCTTTCAAGTTTCAGCTTTCTCTTGGTTTCTTGGCTGCAGCCTCCGTTTTAATTGATGACTGAACCACGATGAGCAAAATCTTTAATAATTCGAATGTCTTCATTGTCTATGTTAAAATTGTTTCTTCATTCATGATTTTTATCTTTCTTCTGTTCAAATGCAGCCCTGCATTGCCACAATCACCAAATGCCCACAAAATTTAATCACCCATGTGGTGTTGCTTTTATTATTTTTACAAACTATTTCCACAGGAGTCCTTTCTTTGTGACTAAGGCTCTTTAGCTATAGCTTAAAACTGTATCTAAGGTTTTATTTATATGCAAAATTTCCCGAATATTTTACTGTATAAGATATAGCACTCATTTGGAGTTGCATTCTTATTATTGTAATGCCATTAAACTATTTCCCTTAAAGAAAAAAGAAAAGCACAGACAAATAGATAGACATGAAATCACATGCTATTAAAATATGGAAGAATACACTCAGATCTTATCCACGCTACATTTCCTGTTTTTGTCATAAATCTGAAAACATGACAGAAAGTATGTTCTGTTTTTACTAATGTTTCTGGAGTTCTGCCATTTGCCACCTGCAAACATGACAGGAGTAGTAAGGGAAAGCTGCAAACAACCTTGTGCACAGAAATTCAACAATATAGATAAAATTAACTAATTCCTGGAATAATGCAAAATACCCAAACTCACCCAATATGACGTACATTAGTTGAAAACCTTATAACTATTAAGTAAATTGAATCTTCATAATTGGAATCTTTCAAAAAATTTTCTTATCCCAAATGACATTGATGGAGAATTCTACCACCAAACATTTAAGAAAAAATTAGCACAAATTCTACCCATTTTTTTCCTCTCTCTCTTTTTTTTTTTTTTTTAGAAAATAGAGGAGATAACACTTCTCAATTTATTTTATGAAGTTAGCATTACCTGATATCAAAATCAGATAAAGCATTACAAAAAAATAAACTACTAATATCCTTCATGAATATAAATCCATATTCATATTTAACTTAATAAATATTAGCACATATTATTGAGAAATATATAAAAAGAATTATATACCATGACCAAGTATAGTTTATTCCAGGAATACAAGTCTGGTTCAATATTTGAAATTAGTTAATGAAGTTTACTAATTGACAAGCTATAGGATTTTACAAAATTCTACTTTCATTCATAACTCAACTTGATAAATTAAATCTATAAAAAATAAAATGTACAACTAACATTTTACTTAATAACAAGAGACTGAAATCTTTCCCCTAAGTCTGGAAATTAGACATAGATATAAACTCTCAGGAGTTTTATTTAACATTATACTGGAAAATTTAGACACTAGAGCAAGATAAGAATAGGAAATATAAGACATATAGATTAGAAAGGAAGAAATAAAATTGTCCCTCAGTGTAGATGACAAACTTGGCTATGTAGAAAATCCCAAGGAATCAACAATAATTAAAAAAAAATAAAAAATAAACTCTTAGAACTAACATGTAAGTTCAGCAGGGTAAGAGGAAATGAGATAAACATTAAAAAGAGATTGTTTCTATATATTAACAATGGACATGTGGACAACAAAATTAAAAATAATACTAGTGCCCTGGTTGGTGTGGTTCATTTGTTTGGAGCTTTGTACTATATACCAGAAGAGTGGGGGTTTAAGTCCAGATCAGGGCATACACCTAGGTTGCAGTTCAATCCATAGTTGGGTGCAATCAATTTGTATATTTCACAATAATGTCTTTCTTTCTCTCTTTCTCCCTCTCTAAATAAATATAATAACAATAACTAAAAAATAGCATTTACAGTTGCTCAGAAAAGTGAAATACTTAGGTAAAAATGTAAAAAGACCTATCTAATACCTATATGCTAAGGAAATATCAAATTAGATATAAATAAATGGAGATATACACCTATGTTCATGGTTTGGAAAAGTGAACATAGTAAATATATTATTGTTTCAAAAATCGATATACAAGTTTAATATAATTTCTATCAAATACCAACAAACTTTTTGTAGGCAATATTATTATAAAATCTACTAGAGGCCTGGTGCATGAATTAGTGCATAGGTGGGGTCCCTCTGGATGGCCTGCAAGGATTGGACCCCAGCTCACGGCCCCAGCCTTGCAGCTCCCAGCCCTCCACCTGGCACCCCACTGTGTCCTGGCACTGCCCCACCTGCTCCACCATCCTACTGGTGTGGTGACTGGTCGGGGCCGGCCTCCTTCCTCCTCCCCACTCCCTCAGCGCCTGGGAGCTAGGCAGTGGCTTTGCCCCCTGCCACTGCCTCTGGTTGCTGTCTGTGGGGCAATTGGCAGGGCAATTGGGCCCCGATCACATCCGCCTTGGCCTGGCACCGCCTGCTCACCTGCTCCACCATCCCTCCACAGTCCTCCTCTCATCAGGGCCCATCCGAGGCTAGCAGCACCTTCACTGAAGCCTGCTGCCAGCCACACATAGCCAATGCCCTTCATGGTCCTTACCATCCCCTAGTGGTCTGCACAGATCATAGCAAGCAGTCAAACTCCCGGTTGAATGACCACCCAAGGGGACAATTTGTATATTAGTTATATAGGATATTGAAAGGCAAATAAATGATCATAGCTAAACAATTTTGGCTAATAATCATATGGTAGGAAGTATCAGTCTACCTGATATTAAGTTTTATTATAAAGCCACAACTATCATATTGGTGGAGGGATATGACACATCAATAAATGGAATAAAATAGAGAATTCATAAATAGATTCATATACTCTTCCCAAAAGCAGCCAGAGGAGACTTCTGAAAATTGTTCGCCATTTACTTGACCCAGAAAACTGTATTAAATTATGCAAATGAAGAGATTCAAATCTTCCTCTTCACTCTAAAAGCACTCGTGAAACTGCCCAAGCCATCAAGGGTACACAGCCACCAAGTATCTGAAGGATGTCACTGTACAGAAGCAATGTGTGTCATTCCATCATGACAACTGGTGGAGTTGGTATGTGTGTCCAGGCCAAACAATGGGGCTGAACGCAGGGTCCGTGGCCCAGAAAGAGTGCTGAATTTTTGCTGCACGTGCTTAGTAATGTAGAGAGTGATGCTGAACTTAAGGCTGTAGATGTAGATTCTCTGGTGATTGAGAAGGTCCAGGTAAAAAGAGCTCCCTAGGGGCAGACAGTTTAGGATGAACCCACACATGAGCTCTCCCTGCCACATGGAGATAGTCTTACTGAAAAAGAGCAGCTTGTGCCTAGCACAGGAGAGGCAGTTGCACGGAAGAAACGGACATCTTAGAAGCGATGGAAGTAACAAAAACTTACAGCACAGGAGTAAAGTAAGCATACAATAAATGCTAATAAAGTTTAAAAAAAGAAATAGATACATAAAATATATTTATCAATAGAGAAATGTCTAAATTATATCATTACATAGTTATGAATGAATTCTATGCAGCCTTAGAATAATGCCTTTGAAGGTTTTTTTTTTCTTCTTCTTCTTCTTTTTTTAATAATATGGAAAAGTACTTATGATATAATGGTAACTGGTTAAACAATATGAATATATGTTTAAAGCTGAAGGAAAATATGTTAAGTTGTTAGTAGCCATTACACTGAGTAGTAGAATTATACTTGTCATTTTCTCATTACATTTCAGAATATTCCAAATTTTCAGTTACCATATAAGGCTTTAGCCTTCATGATAACAAGAAATATGTCTCTAACCTCTAAAGATATATTACCAACTATATGTAGAGCACCAAAAATATTTATACATTTATTTAGCTAATGCAATTAATAAAATTCTCAGCTTTGTCCTGAACTCCAGTACTTTGGCACTGCCTGGGTTTGGTATTATTAACTGTTACAAATAAAATAACAGTAAGGTGCATTTACACAAAAGAAGAAAGGAGAGATTGAAGTCCTCTGTTAGTATGAGAGAGTCTGACAGATTCTGATATGTTTTGTGCACTGTATCTGTATTTTCATTTTCATTTATATTTCCAAGGTTTTTGTAGCTAAAGCTTGGTCCCCAAAGAAGTCGGGGTTTTTGTGTTGCCCACAACTTGGCAGGAGGCAGAATATCTGCCATTATTCTTGCTTTTAACTGACTTTGAACCCTTTCCTTTTGGCTTATGTACCTGGCTTTGAGACAGGAGAAGGGAAAACACTCTATCTGTTGGTTTTCAAATGTAATTTCCCCTTTGGCTTTGTTGATAGTAAAGTTCTGTCTTTGCATCTGAAATTAGAAACTCTTTTAATCCTGGATTCTGAGGGTAATTCATTAGAAGGCTTTCTCTTATCTGTGTCTAGAATCTGCATTTGGTCTGATGTTCTTTTATATCCAGGCCTAAAACTTGAAGGCTTACCTTTACTGCAGTGGCCCAAATTGTGTTCCTTGTTCTTCTTGTACTACTATTAACCACCATTTCTTAATCATATCCGCATATGAATTCGGTCCAGCAGGATCTAATTCCTTGCATATCTCTTCCTTCTGTTCATGATTGGTAGGCTCTGATTTTAGATTTGTAGCCCTGCTCAGTCAATATAAAATGAGTAATTATATCTGATGGGATCCCCTGCCCGAAAGTTAGAACACCCCATATATATATTCTATATAATAAAAGCCTAGGTGATGTCGTGTGACACCATCACAATATGGCTGCTGCAACGTCATCACAAGATGGCCACCACAAGATGGCTGCCCTCACATTGCCACAAGATGGCCACCACAAGATGATCACCAAAAGATGAACGGCAGGGGATGGAAGTTGGGGGCAAACAGGCCATCAGAGGAAGGCAGTTGGGGGGGACCAGGCTGGCAAGTGAGGGCAGTTGGGGACGACCAGGCCAGCAGAGGAATGAGCAGTTAGGCATCTATCAGGCTGGCAGGGGAGCAGTTAGGGGGGAGTCAGGCAGGTAGGCAGGCAGGTGAGCGGTTAGGAGATAGCAGTCCTGGATTGTGAGAGGGATGTCCGACAAGGATCGGGCCTAAACTGGCAGTTGACATCTTCCAAGAGGTCTCAGATTGGAGAGGGTGCAGGCCAGGCTGAGAGATACTACCCCCCCCCCCCATGAATTTCATGCACCAGGCCTCTAGTGTATAATTTTATATATATATATATATATATATATATATATATATATATATATATGAACTTACTCTGCAGAAAAATTGGTTAAGTTATACTACCAACAAGAGTATCTTGAAATGCATATAGTTCAGAGTTCATAGTGACTTTGACATGTCTATTCCATTTAATTCTCACAATTCTTTTGGAGCAGCTTTGCCCATTTTCCACATGAGAAAACTAAATTTAGTAAATTTGAATGAATTCAGTACCACTAGCTCCAGTCTCTCCATATCCGGTACTTGCCTGCTGGACCAGTCTGTCTGTGAGTGACACTAGTGTGTGGAATTAGTTGTGGTAGAATCCATTCTGATAACATTGTTGATACTTTTATTAAGACTCTTTAAAATGCCTCTTCCATTTTTCTTCATATGTTATTCTATATGTGTGCCACCTATGTTCTGTATAGAAATTTGAAGGAAAAAGAAATTAGGTTGTCTTTAACACTTCTCACCCCCATTGCTTGTAAGATGAAGTCCAAATGCTTTCACAATCTGGCACTAAACTATGACACATTTTCATCCATTGTCATTCACCTCCACAAACACTTCACTGTATAAAATTTTTCTTTGTTGTTTGAATATATATTATATATATATATATATATTATATATATAATATATATATAATATATATATAATATATATTCAAACAACAAAGGAAAATTTATATTTTTATAAATTTCTTTAAAATAAATTTCTTTTTTATAAATTTCTTTTAAATATTTTTATAAATTTATATTTTTATAATTTTCTTTTATATTTATAAAAGAAATATATATATTTCTTTTTTTTGCCTGAAATGCCATCCTTCTCCATCCTCATTTCACTGGTGAACTTCTACTTAGTGGAGTTTTGTTAAAGCACAGATTGCTGATCTCCACCTCCAGGGTTTCTGATTCAAGTAAGTCTGGCCCCCCATAGTTGCATTTCTAACAATTCCCCAAGTGGTCCTGAGGCTTCTGGGTTGGCACTATACTTTTAAAAAATGTTGTGCCTACTTATTCCTGAAGACCTATCTAAATGTATCTGTAAGTTCTTTTCTCAACACTTAATGGCTCCTTCTCTTTCATGATTTAAAATATATATATATATTTTATTGATATTTTACAGAGAGGAAGGGAAAGAGCTAGAGAGCTATAAATGTCGATGAGAGAGAAACATCTACCAGCTGCCTCTTGCACACCCCTCACCGGGGATGTGCCCACAACCCATGTACATGCCCTTGACCGGAATCGAAACCGGGACTTTTCAGTCTGCAGACCGACGCTCTACCTCTGAGCTAAACCGGTTTTGGCCTCTTTCATGATTTTATTGGTTATATCAATTTTGGGATAACTGTGAGTGTCTTCCTTACTTAAATGTCTTCCTTATTTTAAAAAAGGAACAAGACTTGTTCTACTTGTGTATTTTCTCATTGTCTAATACAGTGGTTCTCAACCTTTCTAATGCTGCAACCCTTAAATACAGTTCCTCATGTTGTGGTGACCCCCAACCATAAAATTATTTTCATTGCTACATCATATCTGTAATTTTGCTACTGTTAATGAATCATAATGTAAATATCTTTGTTTTCCAGTGGTCTTAGTCTCTACAGCAGCAGAATTAGAAAGGTTGAGAAACATTGGTCTAATGTGATGTTTGACACCTAAGGGAACTCACTAAGAAATTGAATGAATATATAATGTGACAAGAAACACTTGTTCACTTAAAGTTGCTAGTACAGGATGAATACTTTGCCTCACTGATTTTCTTTTTCATTGTGTCATGGTTTCCAAGTCAAACTTTTCTGTTTTTTGTGGAATACTATTGTGTGTGTGTGTGTGTGTGTGTGTGTGTGTGTGTGTGTTTTAATATCTACTATGTATTAGTTACTTAGCTTTATGTATATTCCTGTATGTAATTCTTTGAGTAAATCCTATGACATAACTATATATTATTCCAAGTTTAAAGATTAAAGATTACAGGCTCAAAAGGTTTAAGTAATTTTATGAATATCATATGACTTGAAAGTGATACAAAGTAAGATTTAAATTCAGCATTTTACAAAAACTATTCTACTCTTCTGCCTCCCAAATTAACTCTTGTTTCTCTCATGGCATATGAAGATATGAAGATGATTTGGACAGTGGTATATCTCCAGATAAAATAAAAGAGGACCTTCATGTTAGCATTATTACTGGTGGTTCCTGCTTTCCTCTTTGCGTCTTTGCATCCAGATTCAATTCCTGAATTACTCTGTCTCACAATTATTCTACTGTCTCTCCTTTCCTCTCTGTAGATCATTGAAGAGATAGCTCCCAATACCTTCACTTCAATGGCTTTACCAAAACTTATTTTGATTGATTGCATTGCAAATCAAATGCATTTTTCTCCCTTATTTAAATACTAGGTGTAGCGGTTAATAATACAATTTTTTTAATAGATTGAGTTACACATATTTGATATATATGCAATTTGATATGTATGCTATTTTGTTGTATTGACAAGCTTCAAAACTTCCTATGCCAAATTTTCTGAAATATTTTTATACTTAAAAATGTTGAATTTTGTACTTAAAAAGAGCATTTGCAGGAAGTTTTAATTCATTACTTTATTTTGAAGAAAAGTACTGCTCAATACTTCTGGAAGCCTATGGTGAACATGTTCCATCTCAATATTTGAATGCTGGTTTAAAAACTTTAAAACTGATGATTTTTATGTGAAAAACAAAGAATATCCAGGTCAACCAAAAAAAGTTTGAAGACCAACAATTACAAGCATTATTGGATGAAGATGCATGTCAAACTCAAAAAACAACTTGCAGAAAGATTAATTGTTACTCAGCAAACAATTTCCAATTATTTACAAGCAATGGGAGAGATTTTAAAGGAAGGAAATTGGGTGCCACATCAACTGAATGAAAGGCGAATGGAAAACTGAAGTCATCAGTAAAATGTTGTTTCAATGGCACAAAAGAAAATCTTTTTTTTGCATTGAATTGTGACTGGCGATGAAAAGTGGATTTATTTTTGAGAATCCCAAATGCACAAAATTTGGGTCAACCATCAACATCAACTGCAAGGCCAAATCGCTTTGGAAAGAAAACAGTGCTTTGCATTTGGTGGAATCAGGAAGGCGGGGTGTATTATGAGCTTCTAAAACCAGGTGAAACAATTAATACTGATCACTACTAACAACAAATAATCGATTTGAACCACATTTTGATCACGAGCTGACCAGAATGTGTCAGAAGAAATGGCAAAGTAATTTTGTTTCATGATAAGACACCATCACAAAACCAGTTAAAGGCATGTTAAAATATCTTGCCTGCGAAGTATTAACCCACCCGCTATATTCACCAGACCTTGCATCTTCAGATTACTACGTACTTGTTGTGATCCATGGCACCCGCACTTTCTGAGCAGCACTTCAAAACATAGGAAGAAGTGGAAAATTGGGTCTTTGAATGGTTTGCCTCAAAACAAGAAAAGTTCTATTGGGACGGTATCCACAAATTACCTGAAAGATGGGGGAAATGTGTAGCTAGTGATGGGTATTACTTTTAATAAAGCACTTTTGATGTTTCTATTGAAATTATCATGTTTTCTTTAATTACAAAATCTGCATTATTAACTGGTACACCTAGTAGAATAATTAAGCAAAGAGACCTTTAAAAATAAAACCAAACACTCACTTTTAATTTATAGTGGTTTTTGTTTTGTGCAGCTAAAGACAAGTATTCAATATTAAAATTTTATTTTTCTTATTTAAAAAAAATATTTTTATTGATTTCAGAGAGGGAAAGAGAGGGAGAGAGAAACATCACTGATGAGAGAGAATAATTGATTGGCTGCCTCCTGCACTTCCCCTACTGGGGATCAAGCCTGGGCATGTGCCCTTGAACAGAATGGAACCTGGGACCATTCAGTCCACAGGCCAATGCTTTATCCACTGAGCCAAAACAGCTAAGGCTAAAAGTTTTATTTTTTTTTTATTCTTTTAGGCTATATACATGTTTTATACATCATAATATCATTTTAATTCTCCCTTTGCAAACCTTTCTCTTCTTCCTTCCCAAGAAGAGTAAATTTTCTTGGGAACAATTGGATTTTTACTTACCATAAGTTATAAACTTAAGTATATTTTGGAGGATCAAGTATCTATTCATTCTCCCATTTATTAAAAGTATTCTATCCTTAGGAAAGACAATAGATGGTCACTTTTAAGTAACAAACAAATTTGAACTTGTGGTAAACAATTTGTTTTGTTAATCATTCACTAAATGTAAATTTCATATTATATATTAGTCAGTGATGTGAACCTGAAAAATATGATGTTATATAAAATGGTTGGCACAAAATTTTAGTTTGGTATGCTGTATATATGCATTTGTTTAAACTATTTGATGACGAAAGTATAATTTGTCATTTAAAAGGCAAAAATATGTTTTGTTCTTTTTATACTGTATTGTTGGGTGTGTGTTTTTATGGTACTCAAGAATGAACTTCGTATTAATAGAGGGAGGTGGATATAATACTTTTTTCATCTGTTTTGATATAATTCCTCATCTATTGGGTAAAGTTGTTGTTTTGCATTTGTGAATTCTGTTAGGCTGTTGTATGGTCCTGACTGCAATTTGGTAAGAATACTGAAGAGAGGAGTCCTGGGACTCTTTCTTCACATTGTTTATTAGTCCATTGGCTGACCTGGAATGCCAGAGATTAATTTTTAGATTTACTCAATATTTCCATTGTGTAAACCTCTGGATACACTTAGCTGTATTCATCTTTAATATTTCCCAAGATTAAATTCTAATTGCATTAGAAAAACATAAAGAAAGTTTATCATAATTAGCTTATTTTATTTAAAGCACTCCAGGAAGCTTAAGCTTCTTCATACTCTGCAAACAAATGCAGTTGTTGCAAAATTATTACCCCAGGGACAGTGGTGAATTGATCCACCAAGAATTAAAAAGAAAATAAAAAAGAATTAAGAGAGTAATGAGGTGAATTGCAGATGATATTCTTTTTTGCTGACTGATCTCTTATTTGGTATTTCCCAGTCTTGGTCCTATATCTCCACTGGATCTTTGAGGTCAAGCATATGTATGTACTATATAAATATGTGTGATTTATACACATTCTGTGTATCATGGTTTTGCTTTGTTTCAAATGCATGGGACAGAGTAGACACAATGAGAAGGCAATTAAGAATTTTGCTTGATGGGAAAAAATAGAATAAAATTAGAAGGAACAAATTAGTTCACTAGTATTGGCTTTATGCATAGTCCCTGATATGCGAGTAACTAAGTCAGTTAACTCCAACACTAACATTGTAGGCAATGGTAGGATACTGCTTACCTCACATAAAAATGAGGTAAATATCTGTGTTTTTAAAACCTGAAAACAATCCAAGATAGGAATACAAAACAAACAAACAAGCAAACAGAAACAAAACCATAAAATATAGTGGAGTTAACCATAGAGTCCCCCATGAGAGCCCAAGAATTAAAATCCCTTTAATGATCAGTTCTACATTTTTACTACTACCCCCTTGGTATAGGCTTTAAGTCTAGCATTATACTAAAACACCAGAGAAGATGTTTTATAAGTAGATAAGTGTAAAAATGACAGAACCTAATGAAACTAAGTCATCCTTTTAGTTGTCATGAGCTCTGGGACAGTTTCTAAAGGCTGTGATCAACTAAGTTGGACAGGTCATATAACAAGTTAGAACTTGCCAATTTTTTAAATAGAAAAAACAGATGTCATCTTCTGTTGTAAACTACATCCTGACCCTATCCCACTCTGCCTACTTTATATCATATATGAACTCCCACACTCCACCCCCTTTCCCCCTTCTCAAGCAAGCCAACCTACCGGGCTGTGTATTTTTTATCAGTTTCTATAGCAATCAAGAATTCATCATCAGAGAAACTGTTTCACTGCTTCTTATCTTTCAATGCATGTGCTTGCCGAACAGATTTAAGATAACAGCAACTGGCAGCAAGTGCCCTTCCTGAAAATAGAGGTCAAAGACCTTGGTATTGAAGCCTTAGATTAAATGGTTCTGGAAAGCATTTAAAATTATAGTTTATTCGAATCCCAAATACACTTTTCCCTCTTTTTTCCCCAGAAAATTTCAAAATTTGTAGAAATAGTTTCTAATTGAAAAACAATTTCAATTCTTTAAAAAAGCTAGAAATTAATGACTATGTGGTGACTTTTTTTTATGTATTAAGAACGAGAAGGAACCTTTTAAATGAAAAAAGAAAAGACCTTCGAGTTTTTGGGGTTATTTGTGAAAGGAGTAAAATGGAAAAAGTTAGGACTCACTATATGGTGATATTTGCAAAATATCATTTGCATGACTTCTAAAAAGGGGTTGAGACAGGTTCAGATTCTAAATGGAAGTCTGCCTTAGTTCACTGTTGAGAAAAAAACTTTCTCAAAACATTCTTTTCTGGGACTACATTACTTCAATATTACAAACCAAATTATGTTGGAATGTGTAAAGGAAACTGATGAAGGAAGAATGGAAGGTAACATGACAGAGCATTTTGTCCCAGAGCCTGAGTATGAAGTAGAAAAAGGGGTTGACTTGGTTAACCAGACTCTGCCCTTGCTAAATGGCAGAGTCTCACATCAAACACCACAGATCCATTTGAACAGGTGCTTCTAAAAATTGTGTGAAAGAGCCTCTGGGATGCTTTAGATTGCAAATGGTCCACATAACTTTACAGAATGAGCGAGTGCAATAAGAATGAACTGCAGGTGACACCTGTCTGCGAGAGAATCCATGATCCTGAGATGCTCGTATCTTTTCAAAAGATTCAATGACTGCTTTAAATGAAATGTTTTATGTGGCTGAACAAAGTTCCATGAAGGCACTGCCTACTTTCTTCTTAATATCAGTTCCTAGTTGTTGTCATAATTCCTTTATCAGAATTTTTCAGAATGCTTTTCCTGCGCAAATGAAATTTTAATTTATGTATTTACTTGTCAGACAGTTTCATAAGGGTGTCATTATCTGTTTTCTTCTTCTGTCTCTGACTCTGCAAACTAGAACTCCTTCCTTCCAACTGTGTGTGAAGGCTATTTATTTATTTATTTATTTATTAAGTTAATCCTCACCTAAGGATATTTTTTTCTATTGATTTTTATAGAGAGTAGAAGGAGGGAGGGAGGGGAGAGAGAGAAAAAGAAATATCAATTTGCGAGAGACACATCAATTGGTTGCCTCCTGCATGCAATCTGACTGGGGCTGTGAATTGAACCTGAAACCCAGGTATGTGCCCTTGACTGGGAATCAAACCTGTGACCCTGCAGTGCATAGGCTGATGCTTTGAACCACTGAGCAACACTGGCCAGGGATGTGTGAAGATTTTTGAATGACACAACTACAATTAGAGAAGGTGTTGATAATTACATACTGACATATATTTTTTTTGTATTAAGATCTGTTAAAGTATGTGATTGGAAAATAAAAAAGGAGGGGGACCTGACTATCCCACTAGGATCGTTAAGAAATTAGTTGAGGAGAAAAATTAAATTTTAAAAAAATACAGAAACAAGTAGGAGCTTAATTAATTCCATGACATTGAAGTAAAAGAGAATAAAATGTGTAAAGAAGGGCTGACTTCCTCAGTTCAGTGACGGATACCTTCAGTAGGGAGTGAGATTTAAAAATGGGTAGGATTTAGGAATAAAGAGTAGTGTTTCCATGGATGAGAATGGGTGAGCCCTGGGATAGCTTAACAAGATTAGGTTAGTTTGTTACCCAAGATCCTTTTTGATTTTTGGGGTTGTATTGTACGCACCAGCCTTGACTAAAAAATAAACTGCAATTGTTGTCATATGTGCTGCTAGGCAACCACTCTATACATAAAAAATATTTGGTGAAAATTGTGCTTGTTTTAGTTTCAAAAGTTAGCTACCTATCAGACTATCACTGCCAGAGAAAATGCAAAAGATGGAACATTACCGAAGAATGGATAACTATGAGATGATGAGGGGGAATCATTCTTGTTAAAATATATTCATTTTATAGTTTAGTCTACAAATGTAATAATTATTTGGCTAGAATCTGAAAATATGTTTCTTTGCAGATTTTAACAGACATAGTTTTACAATACAAAGTATAGTTTTACCTAATATAGGTTATTGTTGATTATATTTTTCCAAAGATGGCCAGGACAATAAATACCATCCCATTTGGCCTTCTTATAATATGATGTAGACACTCCTCCACTGAAGGCTTGGGGTCTTTGTTCCCTTCCTTTGGAAATAGGCCAGGCTTAGCAACTCACTTCAATCCATTATAACGCAACAGAAGTAACCCTGAAATCTAGATCATAAAAGGCTGCAGAACCTTCACCTTATTCACTCAGGACACTTGATCTTGGAAACCATTTACCATACTGTGAGAAAGTCCAAACTAGCCCATGTAGAGAAATCACATGGAGAGGCCCACACAGAGAGGAACTGGGGATCCAGCTGACATTGACATTGAGCATCCATTACCAAATGTGTGAGTGAAAGAAGCTTCAGGTGATTTAGTAGCTCAGAGCCTTCGGTTTGAGTTTGCCATCTGAGGCCCCAGACATCTCAAAGAGACTAGCCATCCCCACTGTGCTGCCTGAATTCCTGATCCTCAGAACCCAGGCCTAACACCACCAAGTTATTAATCTGTTACACATTCGGAGTGATTAGAAAATGTTTCAATCAGGACTTCAGACCTAAATTTATACTTGTTCTAGCTAGTCACTTCTGAATTTCTCTTTAACATACAGATAATCTCACTTTCAAAAATATCTGTCTGCACTTCTGAAAACTCAGTTTCCAAATCGTGGACTAATTATTTCACCAAATTTTAGAAAACAGTTTTATAAATTCACCTGTATTCTCAGCATATGGTGCAAATTCAAGATTGTGTTATGGGCACCTTTAAAAAAAGATAAAAGAATCAATCAATCCATAGTCTCAGTGTCTGTTGACTAGAGACTTTTGCTCTCTGTGACTAACACCAAAGTTTTTGTTTTTTTTTTGTTTTTTTTGTTTTTTTACTATTATTAGCAGAAATGGAAGTACTACTGTGTAGGTAGTTTTTGTAGTTTTTTTTTGTTTGTAATTTTACTTTTGTTTTTTATTTTTCAATTACAGTTTATTTTCAATATTATTTTGTATTGGTTGCAGATGAAGCGTATAATGGTTAGATAATTATATACTTTACACACTGTTCCTTGGACATTTCCAATACTCACCAGCATTATACATATTACTTTGAAGGACATACAGTCTAGTGGAAAAGGAAGGAGTGAACTGGGTTGGAACCAAGAGCCACAGGAACACAGTATAGGAGAATTAAACTTGACTGAAAGATTCAGGCAAAGCTTCATAGAGAGATTTAACTTCTGAAAAAGCCTTTTTTTTTTAAATATATATTTTTATTGATTCAGAGAAGAAGAGAGAAGAAGAGAGAAATAGAAGCATCAATAATGAGAGAGAATCATTGATAGGCTGCCTTCTGACTGCCCCATACTGGAGATGGAGCTCACAACTTCCTGGTTCATAGGTTGATGCTCAAACACTGAGCCAAGTTGGTGGGGCATTGTGAACTAAGTTTGAAGAAGGAATGAAGTGAGGGACAGTGGAGTTATTTGTATAAAATGCCAATCATTGCTCTCATATGATATTATCTTATAAGAATGCTTGTGCCCATTCATAGACACTGTTAAAGGTCATATTAGTGCCCTGATTCTGGAACTTTGGCCATAACTGGTTCAAACACAGCGAACAACTGATTCCAAGGAATCAATCTATAGGCTGATTTGTGCCATTAATCAGAACTTCTTTCGCAAAATTTCAGACTAAGAGACACAGAGATGGAGAGAGAGTAGCTACTGCTAAAGCTGTTAAGATCATGCAGACATGAAATTGGCAGCCACTGTGTATGTTATACAAGCAGAAGAAACTGGTCTACTGAGTAGAATATATGACAGTAATATAAGAGAATACAGGGCCCCAGTAGGAAAACCCAGTTCCTACTACCTTGACTATTATTCTTATCTTTTAATTCTGTGAAATTTTCTCCGACTCCTTCCAGTAGGCTCCTTTTCACAAAGAACTAGTTTGACTGGCTTTTCAACATTGAAACCAAAGAATTTCTAAGGCTCAATAAAGGTGAAGTGTGTAGAGCATATTAGAGACCTGAAAGATTCTGGTGGGTCTGGGGAAATGGGAAGTTCATTCATCTTCAAGAATGTATTCAGGCCTACTATGTGCTATAACACTGTGCTAGATACTAGAATTCCCAAAATAATAACAATATTTGACCTCACAGAGTCTGCATTACATTACAGGTACAATCAGTGTTAAAGGTGGAAGAAATGATGGAGAGACATAAATTCAGTTTTATCTTCCAGGCTAAGGAGTTTAGATTTAATTCTGTAGTCTATGCATTTTCATTGTGGGCACATTACTTCCAAGGTGCTGAAAATTAACTCTTGTTGGAGGAAAATTAACTCCTGTTGTAAAATCTTAGATATTACAATGGTTTATCCACAATGTCTAAAACCAATCTTACATAATAAAATATTATTTCTTTTTAAAAAAATATATATTTTATTGATTTTTTTACAGAGAGGAAGGGAAAGGGATAGAGAGCTAGAAACATTGATGAGAGAGAAACAACGACCAGCTGCCTCCTGCACAGCCACCACAGGGATGTGCCCGCAACCAATGTCCATGCCCTTGACCGGAATCGAATCTGGGACGCTCTATCCACTGAGCCAAACCGGTTCTGGCTAAAATATTATTTCTTAATACTTAATTCTCCTCCTTGGGTAGGAAGGGGTGATGCATAAAACGTGCCGAAATAGTGTTGTAAGCCATGGTGCTTCTTTCTCGGCTTCTGTCTTTGTCTTTCTGTATGTAGCTAGATACTTTTTTTTCCTTAATCAATAATGTATAAAGTTGAAGAGAAATGCCTAGATTTCATCTTCATATGTATGTGTTAAGCTGCCATAGGAACACATGTTTTTCTATATCCAGAAGACTCATTTTAGTAGAGTATATATTGGGAACTGTGACTATAGTTTTGGCAGAAATTATAGCCTGTCCTAGTAACCGCTCTCATGTAAAAGCTGATCACTGCAGCAGCGTTAAGGCCTTGTGCATATGGCAGAGAGGTGTTTTCCATCACTCCTTAGTGAAAATGATCTGGTCTGCCTCGGTTGGTTGGGTTGCAGTCCATATACCAAAAGGTTGCGATTCAATCTCTAGTCAGGGTGTTTATGGGAGGCAACCGATTGATGTTTTTCTCTCACATCCATTTCTCTCTCTCTCTCTCTGTCTCACTCTCTTCCCCTTCCTCTCTCTCTCTCAAAATCAATAAAAACATATCTTTGGGTGAGGATTAAAACAGAAATGATCTGGCCTTTTTAGAGATAATTACACAGAACTTTATGCTACTTGTAGGCCTCACCTGTGAAATGTATATATCTTTGTCTCTTTTATTTACCTTTTTTAAGACTATTTTCCCTAACCCCAAAATATTATGATGGAATAATTATTTATATTTTTCAAGATTTATTTTTGTCTAGAAACAACAACAACAAAACAGTAGATTAAGCAAAACTATTAGTGAAATAATTTGAAATAACCAAGTGTCTATCTCCTAAAACATATATATTATGAAAAGGGATATGAAGCATTGAGATTAGCTTTGATTTGATATGTTCATTTGACAGAAACATGAAAATATTTATTATTTGCAGTATTAAATATCCTGTGTGTTTATAGATACAACTTCCCCCTCTGGCAAGCTTTATATAAAGCTGAAATGCTTCATGTTAAAGCATTAACATTTAACACAAAAATGCTTTCTAGTACACATTCAGAATTTGTTTTGATTGATCCTCTAACCAAACTATCTTTGCACTTCAACAATTAGTTAAAAAATTGGAAAATTATTAGTAGTATACTACTATATGTTGAAAAACTACAAGAAAATAGAATTCATCTATTGTTCCACATATTGTAAAAATGGTTTAAATGATGAATAGCATGGATAAAGAATCAATTGTAACACTATATCTTTGAAGCAAAGATTGTATGGCAATTTTCTCACTTAAACTTTTCACTTGTACTTGACTTCTTTGAGGAAACTGAGGAAAAATAGTATTCTTGTAAATTAAAATGTTAGCATTTCCTCCCCATTTTATGTTTAGACTACTTCACAGAAAAGTGTCATGGGATTTATTATGAGGCACTTTATTTATTTTTTTAAAACACTTTTATTTAATTTTAGAGAGAGAGGAAGGGAGAGAGATAGAGAGGTAGAAACATCAATGAGAGAGAAACATTATTGATTGGCCATCTTCTGCATGACTCCCCAAAACCCCTCTTCCGCTGGAGATTGAGCCCACAACTTGGGCATGACCTGGAATCGAAGCAGTGATCTCTTGGTTCATGTGTTGAAGCTTAACCACTGAGTAAAACCAGTCAGGGTCTTTTGAAAAATTTCATACAGAAGCCAAACAAAAATTAAATTCCAATGGTAACATTGTACTGACAGGTATTCTGGAGGTGAGTGTGGGTAAAAGGCAATGAGTCCACCTCATGTCTCACATGAGTGTTCACTTCAGTTGCCTATTTTTCTCCTCTGTGATATCATTTTGTGTTCAACTGTCTGAGACAGTACTTATGGGGAGTTTTTTCTGTGGAGACTGTAATCTGTTAGGCCTTGATGGATCTAAGTAAGGCAAAGATGCCAATGAAGGTGATTCCCCTTGCACATAAATTTTTCCTTTTGAGTCACTCCACACCTGACCTTGACTTATTGACCACATTTTAGTCAGTTTTTCCCAGTGACCTTTCTTTATTAGCACTCTTGTCAAAAACTCAGCCAGTTTCCTATGATATGTTAACAGGGTGGTTTAGGGATTTGGAGTCTGACTTTGAATATCACCCCCACCATTTACTAACTGTGTGACTTGGGATAACCTATATGACTATTCCCAGTCTTAGTCTTCTCATCATTCTCATCCCAATAGTTTATATGAGAATTAAATGAGACCATGTAGATGATACGATGAGCACAGTTTTGATATATAGTGTCACTCAATAGGTATTAGCTGTAATAATTATGATTATTATCATATTATTTTGCACATCATCATTATCCTTAACTAGAATACCTTTTAATTCCATGCCAATAAGATATTTGATTAACCTCCCATCTATGCCTATGTTTCTAGATCTCACAATACCCTTTAACTGATGGGCTACTATATTAGCTACTTAGTACCTAATAACAAACTAGAGGCCCAGTGCATGGATTCATGCACAGGTGGGATCCCTCGCAACAGTGCATGATTGGGGCCAGGGCATGTCCAGCCATTTGGCCCAGTGCCGATCTGCAGGACCCAGCAGCAAGCTAACCTATATTCAGAGCAAATGCCCTCTGGTGGTCATTGAATGTCATAACAACTGGTCAAACAGTCTAATGAACGGTTGGACACTTAGCATATTAGGCTTTATTATAAAGGATAACTCAAAAACTTATCAGCTTTAATCACAAACAATTCACACAGTCTCTGAGGGGTGCTGCCAACAACAGCTTTGTTGCATAGTTCCAGTTTTCCTATGAGGTTGTGATTAACTGTTAGTCAGGGTTACTGTCTTTGAGACATTATTATCTATGTTTAAGCTCCTTTGAATGGCTGAAGGAGGAGGCTTCAGTTCTACATGTGGTATTCTCAGTAGGGTCGCTCATGACATGGCTTCCCTCAGAGCAAGTGATGTGAGGAAGAGAGAGAGAGAGACCTGATTGTGTAATCTAATCTCAGAAGCAGCAAACCAGCACTTTCGCTATATCAACCCAGGTGCAGTGTAGGAGGGGCCAACAGGGTGTGGAAGCCAGGAGGTGGCGATGGAAGCCATCTGGGAGGCTGCTATCACAGCCCCATCTCTAGCTAGAGTTCTGTTTTAGCAGCTGCCATGGCCTCACTATGATTGAACAGAATAATTGCCTAGATTGAAAATATGCCAATGTATTCTTTCTCACGTGTCGCCCTCTCTCTTTCTACCTCAACTTTCAAACAGAGCAGTTCTTTTAAGAAAGAATTATCTTCCCTTCCCGTGTGAGGAAAAACTCCCCAGTGTATAAAAACAAAATAATCATTCACCATCTCTTTCGGGTTTGTGACATGCAGTGAGATTTAACTGCATTGCTCTGTTAGAATATTCTATTCTCTGTGGAGGACCATTAAAAAAAAAAAAATCACTCTTTCAGCCTCAGCCACAAATATAAAAACTTATCTCTCCGAAGTTTGTCAAGTGAAATGGACACAAATGTGCCACAAAGGCTAGGGAAACAAAAATAACAAAGCCACCATCTCAGTCTGTGAAAAGGAGATAAGTGAGAGGAAAACTATAGTAAAAATGTCCAGAAAACATATGTTGCTTTTTAGGAGGGAAATGAGAAAACTCAGAGGATAAAATGCAGAGCAGAAAGTGTAGAGATCACAACAAGGAAACAAGACACCTCAGTGTTTTTATGCAAAAAATGCTTTCAGTGTTTTGGAGCAACCATAAAGGAAGGCAGGTATGCATAGTGCTTTAGGGCACCATGGAGAGAGAGCTTCCAAAATGGGCTTCATGAGTCTCATAGATAGAAACATTCTCCAGCCTACATGCCAGAGGGAGAATAGGAGCTATAGTGGGAGGTGCCACATAAAGATAAAGACCATCCCTTCCACATTTCCTCAAAGAAAAGACTAGGAATTAATTGATAATACTAAATTGATAAGTCCAAACAAGCCTTTAGGCAAAGCAGGCAATACTTTTTAAAATTTTATCTTTATTATTAAAAGTTTTACAGATGTCCTTGTTTTTTTGTTTGCCTCTTCCCCCCCCCCCCCCCCCCGCCCCATTGACCCCTCCCAACCTCTCCAGCCCCTCCCAGGCCTTCACCAGACTATTGTGGGTGCCCATGGACTATGCATATATGCCTATAAATTCCAAGGTTAATCTCTCCCTACCTGCCCCCACACTCCCACTTTTCCTCTGAAATTTGTCAGTCTGTCCCATGCTTCTATCTGTCTGGATCTGCTTTGTTCATGTTTATTTTGTTGATTAGATTTTCACATATAAGTGAAGTAATATAATACTTATCTTTCTCTGACTGGCTTATTTCACTTAGCATAATACTCTCCAGGTCCATCCATGATGTTGCAAAATGGTAAGAGTTCTTTCTTTTTTACAGCTCTGAAAGAATGGCCAAGAGACATATTAAAAAAAAAAAAAACAAAAAAACAAACAAACAAACAAAAAAAACTGCTCAACATCAGAGAGATGCAAATTAAAACAACAATGAGGTACTACCTTACACCCATCAGAATGGATGCCATCAACAAATGACAAGTGTTGACAAGGAGAAAAGGGAACCCTAGTACACTGCTGGTGGGAATGCAGACTGGTGCAGCCACTATGGAATTTCCTCAAAAAATTAAAAATGGAACTCCAATTTGACCCAGTGAATCCACTTCTAGGAATATATTTTAAGAAACCCAAAACACAAGTCAGAAAGAATGCATGCACCCCTATGTTCATAGCAGCTCAATTTACAATAGCTAAGATCTGGAAACAACTCAGTGCCCATCAGTAGATGAATGGGTACAAAAGCTATGGTACATTTTCATTTCCAGTACACCTATATGATGTAAAAAATACTATGTGATGTAAAAAAGAAAAGCTTTTACCATTTTCCACAGACAGTACTTTTTTATTTTTAATCCACAAACCAATCTCAGATACCTTCAACCACAAAGCACATGTGTTAGTTCGCAGGCTGTTAAAAAAATGCTAAGCAAAATAAAATAGTTTTCAATTGTTATACAAAACCAGGTTTGAATCTTGGCCCTGGTCCCCACTGACTGATGTTTTAGGAGGCTTGCTAGGCCTCCCAGACCCTCATTTCCTCACATGTAAAACACAAATACACCCCTACACGTAGTGGGTACTTTGTGAATCATAGCTCTTATTGATTGAGAATGTTCCACCCCCCCCCCCCCCCGCCAAATGATTCTGATGCCTGTATTTTCAGTTAAAAGTTCATGTGACGCTCTATCATAAACATATCTTGTTAGTGTGAAATGAAAAATAATTAAACTCAATCCTCCTTTGAGTATAATGATATAGTCAAGGCTCAATAAATTTTTTTTGATTGTTTAACTTCTGATTGCAGACCATATCCTAATTATAGCTGTACTTATGGATTTCTGATGAAAGTATCTATCCAAACTGCTAGCTACTTGAAGGCAGGAACTATTTATTATTCATCACTTAGCCCTAGCTTATGAGCAAAGGGCTTTGCACATAGGAAGTGCTCAAAAATATTAATGTACATGAAAGGATATGCAGAGAGAGTTACTATAATCAAGTTCTGGAATTCATGTTCCATTTTTCTTCCTCTTGTCCCATATCAACCCTGCTTTAGCCATTAATTTTTAGGCATTAATATGTAGGTTGGAGCAAAAGTAGATTTATCGTTGTTCGTATGGAAAATAATACAATAATTAATAAAAAATCATACAAGAATAAACTATATTTTACATACAACTGTAAACCTACTTTTGCCCCACCCTGTACATATTTGAAGCCTGGATCTTCAAAAAAAGGCAATAAAGACCCACTTAAACCATTAATGCATTACTTAATTTTACAAACTTGTAACTGTTCAGACTCTGATCTATCTCTGCTCATTAGCACCTCTCTCTGCAGTTGAAATGCAAATCTGTGAATTCATATATCCCCAGAAACTTTTATGCCCAGGAGACATGATATTGTAATTCAGCATGAAATTTGATCAAAACCAAATTTGTTGGGTTTTCCTTATCTGCATCCTCTGTTGCCAAGCATATTTGATAAACAAGACTTGACACCCCATTGCTTCTTTGGGAAAATATGGAGATAACTCTGGTGACAGTGGTTTATGGGGATGAGGGGTTTCAGGTGTGTGTGGTGGCCTTGTCACTGTGAGCTGACTCCAACAATAGGCACGTTAAAATAAAATGCCAAAATCAGTCTTCCAGAAAAGATGAGAAATGGGGTGACATATTGGATTTTTATTCACTGGAACTGTTCAGTAATTATGGAGTGAGTAATCATGATGTGTTGGTATCTTTTTAAACTCTGTGGATTATATAAAAATGAAAAAAAATTTTGGTCCTCATTTCAGAGTTTTCCAGCCTAGTAGAAACAATAAAATAAACTGTTGGATTGTAATCAAACTTGGGTTGTAGATCGTCTCACCTGAATTGGAATGTGTTTGATGTCCTGGTTAGGTAACAAGTTGCCTAACCATGGCTTCCTATCATTGCAAACCTTGACTTTCAATATCAAAACTAGGGATATGTTTGTATTTAATTCTGTTTTGAATAGCAAATAACCATTTGACCTTATAAAATGTATTTTTATTTATCTCATCAAGAAAATATGTTTAATTTTCATTAGTAAGTATTTGGGAGAGATAGTAATATTGCATTACCATTGTAGGACATTTTATAGTTTTCAAAGGCATTGAACTACACTCTTTGTACTTGAATTTCCTAACAATGTCACAGATTATGACATGGAAGCCCGGGGATGCTCAGTGACTGCCAGCTGGTAAGTAGCAGTCACCAGGCTCCCTGACTTGACCCTCACACTAATATGCTAGACTTGCCCAAGGAAACAGTCTATATATAAAACAGCTTTGAAAACAAGTCAGTTCTAGCACTTTCTACCTAGTTTGGTCCATATGTAGATGAGTAGCTACAATTGTTCACTTATTCAATATGGTGTCTCTGAATGGGAGTTAGTTCTTTCTCTATAATACTTTTAGCTGACTGTTTAGATCTGTGTCATATTCCTGCTCTTTACATATACACAGGCAATGAGTGTGTGACTTTCCGTAACCATTGAAAACAAGCCTGTGGCCCAGCTTGCTTGGCACAGTGCTTGAGCTTCAACCTGTGAATTAGAAGGTCATGGTTCCATTCCTGGTTTAGGCACATGCCCAAGTTGTGGGCTTGATCTCTTGTGAGGGGTGTGCAGGAGGCAGCTGATCAATGAATCTCTCTCATCATTGATGTTTCTCTCTCTCTCCCTCTCCTTTCCTCTTTGGAATCAGTAAAGATATACTTAAAAAAAAAAATAGGCCTTTGGCTAACCCAAATGGTTGTGGGTGGCAGGAGCTTTTAGAAACCTGGATGAAACTCTTCATGAGGACGTTTTCTGTTGAGCTGTGCATTCTATGCATAGAAGGGGAAATGCTTTTTGGGTTGTTGCTCTTGTTGGAACTATGTTAGCACTTACTCTCAGTAATTCTGTTTGGTACATCTCTCATTCATCCCTTACATGAACCAAATCCACTCTAGGCACTGTTCTCAGTGCTGAGAATAAGACAGAGCACAAGGCTCATGCAACACCCTGCCCTCACAGAGATCACATTCTAGTGTAGAAAATGGGCTGTTCAATCACACACTGAAATCGATGACCTGTAATGTCCCATTTTCTAGTGAAAAAGGAAGAGCATTGAACTACAAATCAGAAAACTTGCGTTGAATTCCCAACACCATCGTTTACTAGTTGCTCAAACTTGGGCACATCCCTTAACTACCCTGAGCACCAATTTGTTTTTCTGAAAATGGTGAAAATCAGACCTACCTGATAGACTTATTGCAAAGATTTAAATGATCACAGTTTAAGACATATAAGAGGCACTCTATGAGTTGTGTTTTATTCTTTATTCGTAGTAGGATAGTGGGAGTAAGCACAGGGCTGAATGCAATTTAGTATAGAAAAGCACTTGGCTACCTGTAAACACTGTATTTATTATTGATAATTTTTTTTTTTTTTGGTCAGGTTTTTAATTTTAGACATATCACCTTACTTTTGGTTCAGATCTATTTACTATCTAGAAGCTGTAGGCGAGTTGGTGGGTAGCCAGGAAAGATGCCAGCTAGCAGAGCTTAGGCAGAGGAGCAGATGGAAGTGCAGGCGGCTGATGGTGTGGAAGACTAGGAGACAGCTGCTTGGGAGACACAATCCAGGGGAGGGCTGGGCAAGGTGAGGGAGCAACCACAGGTGTGGGTGGCTGACCTGTCTGGTGGAAGTTGGACATACAGTGCAGCAGGATGACTCAGAAAAGTTTGCAGAGCTTTAGAAATGTACATTTCTTGGTTTGGAATACGGGTAAAAGACTAGAATGAGGTTTGCCTGTTATTCAGAGAGGTGCTTTGTAAGAGAAGAAAGAGGAAAAGAAAAAAGGTTCCAGATATTTCAATGGATATTGAGTAGTTCTCCTGCTTTCTCCCCTTGATTTCCCCTCTCCCCCTAGACCCAGAGGAAACAGTTATTCATGAAGCTGAAAAGGCTTCATCTTTGCCATGTCTGCTAGAGGGATGTTTCTCTTCAAACCCATTTTTCTGTTATTTTAATTATCCTTTTTAAGCCCCAGATGCGTCGTTGCTTTTTAAACTGCTTCTAGGTTATGTTTCCATAGATTGTAAGAAACTCACTTTTATGCCATTGTACTATTTTGATGGTAGGTTGTTAGCTAGACTTTGCCAACATTTATTGGGCACTTATCAATCTGTATAAGAGTTCTATTCAGGCATTTTTATCATTTAATTTCATACGACCTCTTTGGAAAGTGGGTATTATTATTCGCCTCTTGCTATTTGGGACACTGTTTAAAGAGGCTAACTTATTTCTCCAGTTTTCTATAGTTAATATGGGATAAAGTCATGATTTCAACCCAGGTTGTCTGCTTCTAAAGCCTTGGCTTGAGCCACTGTGGTATAAAGCAATCCCCATTCTGTAGGAAGATCAGTGAATCCATCATCTATGTCTTATTTATAACTGAACATGTGCCCTCTTCCCTCTTTATTGATATTTTTTTTTTCAGAGTGAGGAAAGGATGGAAAATGCATTTATTGGAAACACATATTTTCTCATGATTCTCAAAAAAATTTCAGGATGGATATTATACTCCTATCTTGCTTAGAGGAGTAATTATTTTTGAGGAAATTGCTTAGAGAAGTTGAGTCATTTGTCCAAGTTCATCATGTTTATCTACTTTGCTTCTAACGTGTATACATATCTAGCAATTGTCAGAAACTGGGCCATCCAGGGCTATAAAGAAGAATGACAATTTCTGATCTCAAGGGCCTTAAGGGTACTGGAGAAGACAACACAGAGAGAGAGGATTACAGAAACATTTCAGTAGAAAGGTAGCAGCTTGTTCAACATTGAGCACAGAGGGAACCAACTATAGCAGCCTGAAAAGAATCCAAGAAGGCCATCTTCCACTTGGGCTTTTCTCCTTCCCTAACTTAATTTTCACCCCATTGCACCATGGTGCCTTCTAGAAGGAGTGCAGTCTTTAATACCAAATGAGTACTAAGGGTGGTCAGACACCCAGTTTATGCAGGAAAGAAGTGGTAAAGGTTCAGTTTAAAAAAAAAAAAAAGTTTTTTTTAATTGATTTGAGAGAGAGAGAGAGGAAGGGAGAGAGATAGAAATATCCATAAGAGAGAAACATCAACAATGATCCGCTGCCTCCTGCACACCCCCTGCTGTGGATTGAGCCCGCCACCCAGGCACATACCCTAACTTGAAATCAAAAGAGTGACCTCTTGGTGCATGGGTCAATACTCAACCACTGATCCACACTGTCCAGGCTAGGTTCAGTTTTTAATGTTATCCATCAACTTTCAGTAACGCCATTGCCATTTTTACTAGCTTTCCATTTTTCTTGAGTTCCAAAGCTATCCTGTGGTGGAAGGGAACTTGGTTTCTTTAGCAGAGGTTGAAGAACAAAGAAAACAAGTCATGACCCAGCAGTGCATAGAACAACCCAGTAATGGGAATTCTGGCTAACCACTTCTCATTCTCTTTCTAAGCACTTCTCTGTTTGGCCAAAGAAGATACTCCTTGGCTTTTTTTCCCCCAAAAATTTTACCTAAAGGGAACTTCCTCTGTGGGGAGGAGATTTCTCCCCTCCCCCCATTCATATGTTGGCACACTTAGATAGAACACTCTTAAATTTTTGGCAACTGTGACTCAGGTGTATCTTTCCCTTAATATGTGATGCTCCAGTAACCATCATAGCATTATTTTTTAAAATATATATATTTTATTGATTTTTTACAGAGAGGAAGAGAGAGATAGAGAGTTAGAGACACTGATGAGAGAGAATCATCGATCAGCTGCTTCCTGCACACCTCCTACTGAGGATGTGCCCGCAACCATGGTACATGCCCTTGATCAGAATTGAACCTGGGCCCTTCAGTCCGCAGGCCGATGCTTATCCACTGAGCCAAACCGTTTTTGGCCATCTTGGCATTATTATATGTCATTTTCTCTCTCTGTTTTTACACAAGTTTTAAAATTCTGAGCAACTTTTTGGATTTACACTAAACAACCTTAAATTTTCAAATAAAGATCTTTCTGACCAATATTTTGAAGATGACTGCCACCTGAGTTTTCAACATTGGCGGGAATAGGTAGGTCATTTTTGAAGGCTGCTGGATGTAGCAACTCGCCTTGTGCTGGATAGGAGATATGTAGACTCTTCTGCATGTTAACTTTCAGCCCATTGTAGATCAGCGAAGATACCTTGCATGTGGAGTGGTAAATTCATGAGGATTTTAGACAACTGTGAAAGATTTGAGGGATCCACACATAGTGTTGAATTCAGTCATGAAAATAATAACAGCTAATAAAATTACTTATTTGAAAATAAAACCAATTTAATGCATTATGGGTATTCATCATTTCATCAATCACTTTCTCCTCCTCCCCCCCCCCCCTGGATATTTTTAAGCATATGTTTTCTTTTTTAGCGAAGCACCAGAGATTTATCTTCTATTGCATTTGAATTATTTGACAAAACCTGGTTCGATTTTAGCATAAAGAAATATATTTAGTTGGTTGGCAGATGATAGCATCTTTTGCCATTATTTGCTCTTTTTAAAGGTTAGCATATTGTAACAATTACAAAATTTTTACAATTATTAGTTATTTATATACTAATATTATCAAAATAGTTTCTTTAGACTATTTTTATAATTTTTTTTCAATTTCCAAATCATTAGTTTTATACAAATTGCTTCTTTACGAAGTCGCTTAAAGTCACTTAGACATTGAGAGCATTAGATAATTTAAATTATTGTCATAGAGTTGTAATATCTGCCATTCATCTGAAGGCTGGCAATTCAAAAATTCTGTTTTCAGTTAATTTTAATTAAAAACACTTCTACTCAAAATACTGATCTATGCCCAAATAATTGCTTACACTGCATATAGTTCTTTTTGCTAAAGGCAAAATAGCTCAGGCCATATATTATGATGGCAGGCACATGGCTTGCTGACAAAACTATCTAAAATATTGTTTTCATTCTCATGTCAGCTCTAGTACATTTATCTCTACATTAATTCCTCGAGGATCCCATGTAAGTTATAGTTTTGAAAAACATCCCTGTCACACTGAGCCCTGTCAGCTAACCTTTTCTTTACTGACCATATTACTCCCTGAAAGACAGATAGGGCCTGTGAGTTATGTCTTAGCTGCATTTGGGTAAGCAGTGCCAAAAAGTTACAGAGAACCTAAATATTAATAGCCATGCACCATTTTAGTTTAAATGGGATATTTTGCAACCTTACACCTGCAGTATTGCAAGGTAGTTACAAAGAGTACACAGAACTCATTTCTATAAATATATGTTCATTTTATATCCTTTACAAGCTGTTTCATAGATTGCTGATCCAAAAAGTCCATTAGCACCAGTGACATGATTAATAGAGTAGCTTATAATGTTTAGCAGCTCATTGGAGATGACATATTTTGCCAGTTTAATTTACACATTTTTTTACTATGTATATTATGCACATATTTCTAAGATTATGGGTTTTGATCTTGCCTTAATACCCATTTCTATTGTAAAATATTATTTCTTTTTAGGAATACATTAAAAAGCCAAGATTTTTTAAAATAAGAATTTCTTAAACATATGGGCCATACTACCAAGCCTATTCTGAAACCAGAGCTTTATTTTCACTCACTTGCAGCATATTTCACAGGAATGGAGGGGTCCGGGAAACAGGAGGGCATTCATTGTTTATTCATTTCCTTCCACAGGGTTTGATACTCTCCAAATGAAAAATAGTTCAGGAGATATTATATTCTAGAACAGTTTGGCTATATTGTGTAAAAGTATATCATGGAAAATTTCATAATAGGCATAGTATATTTTAGTCTGTTGTTGTTTTTCAGTTTTGTCTAAATATTTATTTTATTATTTGAAGGAGGGTAAAGTATTTTAGTTGTAATGCGAATATTCTATTTTGCTTATATTCTTCATCTCCAACCAAATAAAATGAAGAAAGAGGTTATTATTCTTAATTTTTAATTTGTTTTACAAGATCTATAAGAAGTCATCTACTTTCAGCATGAGATCTATGTTTTGAAAATGTGCGTGTGCTTGTGTATTTTATAATGACAACTTATGCATGCACTTCTAGGAAATTCTGTAATGAACAGATTTTAAGGAGGCAGATCTTAAAATTTGACAAATTATAGAAACTTATGCAATTAGTAATATCAAAATAGTTCAGCAGACACATAAGCCATTCAGTGTTAACCTGATTCTACTCTTTAGTTTGCAGTGGTATCTGGACAACTTTGAGTACCTTAATGGTCCAAGGCTCTCTCTACTTACCTCAGGGCTAGGGAGATAAGCAAGATATATCTTGCTCTTTAGGAGTTTATAATTCAGTATAAGAAACAACATAAATATATGAGTCCGTGAAACATAAAGTGGGGCAGGGCAATGTCTTATAAGCCATGGGGTTGAAAAGAAAAAATATTAAACACGACATGTATTTGAGATTATTTTTCATTTTATCCTTTTACATTGTTTTTTTAAATTTGAATCTTTTACATATGTCCCTTTTTTTTGAAAAGGATTTTTGTATTATATATATATATATATATATATATATATATATATATATATATATATGCCCGGTTGGTATGCTCAGTGATTCAACATTGGCCCATGAATCAGGAAGTCACTAGTTCAATTACCAGTCACAAAATTCTTTCATGGGGGCAGGGTGTGTCCCTCAGCCACCCTGCTCCCTCTCCAATCTGGGACCCCTCGAGGGATGACCAACTGCACATTTAGGCCAGATCCTAAGTGGGCTGTTGGACATCCTCTCACAATCCAAGACTGCTGGCTCCCAATTGCTCACCTGCCTGTTTTCCTGATTGCCCCTAACTGCTTCTGTCTGACAGCCTGATTACCCCCTAAGCCTGATTGATCCCTAATTGCTCCCCTGCCAGCCTGTTTGCCTCTAACTATCCTCCCCTGCAGTCCTGGTTATCCCTAACTGCCCTCCCCTATTGGCCTGGTCCCCCCACAACTGCTCTCCCCTGCAGGCCTGGGTTATCCCCCAACTTCCCTCCCTTGCAGGCCTTGTCCCTCCCAATTGCCCTCCCCTGCTGACCATCTTGTGGTGGCCATTTTGTGTCCATATGAGGGCAGTCATCTTTGACCACATGTGAGCAGCCATCTTGTGTGTTGGAGTGATAGTGAATTTGCATATTCTTTTTTATTAGATAGGATAGAGGCCTGGTACATATGTGGGGGCCAGCTAGTTTGCCCTGAAGGATGTCCTGGATTAGGGTGGGGGTTTTCTTGGGATATGGGGTGGCCTGCGCGAGGGGCCTGTGCTGGTTTGCAGGACAGCCATGGCCCCTGGCAACCCAAGCGGAGGTCCTGGTGTCTGGGATTTATTTATCTTCTATAATTGAAACTTTGTAGCCTTAAGTGGAGGCCAAGGCAGTCTAGAATGTGCAGAAAGCGTGACTTCCTCCATCGCTGGAGGAAACCCAAGCCTCCTGCTCTCTCCAGCCCTATGGCTGTAGCCATTTTTGTTGGGATTTATTTATCTTCTATAATTGAAACTTTGTAGTCTTAAGCAGAGGCCAAGGCAGGCCAGGGCAGGCGGAAAGCTTGGCTTCCTCCATTGCTGGGGAAACCCAAGCCTCCTGCTCTCTCCATGGCCACAGCTATCTTGATTGGGTTAATTTGCATACTCCTAATTGGATGGTAGGCATGGCTTGTGGGTGTAGTGGAGGCATGGTCAATTTGCATATTACTCTTTTATTATATATATATATATATATATATATATATATATATATATATATATATTGAAACTTTGTAGTCTCTCTCTATATATATCCCTTACTTTCTCTCTAAAACCAATAAAAACATATTTTTAAAAAAAGGCAAGCTTGTGTGGCTTGGTTGTTGAATGTCAGCCAATGAACCAGAACGTCAAGGTTCAATTCCTGGTCAGGGCACATGCTTGGGTTTTGGGCTCAATCCCCAGTAGAGGAAGTGCAGGCTGCAATCTAGCAATGATTCTCTCTCATCATTGATGTTTCTTCCTCTCCCTCTCCTTTCCTCTCTGAAATATTAAAATTATATTTAAGAAACAAAAAAAAATATTAAAAAATAAATGCAGAAGCATACACATCTTTTTGTCTCATGGCTGCTGCTAGAATGGGTACACTATTTGGTTTTGAAATACATGTGCCAACTGGTTTTTCACTTGAGTTAAGTAGGCCATTGCTAAATCTAACTCAATAATATATTTCAGTAATCAAATACTTTGGAAACATTGTAGAGATAATGATGAAAGTTAACAAAAGGGAACCTCACGTGATGTGGTATGTTGATTTTATTTTGCTTAGTGAAGATTAGAAGAATTGGGATGTTTAGCAGCACTTTTTCAAAATACATCAACATTTTGTATTACTGTCAGTGATTGGAACCACCTTTGTGCTTTAAATTTAAAACAATGATGTATGAACATATTCTAAATAAGTAATAAAACCTATTTTGGATGTAAATATTTTAATTCTGAAGGGATATATTTATAGCATTTCATAGAAATAAGTAATCATTATTAATGAATATATGGTATCTTTCATTTAATAGTACCCAGGTCTAAAACACATTATGTTGTCTGGCATTGCTTTCTTGACAAAATTGTGATGTGACTCTGATGTAACCTGATTTGTTCTGAATGACTCCAAATGGTTCTTGAGACTTGCTCAGGGTCCATCTAGCTCCCAGGAAGCCCAATGTCACCATGGCTATGATCCCAGACTCTGGTGACAGACTGCCTGGGTTCAAATCCAGAGTCCTTTGTTCACTGTCTTTATAACCTCGGGCAAGTTGCTTTGCCTGCGACCCATCTGTAAAATGCAGAACATTGAATTACATATCTCATAAGGATGTGGTAAGGATATTCTAAGATAATATAGTTTAAAGTGAGCTTTTAAAGTGTTTGGTAAATAGTGATGACAATTATTGAGAACTTAAAAATAAGC
This sequence comes from Pipistrellus hanaki, assembly GCF_964339955.1. Lineage (NCBI taxonomy): Eukaryota > Metazoa > Chordata > Mammalia > Chiroptera > Vespertilionidae > Pipistrellus > Pipistrellus hanaki. The sequence goes on from NC_140505.1 coordinate 15,884,110, forward strand.
ACTATAAAGATATAGGTAGATAGGTATAAAAACAATGTGCCTGAAAGCTTTCTTCTCACATTGCAAAAGCTTTTCTCAGGTTTTTGGGACATTGTCAAAGTATGTGATGTTTTGGTACTTCTAACTTTACAGGGTAATTATTAGAGAATTATTTGCAGATGAAACAGTGGTATAAAATTATATTATATAACAGATCCCAACTGAGGCATGTGGTAATGCTTGCTAACTACCCATTCCTAGATATTGATTTCCTATTATAAGTGAAATACATCAATTCTAAAAATATGGAGAGGCCTAATTTGAGCACATATCTCACCATTTCTTTAAAGTCACCACAATGTAATATATCAGTGTAATATATCTTAAACCCAGCCTGTAGGATCCCAAGAAAGTTCTATTGCATGATCACACACAAGGAATGTGGTAGAAACCTCAAGGGATAGAGATAGCTTGAACATATCTATTGTCACACACAAAAAAGTTCTTGGTTATTTTTTTTTAAATATATTTTTATTGATTTGTTACAGAGAGGAAGGGGGAGAGATAGAGAGCTAGAAACGTCGATGAGAGAGAAATGCCGACCAGCTGCCTCTTGTACACCCTCTACCGGGGATGTGCCCGCAACCAACATACATGCCCCTGACTTGAATCGAACCTGGGACCTTTCAGTCCGCAGACCAACGCTCTACCCCTGAGCCAAACTGGTTTCGGCAAGTTCTTGGTTATTTTAATTCTGGCCAACAGCAAGAACAGGCTAGCTCAACACTTGACATCATAAACAGTTCTTCCTTCTGACCTCTATCTGGATCAGCAGATTGTGATCTGTGCAGAATGCAGGATTAATGGCACCAAGAAAGAACGTCTCTGAAATATAGAATGTGGGCTTGGTCATTAGTTCATTTTGCATGCTGTGAAAACTATATTTAGCATCACTAACAGCTGCTTGCGTGAAGTGTTCGGCACTAAAACGTGATTGGTGAACACTGAGAATTTTATTTTGTGATATTGCTTGCAATTATGGAGATGCTTATAGATCAATTTCCATATCATCTAAACCCCAAACTAAGAAATACTAGTAAAGTGGTCTATAATAGCATGTCCCTTCTATTTGAGTCACTGCTAATTTTCTGGGTTTTTAATGTTTTAAAATTCTACGAGGGAAAGGAGACCTCCTTTTAGTGATGTTCCTTAAATATACATCGTGATCACTTATCATTTCCTAAGTGTAGTGTTTCAAGCAGCAATCTTGTTTTTAGAATAGTTTCACTGAAATGCAGGCCCTGGGTTTTCAGTGCTGATTAGAGAAAAGCCTTCTAACGACCTCTTGACAAAATTGACCCAAGTCAGGTGCAGGTGAATCTGGCAAAGTGGGGATGGAAAGTTCACTTAAAAAATGTTAACGTATTTAGAGTCATTTTGTTACTGCCTTGGCTTTTACTGTGGCAGCCTTGATAGTTGATGAGCAGAGGCAATAGAATGAATTATCATAGCCATCAGAATGTCTGAATGGATGCCGTATTGTATATGGTATATGAGTTAGGTAACAGCCGGTAGTATGCTCAATGACAGCCAGTCCTCAAAAAACTCCAACAAAACAAATGACCTGCAAATCCTACCTTTGCTTGAAGCATTTGCCATTGGATAAACACTCTCACCATGGCTGTTTCCACATCACCAACACGCTATCACTGAATATGGAATTGAAGATATGTACTCATGGAACAGTCCTCTGATTTTCTGCTCCCTGAGCTAGGAAGTTAAATGACTTTCCTCACTCCTTTCATAGCATAGAAACAGGTACTATGGTGAAATACATGCCATAAAGTCACTTCCATGTCATTGCCCTTGTTAGAAAAAAAAAATCTAAGGTCTTTGGACTTACCTATATGATCTTTGCCTTTGACCAGTATGTGGAAATGATAAGCTGGCACAATGGAGAGGAAAGAGATAATGGGTTGTGCTGTTAGGTGGTAGTTAACCGGATTAGGCAGGAATAAAGTGACCAAGTTCTAGTTTAGAGTGCCAATAATTAGAATATTTGGGACAACTCACTCAGTACTTCAACATTCATCAGAACATTTTGGAATGCCTACTATGTGCCAGACATTAAAATATAGGATGGTAAACAAGCAAATATTCTGCATTAAAAAAAACATAACTTAGTGGGAAAGAATGAAACAGATTTTAATAACAGAGTGAGATAAAGGCTAGCACAGAGCTGAGGAAACACCTGGGAGGGAGGTGGAACCTGGTCTTACAGAGTTTTTGGAAAATTTCTGAGAAGAGATGATTGTGTACTAAACATGAGAGAATGGATAGAAAGTTGGAAAGTTGGCAAAGACGAATGAAATGCTAAGCATCTTTGATTCCAGATCCCAGGTTTCAGGATTTCACCATTAAGTGGGATATTTATCATAGTGTTTATTTTCCTCCTTTAGACACCTTTTATCGTATTAACAACAAATTTCATCCATTCCAAATTTGCAAAGTTTTTGTTGTAAATGAATGTGGAATTTTATAAGATTTTTTTCTACACCTATTGAAATCATTGTAATTTTTTCTTTTATTTTTTAATGAAGTTAATTAGAGTGATATATTTTAAGTGTTAGAACCACATTATATTTCTGGAAAATCATGTACACACATAATTACATATACACATGTATATGTGTGTGTGCGTGTGTGTGTAATTTTTGAGTCTGTACTAATGAGAGTCTTGTAATCCTTTTTTTATAATACCTATGTGGATTTTTGATATCCAAGTTAGATTGCATTATAATGCATTAGTAAGTGGTTCCTTTTATACCCCCTCTCTTTCTTAGAAGATTTTGTATAGCATTACTGTAATTTCTTCCTTAGCTGATTGAGGGAATTCAATCTTGGCCGGAATTTCTATTGTGGCAGTGCTTTTAATTCAAGGTTCTATTCATCTAAACTATTTAGGATTCTTCAGACTTTCCAGTCTTCTTATGTTGGCTTTAATTTGGGATTTTTAAAAAAATTTGTTTAGTCATTTAGTGAGTTTTTCAAATTTATTGACATAAAGTTGGTTCTCTTATCTCTTTTACACATATAGAATTACCCTCTCTCCCCATTTGGCTTTATATCAGAGTAGGGGCCCAGTACACAAATTTGTGCATTTTGAAAGGAGCTGTGGGCTGTGAACCTGCACAGGGGCAGGTCTCAGCCCATCCCTGCACCCGCCCAGTCCCTCCTGCTGTGGCCCCCAGCCCAGCCCTCTGTCTGCTGGCAGCCCTGCTTCCACTGCTGTGGTTCCCACGAGCTGATGGTGCTGGCCCTGCAAAGAATTTTCAGTAACCACCAGAGGCTCACACTGATGACAGCAACAGGTGTCCCACCTTGGTCTGGTATAGCCACTCACCTGCTCCACCATCCCAATGTGGCAGACACCCACCATGTTCCGCATGCACCTCCTGATGGTCAACACACGTTATAGTGATTGGCTGTTCAGTTCCGCCCTTTGACCTATTTGCCTATTAGGGTTTTATATATAAAGATATTTATCATTTGTTCTGTAACTTTTTTATTCAAAAGACTTATGATCTGTTTGTTAATTACAGTATTATTTTCCAAGAAGAAACTATATATTTTATTTTCTGTTTTATTAATTTATCTTGTTTCATTTATTTCTTTCCCCTTTTCACTTTCTTTGGGTGTGATAAGGTCTTTGTTTTCTAACTTCTGAAGTTGGAAGCTTAGAACATTGATATTTAATATTTCTAGTATATGCATGTAATAAATTATTTTTTTAAGGTTCATTGTAATTTTTTCTTCTTTTACCCATAAGTTATTTAAAGGTATGTTGTTTAATTTTAAACATTTGGAAATTGTATATTTACTAGAGGCCTGGTGCACAAGATTCATGCGCTTGGGGGAGGGGAGTCCGTTAACCCAGCCTGTGCCCTCTCTCAATCTGGGAGCCCTCGGGGGATGTCCGCCTGCTGGCAGTGGAGGTGGGAGAGGCTCTTGCTACTGCTGATGCATTTGCCAGCCATGAGCCCAGTTCAGGGTTTCTGGCTGAGCAGCACTCCCCCTGTGGAGCACACTGACCAACAGGGGGCAGCTCCTGCATTGAGCATCTGCCCCCTTGTGGTCAGTGTGCATCATAGCGACCAGTCGTTCTACCCACTGGGCTATTTGCATGTTGGCCTTTTATTATATAGAATTTTTCTATACTTGAGTTCAAGCTTAATTCCACAGTGGGCAGAGAATACATATATATAGTATAATTTCGGTAATTTAAAATTTCAGACTTGTTTTACTTCTCATCATATGGTCCAGTTTTGACAAAAATTCATTGTGCACTTGTAAGTAATGTGTATTTTGCTTCTCTTAAATGCAGTATATTATCAATGCTAATTTAGGCAAGTTTGTAAAATAAACTTGTCAAATCTCGTCTATCCTCCTGATTTTTGTTTTTGGTTGTTTTGTCAGCTATGGGAGAGCTATGTTAAAATCTCCAACTTTGTGGATTTACCTTTTCTTTTTATAACTTAAAGCTATGTTATTAACTGTGAAAAATTAAAAATGTTTGTCTTGCTGGAGAAATGACTCTTTTATCATTTATGATTTTTTCATATTTGTAGCTAGAAATGCATTGAAGTCTGTCTAATTTATTTAAGAATACTTAGTCTTTCAAATTAGATTATTCAATCTATTTAAATTAGATGAAGTTACTGATATGTGACAAATGTATCCTACTTGAATTTGATAGAACTTGACCTTATGGCTTAATATATCTTGTCTGGATTTGAAAATAGGTGGTCTGTGTACACATTCAAACATTTCTTCTTTCCAAATATATTTCTATGCATTCCTTTTGGGATTCTAGTCACTTGTAGGTTAGCCCTTTATACCATGCCTTTATGTACTTTTCCATTTTTTTCTCTCCATGCTTCAGTCCTACTGATCAATTTGTCTGTGCATGATGGGTCCTCTTCTTTTGTGTCAGTTCTGCTGTAAAACCTGTATACTGTGTTTTGCATTTTAATTATTATATAACCTTCAGTTCTAAAATTTTAATTTTTTGCCTATTTATTGATTTCAGTTCTTGGGTGAAATTCTCTGTGTCATCATCTGTTTTATTTAACTTATTAATGACAATTATTTATGTTTACCTTTATATGCAACTGCTATTTTAAACCATTTGGTAAATTATCCTATCCTTTCTCCTAGTTTTCAGACATTTGTTCTTGTGTGTTGTATGCTTGATAGTTTTGGATTTGGTATCAGACATTTCGTACAAAAAACAAACAAACAAACAAACAAACAAACAAAACCCAAAACATTTTTAAGGCCTTGGATGATGATAGATTGTCTTAGGAAGAATTGCCTTCCTTTTGGAAGGAACTGAAGTAGGGATCTAATCTGCTTGATCCAAATAGGACTGAGGTGATTCAAGGTTGCATTTCAGACTTTGTGAGAACTTGCTCTTTTCAGTATCCCATCCCCCCCCCACCTTTTTTTTTTTGATATAGCTTTCTAGGAATCTTAACTGAAAAACAGAGTCCTTTTACTGTATGGGTCCCAGAGTCTTTTGCCTCCCAGTTCCATGATGGGGTTAAAGGCTCTGAACCAATGCTTTTTGCTTTCTGCTCTGCCCCTCTGCCCTATACTGCTAATGAATGGGCAAGTGCCTCATGTGAAATGCCTTTCCCTTCTTTCCAGATCCTGATCCCTCAGTTTCTAGCTGCCTTAGTCATTCTCCAATGCTTCCAAATATTCTTCCTCCTCTGGCATTTATAGTTGTTGTTATTGGAGGTATTAGTATAACACAAACTGCTGTTCTAGCTGGAATCAGAAATCCTGCCATGTTCGAATCTTAACCCTGTAATGATGCCATCTGATTTTCATGTTAGAAAGATTTCCCTGAACATCAGTAACCTCATCTGTGCAATGAAGGATTTTGGCATAAAGTGTTTTTTAAGGACCTTTTCAATTCTAGTATTTTGCAAATCTTAGAAGTTTTCATCATGTGCCAGACCATTATTTCAAGCTGCAAAAAAAAAAAAAAAAAAAAAAAAAAAAGCCCAAGGCCTTTAATATTAGAAACTTATAGTTAGGGAAGACCAAGCCTAGAAGACTTTGGTCCGAGGTGTCTCCTTGTGCGGCTGCTTGGCTGTACTTCTGGCCGGCTTTCGGCAGCACCCTCTTGTTCCTGAGCCCTGGGCATCTGGAACCCAGGCTAGTTGTTCAGTAGCCCAACCATGCTCTCCCTGTGAAGTGCTGCCCATTCCGCATCCTCTTCTAAAGCATTTCTACTTAAGAATTAGCACCACCCCACACTCTGCCTTTTTCCAACACACATTAAAAAACCCCTGTTCCCTCAGTAGGGTTGTTTTATTAAGCAAATTCACTTCAAATAAAGCTCATAGTCAAGTGTGTGCACCTTACAGACTTAGCAGGCTTTTGTTTGTGTGACACAAAGCAGAATAGCATTTCAGGCTCTACTGAAGAGAAGCATTTTCTGGTGTTTGTTAAATTCCACTTCAGAGTGTTTAACTATTCCGCAGACATTTAAGCTCAATCTTGGGTCTGAGACATGCTAAGAGGATGTTATACAGAACTTAGGTCCTTGGGAAATAATTAAGTTGAACTTACTCCTTAGTTAAAAGGGAGCTATGCCTTCTCTTATTTACAGTATTGTCTTCCCTTTTAAAAAGTTCATTATAATGCAAATAATATTTATTATATAAAAATATGAAAACTCGAAGAATAAGGAAAAAGCAGCAGAAGCTCTATCTATCAATAACCATGGTAAATTTTTAAGTATTTCACCCTATTTTTTATATACTTTTTTCTACCTGGTTAGAATAATCCATAATTTGAGTTTTTGAAAACTGCTTTCAAATTTGATCTTAAATCAATTGTGTATTTTTATGTTACTGTAAATTCTTGGTAAGCACTGTTTTAATGCTATGCATATATTACATTTTGATATGGTACCTGTTTTTTTTTTTTTAAGGTGGATATTTATTTAATTGTTTCCTTATTGTTGAATTCATTTTATATCATCAATAACATTCTTTGAAGGAAATATTTTAAAGAAATTGGGTATAAATTGCCAAACTAAGACATTTAACTTCCTGTTATCCATCACTAGTCTTGCTTACATGCCTACATTTTTCTTTACTATATTTCATTTCCTTCTTTCTTCTTATTTCTGAAGACTGTCTATATGTCTTATCATACATATATTTTTCCTTCATCACTCCTACCTGTTTATCTTCTCATCGTTATTTATAGGCTTGTCGGTGTGGAAGATAGTCATCCCGTACAGCCCACCTTTCTCTTTTGACCTGACTATAAATATTTCATTGTGCACATCTTCCTAGCAAAGCACCCCTGTAGGATCTGCTTCTTTCTTGTTATCCTGGTCAGAATGCCTTCCATACTCTGTCGTTGACTGGGACTGGTTGCTTTCTAGATTTATTAGGACAGATTTGTAGACCAGGAAATCAGCTAGTGAGTTCAAGGTGGAGGTTCCTGGGCCAATTTAGGGCCTGGGAACAGGATTCTTTTGAGTACGATCAGTGATGCAAAAAACGTGCTGTTGTTGCTGAAGATCTAAGTAGTAGCTCCAGTGAACTGGTCAATGTTTAACTGGTTAAAGGACAAAGATAAGCCTTAACTTTTTAATTTGTTGGTTACCTTTTGAAAAGTTTAAAATACCACCCAATGACTAACTAGTGTTAAAGAAATTCCTCTGTCAGCTGTGATGCTTACTGAGTTCTATAAATCCCAGTGAGTGGTACAGTTTCCAGCACCTACTAGACGAATTTTCATTGACTAGAATTTCATGTGTAATACAATCATATGGCAATACAGTGCACAGTGATTTTATATATTCATTGCTTCCTTTGTTTACCTACATTAAACCACCTTTGGTGATTATTTTGTGACCACTGCTTCCTAAACAACTCTACTGAGGAGTTATGAATAGATATCTATTCTAAATTGTTTCGAGTCTGAGAACAGTGGATGTTAATTAAGTTATTTTGATGTTTTGAGACAGAACAACTGAGAAAGTGGTATCTGTTTTGAAATCAACTTGCTTTGTGACCTTTTATAATTTCCTCTTGTTTTTTTTTTTTTTTCTTGTATTGTATGTTTTCTAAAGTGCGTACCGTAGCTATGATAGCATGACACTGCTTTTTTTCAGGGCATCTTATTGGCCAATTTTATAAAGTTTGAACCACAATAGATATGAATGAAGAATCATTTGTAGCAATTGTTCTTTTCCAAATGTTCCTTTGCTTTGAATGCCCTATCTGAATAACAGATTGTTTCTCCAGATGTTATGGGCTCATGTTTCCTTCTGGTGAATTGATTGTTGGTTCTTGCCGATGTTTCTTGGGATTTCTATTATTCCCTGCTTTAGGGAAGGTTTTTAAAATGCTACATGTTTTAGAATTTGGATTCAATTCAGATAGAGGATATTTCCAATGGACTCTTGCTTATCCACTTCCTCCCCGGAGAATGGTAAAGAGCAGTTCGCTCTTACTCTCCTATCCTCTGATAGGGCAAGGACTATTATTGTTGTTTTTTTTCTCTCTCTCTCAGTATATTAAGTAGACTGACCCCCTCACCTATACTTAGGCCAAAGGAAAAGCAGTGATTGTTTTTAATTGGCTGATTGCTACCATATGCTTCCCTTTTTGTGGGATCCAAAAAAAGATAGAATGACACCCCCACCAAAGAAAAGACCAAAAGAGGGCCTATACAGCATGTCATGAAGGTCCAGGCTTTGACCCTTGATGACAACCATGCCATGATGTGAGGTTTAGCCCTGTCACCTGCTAACTGTACAATCTGGAGCAAGCTGTTTAACTCATCAGGGCCTCACGTTCCTCACCTATGAAATTAGTGATCATTGTTATGAGAACGAAGAGTATGTAACTTATGAGGTTTTTGTGAAAATTACACCTGATAATTAGGACATACTTGTCCTAATGTGCGTAGAATGGTGCCTGGCATATATTGTGCACTTTATAAATATTAGCTGAAAAAGTAAACACATAAACATAGCCCAAGAGTCAAAGAGCAAAATGCTGTGCTCCAATTCAGGATAATTGGAATTCTTGTTTCTCCAAGATTCTTAGGGACTTATCCCAAGAAAGTTGCTGTGGAGAAGTGGGCTCTGTCCCTTCTTACCTATAGTCCTGCCATCTGCCCAATTGCTCTATGGGAATCAGTAGGTTGTCACAGTAGCTCTTTTGTTCATCTCAATGACTATCTACCATAAATCTTTCATGTGAACTGGCACTCCTCTGGAAGCAAGCCCAGAGAACAGGAAGGTGATTGCCAGAGTTGTCACTCTGTTGAGTTAGGGAGGGAGGGAGGGCTTCAGCCATCAATCCCCAAAAGAGATGCAGTGTTTGTACCTGCAGCTGAATGGGTCTTGGAGCTAAAAAGACAACTGGAAAAGGAAGACATGAATTCCCCCCACCCCATTCTTGCCTAGTAGGGTAGCTAGGTTTTCATCTATTCATTAAAGTTGACCAATCATGACCTGTGTTACAAATCACAGGTTCCTGGGTCTCAGGTAAAATGTGACTTGTAAATAACATGGTCATATTTCACTGTGAGCAGTCCTTGATCTTGGATTTTTTTCTGAATCTTTCATTGAACACATTTTTGTTTATAAAGAGACTTGGACGCATACATTTTAGCAAGTGTTTGATGCATTTTCTGGATTTATCGAGCCAGGTACCTGACCATGTTGTCAAAAGGAGAAGCAACACTTTTGGATGATGCAACATAGGAGCAAGCCAAGAAGTTGGTAAAACACATCTTGTGTTTTTCCATTGAGATCACCTCACTCCTGGAGCCTAGGAGAATTGAAATGGTCCTATTTTGATATATTTTTTGACAATTGCTTTAAAATATCTTCTGGAGTGACATTGTGTAGTCTTGTATTTCCTCTGGTCTTACTTGAAAAGTTTTGCTCGTCAAATGTGAGTACTTTGAAAGTATCTTTTTAGAATGTTTACAGAAAATTTGCTCCCTTAAAGTTGTTCTTTTTTACATTCGAGTGAAAATGCTCAGATAAAACAAACCACAGTACATGGCTAGATCACGCTATCCCATGGCCAGGCTGAGATTTGCAATTATCTGAGAATCTGAGTGCTGAATCTTCTTAGCTTTATAGTAGCATTGTTTGCTCTAGTGTGTGTGTGTGTGTGTGTGTGTGTGTGTGTGTGTGTGTGTGTAGAACTGAATTACTTGTTTAAATATAGTATAGAACTTTGGTGTATGTAAGCTGTGGAAAGCAGCTGCCTTTAATTTAAAATATATTTTCACATGTAAATGTGTTTCTTGATTTTTTTTATTTGTGTTTCTATCCAAAGAATTTACAAAATTATATTGTGGTTTAAAAAGTGTTTTTTTTATATACATTTTAAAAATTATGATTTTATCTAATAGTAATGACTATTTTAGTAGTAGAAAGAACTTCATTTTCTAGAACCATACAACAGTTTATTTCTTGCTTATGATAATCTTTTGTTTGTTTAAAGGAAATAGTATTTAACATTTATATAGATCTCACAGTAGTACATATATGTATTAATGGATTTGTTCTTCACAATAACCCTATGAAGTATTATTATTATCTCCAGTTAAGTTATACAGAGAGATAACATGAATTGTCAAATTACAAAGCTAGGAAGTCTAAGAACTGAGATTCAAAATAATCTAGGTTCAATCCCTGGTTCTTAAATACCATACAAGAAAGTCTTACTATTAATAACTTTTATAATGTAACTGGTCTAACCATTAACAATATTGGTTTTATATTCCGTTTCCATTTCATTTCTGCCATGTTTAGTTATTAGTTAGCTGCTATGAAAAATATTCTGGAGCCAATAGCAACCTTATACATTCCTAAATTTTATTATTTATCACCAAGATCAGATCTGGAGACAAGGAAGCATAGATCAGACTGTCGGACCTCAGAGGGAAGGTAGGGGAGGGTGGGGATAAGGGGAAGAGATCAACCAAAGGACTTGTGTGCATGCATATGAGCCTAACCAGTCGTCATGGGCAACAGGGAAGTGGGGGCATGTGTGGGCAGGGGTTTGGGATGGGAATGGGGGGATGAGGACAAATATGATACCTTAATCTGTAAAGAAATAAAAAAAAAAAACCAGAAAACAAACAAACGAACAAACAAACAAACAAAAATACACAGGATGTCATGTGTTAGGAAGAATGTAGTTGTGGGATTGTGTGTGTATAGCTAAGTCTGATCACAGCTGGAATACATCTTATGTATATTTTTATAAAATATCAAAGCAGTCACAATCACAAAAGAGTTACAGTTGCTGCAATCAAAAACCTACTCCCATATACATGCTTTTTATAAGTCATCTATTTATGTACATGAATGCCTCTGTATGTGTGTATAAATACCATATAAAAATAAATAAATACCATCTAATGAGCTAAGAATTAATTACATTAGTCTGGGACAGTAGAATTTTAATGCACATTTTAAAGATATGTTTTCTGCCCTCCTGTAGCTTAACCATATGAATAAGGAACTTGTTTATTATAAATACTCATAGTTTAGATATGTGGATAGATATAGAGATATCTTTATTTTCTGTTACACAAATTTTATTTTAATAAAAGTTGGTTTTTACAGCCCCAAATTTAATATTTTCCAATGAAAATTACTTTTACTTCTGTGGATGAATTATGCATATGCTGGGTGGTAGCTACTATTTCATAAAATTTTTTCTATGTGTCAGGATCTTAACTTTTCTCTCTCCCTGTTCTTCTGCCTTTCTGTCTCTTGCTCTCTTCCTCCCTCCCCTATTTGCTATATCTATCTATCTATCTATCTATCTATCTATCTATCTATCTATCTATCATCTATCTATCTATCTATCTATCTATCATCTATCTATCCATCCATCATAATTTTTTCTCAATTTCAAAATTTAAACTTCATGATGACAAGGGTTTCATTAGTTTTGTTCACTCATGTGCCAAGCACTTCAGAGGGCTTCTTAGCACAGGTGTACTCAGCATATGCTTTCAGAATGGGATCAAACATTATCGTCAATTTGACAAAAGAAAGCCGAGGCTCAAGGAATATGGAACAGCGTCACGGCTGGGTAAGTGGCAGAGGCTGGAATAGGACCTCTGTTCCAATGGCTCAGTGGTCCATACTCACTGCACTTGTCTCTGTCACTAAGGTGTCTCAGTGCATTGGAGGAGAGCATCTTCTGAGGTCCCTCAGGCCTCAAGTGTTCTTTCTGGTCATTTCCTGACTCTAAAGTCCTGGCTGAATTGAAAGTTCCAGGTGATTTTCTCCAAAGTCTAAGCATTATGTGAGGCTCCATGAGGCTGTTGCTTTATAAAATACTTCCTAAGACATTTACTTAGTTCCTTGAAGGCATCCATCTTCTCCTTAGCTTGGGAGAAGAATGTGGTGTAGCCATTGAGAGAAGAAGTTAATAACCAAGAGGGATAAGTAAGTAGCAAAGTACAAAAGTAATTATGCTGTAGATGATGCAAAGGCATCAGTCAGTGGTCACAAAGGTGGGAGGAGAAACTAATAACACAGGAAATAAGAACTTTAATTTCTTTTAGGTAAAATTTAATTTATGGTAAAATATATTTCTATTTAGGGGGGGAAAAAAGACCAGAAAAGAATTTTTGAAATTTTATTTTGTTACTTATATGTAAGGATCCGGTATATGGTAATGCACAATAAATGTTTATTGATTTCAGCTGAGTAACCAGCATGTTCAAAAACTTAAGTAAACTATTTAGTGGACTGAAACCGAAAAGATACTATTTCATAGGTGTTTTTTTTTTTTAATTTAGAATATTTTGTGATTTCATAGGTAAGAGGCTTCTCAGAAATTGATCAGTAGCTAGGTATAAGCTTTCAACTTTATGTTACATTTTGCAAGCAGCACAATTTATAGTAATCTTTGGGTATTTCTCCTCTTTCTATTAACTAAGACTGTTTGCATTTAAGCCTCCATTGTCTTGGTTCAGGAAGAGCGAAGCAACACATCTCAAAAGGTAACCAAACTTGTAATATATTCCTGGTTTACATAAGTATATTCCACCTCAGGAAAGTTACCTAAAATTTTAGTTACCTAAATTTTGCTCATTTTATCTTAATGCTTTTAAGAATAGCCTATATAAATGTGTATCAGACTTGAGGCCTGAATAGTAGTGCATTTTAGGATAAGACTAACCATTTTTGGTATATTTTGAGGGCCTATCTTGTTTAGAATGATGTTTTAGGTGCTATAATAAGATAGTCCTTATCCTTCAGGCTGTTGGATAAATACAAATAAACATGTAAAATAGATCCCTAAGCCCATGAATTGAAATGGATATAAATTACACCTTTGTGGATATCTGAATTTTATTGAAAGTTGTCATAAGAACTTTAATCTTCTACAAATGTCCTTATTGTCAAGCGAATGTATTCAGCAAAACTTACTTTTATGTTAAGCATTTTATAGGTAATATACTTAAGATGAATTTAAGAATCATGTTTAAAATAAAATTTTAAAATAAGAGGGGAATAAAAAGACTTCTCCCTTAGAACATTTTGGTCAATGGATTTCAAATAAATTTTCCTTAACAACATGGAAAGGGATCATATATGAACTGCCACAAACTTCAACACCACCTCCCACACTCTGCCTTCCTTCTTTTTCAGTAATATCATCCTATGTCCCTATCTAGTTAAAGGGACATCCTATGTCCCTTTCCACTTGTCCTTGATTCCCATCACATCTTGTCTATTCCCTTTTTACTTTTGGAAGAAAAAATAAAATGGATTAAAACAAATACATGTCAGTGCTGGGAACTTTGCTCTGTCAGTTGAGTTAAACAGAATTGAAAGGGGTTAACTTGAGAAACTGTAATGGAAAAGGTGAAATTATTAGTAGAATTTATAGGAAAAAAGGAAAAGACACATTTTAGGTTGCAGAATAAATGAAAGGAGTTTTAGATATTAGGGATGACATGAGAAAACCCAGAGATGAAAATAGGCAAAAAATATTGGATTGCAAATAGGTTTACCTAAATTGAAAAGAATGAAGTATTTGGTGAGGACACAAGGAAAATCAGATTTAGCTGAAAGATGAAGAGAGGTGGTAAGATGACCACATACCATCTTGTTCCCCCTCTTCATAATATGGATAATGGACTGAAACATTTGTTCAGGTAAATGGATGTGACCGAAATGGGTAATCATTTTTCTGGCCGAATGTGGGGAGAGGAATGTATAATTGGATTAGAACCTTAATGAGAAGACATCCAAATGGCAACTACAGGGGTTCCCTGTTGCCTGCTACTCCAAGTTCACATGCTGTTCTTACCTTAATGTCCTCATGATTTGATTTCAGTCCCCTTACATTCTCCAGGGAGGCAGTTTATACCGATCTGACCTTCAGTCTAAGAGATATCCTCATGACTATTTACCAAAATGGTACTCATTCTTCAGTTCTAGCTTCACAGGCTTTTCCCAACTACTCTAATTAACATTGATTTATTTTTCTCTTAACTTATTTGGAATATGTGACTAATGCTACATGCCACATACTAATAGAGTGATATTTACTTTTTCTCCTTTTTTCCATGTAAATGTTGTCTCTGTAATCTAATACAAAGTTCTGAGTTGCAAGAATAACCAAGAATACAGAGCTCAAAGTTTAGAGAGATTCCATTAAATCCTTTCTTTTGATCAAGAAGGCAACTAACTGTAAATGGAGATTACAACTATTAAGTACACACTGTTTTTCAGACAGTTGTAACATTTTAATATGTATCACTCATTTAGAAATAGAGATTACAGTGATATTAAATGCATACTCCTTGTCAGACAGTTGTAACATATTGACATCTGTTTCAATCATTTAATCTTCCAAAGATCATACACTGTAGGTCCTATTATTGTTACCAGCTAACAAATGAAAAGACTGATATGCAAGGAAGGCTTGACCAAGAACACACAGCTAATAAGAAACAGTGCTGGGATTTAGTTCCAGACCTCTGGCCCCAGCTCTTAAGTTCCCAAGTTAGTGACAAAGGTAGAAGATAAAACCATGTCTTTCCATTTCAGATCTCTTGATCACTCTCCTTTGTGTCACCATACTTCCTACATCAGTGCCATGGACTGAATGTCTGTCCCTCCATCCTTTCCCTATTTACTCTAGTGATGGTATTAAGAGGTGGAGCTTTTGAGAAGGAAAAAAGAGAGAACTCTTACCATTTGAAACAGCATGGATGGACCTAGAGAGCATTATGCTAAGCTAAATAAGCCAGTCATGATTGCCTTTTATAAGTATCACATGATCTCACTCATTTGTGGAATATAATAAGCAGCATTAACTTACAAACAAAACTAGACCCAGAGACATACAAACATTGAACAGACTATCAAATCTCAGAGGGAAGGCAGGGGAGTGTGGAGGGTGGGGAAGCAATGCCAAAGAACTTGCATGCATGTATATGCATAACCCATAGACACAGACAATAGGGTGGTGAAGGCTTCGGGAGGGAGAGGAGTGAGAAGGGTCAATGAGGGGGGGAAAACACATGTAATCCTTTCAATAATAAAGATTTATTTAAAGAGAGAGAGAGAAATAATTAGGATTAAATAAGGCCATGAGCTCAGAGCTGTCTTATCCTTGCATTGTCATATAGCAGAATGGACAAGAGAGGTCTCTAGGGTCTATTTTATTTTATTTTATTTTATTTTTATTTTTACTTTTTCCCAGATTCATTGTGATATAATTGAAATATAACGTCGTGTAAGTTTAAGGTGTACAAGTTGGTGATTTAATTCACTTATGTACTACAAAATGTTTACCTGTGGAATTTAGCTAATAACCTGCATCATGCCACATAATTATCATTTCTTTTTTTGTGGTAAGAACATTTAAAATCTTAGCAGCTTTCAAGTATATAATTTAGTATTAGCTGTAATCACTATGTAATACATAAGATTTTCAAAACTTATTCATCTTATAACTAGAAGTTTGTACCCTCTGACCAACATCTCATTTTCCCAAAACTCCAGCCCCTGGCAAGGAACATTCTACTCTGTATGAGTTTGACTTTTTTAGATTCCACATATAAGTGATATCTTACAGTATTTGTATATCATTGTTTTGTTTTACTTAGCATAATGCCCTCAACGTTCACCCATGTTGCAAATGGCAGAGTTTCCTTCTTTCTCATGACTGAGTAATATTCATATGTCTGCGCACCCGCGAGTGCACACATACACACACACACACACACACACACACACACACA
This sequence comes from Pipistrellus hanaki, assembly GCF_964339955.1. Lineage (NCBI taxonomy): Eukaryota > Metazoa > Chordata > Mammalia > Chiroptera > Vespertilionidae > Pipistrellus > Pipistrellus hanaki. Next base: position 15,900,430 of record NC_140505.1, read on the forward strand.
CACTCCATTCATATCTGTTAACAAACAAATTGTTTTTATTTCTTAGGTATTTTGAGTAATGCTGCTGTGAGCATGGGATTAACTATTTGGGATACTATTTTCATTTCCTTTGGCTATAGACCCAGAAGTGAAATTGTTAGATCATATGGTAGTACTATTTTTCATTTTTTGAGAAAACTCCAGGCTGGATTTTTTTTTAATAGTGGCTGCATGGGTTCCCTGTTATCCACATTCTCAACAACACTTATCATCTCTTGCCTTTTTTATAACAGCCATCCAACAGATGCGAGGTGCTATGTCATTGTTGTTCTGATGTACATTTCTCTGATGACTTCTGATATCAAGCACCTTCTTCATTTGTCTTTTTTTTTTGTCTATTCAGTTTCTCTGCCAATTTTCAAACTGGACTGTTATTTTTGTTTTTTGTTTTTTGTTTTGCTATTGAGGCGTATGAGTCCTGTATATGTTTTAGATATTAACTGCTTCTCAGATAGACTTTTTGAAACTATTTTATTCTGTTATATAGGTTGCTTTTTCACTTTGATGATTTTATTTTACTGTGTAGAATTATTTTAGGTTGATGTCATCCCATTTATTAATTTTTGCTTTTGTTGCTCCTGTCAAATGCCAAGAAGTTTTTTCCTATATGTTCTTCTGGGAGTCTTATGATTTCAGGTCTTATGTTTATGTCCTTAATCTATTTTAAGTTAATTTTTGAGAGTGGTGAGCATTTATGTATTTTGACTGTGGTTTTTTTTCCCCCATGGAGAACCAGAAGTATGCAGTGCTTAATTGAATCATTTTTGAGTGACTGAATTATTAGGAAACAGAGCAGCTAAATTTCCCAGCGTGTCAAGTAGAAATTTAACATATTAAAACCTGTCTATTGTCCAGCTCTCTTCCAACATACCGCTTATCTTGAATTGTTTGGAAATAGCATGCATTATAATTTATCAGGAATGATTTAGATGTATTCCCATCCTGTGACATAAAGATGGATTTGATAACATCCCCTAAGGTCTTTCTGGTTTAGAGTAAATGCTTTATCATTCTAAGCTTCTTACTCTGAGTAATGTTTGAACTTAATCCCCAGAACAATTCATGATACCATTTCCATAGTTGATGTTTTTAGAATTTTTTCCTATAGTTCAGGCTGTATTCTCTGCTTAACTTAATATGTTCTTTTCACTCTGTTACTTTGACTTTTACCATCAGTTTTTCTGTTTATTTCCAGAGTTTGTATACTGCCACTACACTTTCCTTTATGTCCTTTAGCCAAGTCATTCATACTTTGTCCTTCTAGTCTTCTCTTTACACCAGCTTTCTGTTGCTTATGTCCCTGCTCTTACACTCTCAGATTATTGTTCCAGATTATTCTGGTTGAGATTCCCCTCCACCAGAAGCTGTATTCCAGGTGCAGCCACTGGATAACTGAGTAGAGAAAAATACTCTCCCCTCTTTGATCTCTTCCTATCTGCTTTTCAAAGCTATATCTCTACTTGGGCTACCATTTTGTAGACCAAACTTACCTGGATGGTAACTGCTCTCTAAGCTCAGTTCCTTTCCAGCAGGTCCTTCCCAGACGCCTTTTTTCCCCCTCATGTTTTCCCCCTTCCCCATGGATATCTGTGTTTTCATTTATTCTCCCTCAGTGTATAAGCTGGCCTTTTCCCAACTTGACTCTCATTTTGTTATTTGATCCCAAGATCTGTAACTCTTCTCAGACCATCTGTATTATTTCTTTATCTTTGCTGATGTTTTGCAACATTCCCCAGCTTACTGTCATCTGCAGATTTCATTAGCATGCTGTTTACTGCCTTCTGAAGATCATTAATAAAGATGAACTAACAGAAGAGAGGACCTTCCACAGACATCTGTGGGATTTCTCTAGACTGCCCCACAACTGGACCACCATTCTTTTACTTTACCTTTTTTTTTGGCCATTGTTTCCTTTAGTTCTCTCTGTGAGCACCCTGTTCTAATATCCAAGTGACTATATAATGTGTGGTATCTCTGTACCACTTTACAATTGTCTAAATAGATGCATCAAAAAAATAAACTGTTACATTGGAGGAAAAAAAATAGATGCATCAGATTTTTCTGACATTGTGTATCTTTTCTTAAATCCAAGTTTTATTGACAGTTTCTATTATCCTCTGGATTGGGTAAGCTCTTTGTAACAGTGTATATCCCCACCCTGCTTTATTTCTAATTAATGATTGTTTTAAAAGCTTGAGTGCATATGGAAGTCCAAAAAGACACATAGGCATATGCACCCAAGGAAGTAACAACAATCTTTCTTTCTATCAAAATGTTCAGCAGTTGTCTCTGATTTGGAAGGATAATTTGTATCTAATTTGTATTGTAGAATCAAATGAACAGGTTTTTAGAAATGAACAAGAACCAGAGATGTATGTTTAAATAATACCTATGATATGGCATATATCAGATATATCAGCCAGTGATTACAACAACCTTGAAGGGCTAGTGTTTTCAGGTAGACTACAGACCCATAGGTTGCATTTAGGAAAATTAGAAAATGGTGTCCCCTCCATAATGAGGAAACCTCATGTCCCAACATACAGCTGGGACAGCAGAGTACAGGCTGGATTTATATGCCCCATTGACCCCTTAGGCCCCATATCTTTGTGTGGGGTACAACCTGCCCAAAATTACGTGTGTGTGTGTGTGTGTGTGTGTGTGTGTGTGTGTGTGTGTCTGTGTTTTACTTAAAGAAGAATGAGAGATTTGTAAGAGCTAGATTTGGGATTGAAACCAATAGTGTTATCCATGCCATTTTGCTTCTCTGCAGAAAAAATAAACATGTATCAAACTTCTGTTTCTATAATTCTATGCTAAATTCAACAATATTTTGTGCTTTTGTTTATAAAAATGGATATAATTTGGTATATAGCCTTTTATTCCAGTCTTCAGAGATGATACTGTTTTTTGCATTAGTCTTTAAATTCACTGTTTTCTTTCTTACTATTACTCTCTATTACAGAATCTAAAAGATGTTGTGGAGAAGAAGCTACATTCTTATGGCTCAGACATTCTTTCACTGTCTTCAGAGAGTAGTTGTTGTGTTCACTGACTCCCCTGTTGGGCTATTTGTCTGTCCAACACTATCTAAGCCACAGTTCATGATATTAAATACTGATCAAGTCAGTCACATGCCACTCAAGTGTAGAACTATGATTAAACAAGGTGTGTTTTAAATCCTTTGACTTTCTGACTTAAATTGCTCAGTGGTTGAGATCAGCCCATGCACCAAGAGGTTGCTCATTCGATTCCAGGTCAGGACACAGGCCCTGGTTGCAGGCTTGGTCCCCAGTAGGAAGCATGCAAGAGGCAACTGATCAATGTTTCTCTCTCAGGGATGTTTCTGTTTCCCCCTTTTCCCTCTCCCTATCTCTCTCTCTAAAAATAATAAAAACATTTAAATTACTGGATACATTTATAACAAGGTAGAAATTTAAGGAACTAGAATGTGTTTGCACACACACAAATAAATTTATATACATTCATTTATGTGAGTCTATATATATATTTTTTTTTCTTTTTTCTATAAAGCCAATGTAGCATACAGAGAAGTATTTACCAAAACACCATATCTTTTAACTTTTCCTCTTTTCATTCTCTTACTACTTTCATTTTCCTGGAGCACTGCTTTTATTGAAATGTGTTTTCCACTTTAGCTATAGAGCTTTTTCTTGTTGAACAGTGTAGTTTTCTTGCTCAACAACTCTGACATCCAGGTAAATGGAAAGAAAATGGATATGGGAGTTGTGTGTTCATAATGCCACTTTGCCACCCTGAAATCTATGCAGATAATCTACTTGGAAGGCTTTGAGCCCCAGCGGAATACAGAGCCACATACGTATCCTGCATTGATTTACAGCACCTGCTACAGCTTCTTGGATCTTGGCAGGCATCTCTGCTGCCAAATACTGTTGCAATTGCTGGGCAAGCCTGGCTGGAGGTCATCTTTACTGGACATGTTTATAATCTTCAGAGTGATCTAAGCCATTGAGGGCTAATTTCCCTAAGATCAATGGCTACGGGGGAATTTCAGAGGTTAACCTTTTTATCCAATTTCCTGTGTCCTAATGAGATGGCAGAAACCTGTTTGGAATCTTTCTGATTAGAAACTCTTTGGAGAGTCAATAAAGAATATGACATTCATAAATCTGAATGAGTGGTGATTTGGCTGCCCATATGGTGACTCATGTCACAAGCTGAGACTTCTCCCTGCCCCCAGCAGGGTGTGTTAACCATGGCCAACTGGAGACAAGGTCATCTTTGAAGAAAAGACTTGAGAGAAATTGGACCCTCCAGGTGGATTCCAAAACCTCTTTTGCTGTAAGTAATTGCACTATCTGTATTTCACCTCTTGATTCATGTTAATGCAGTTCAAGTAAACACACATTGTAATGATTAGCATATGTTTTCCAGCTAACTTAGAAGAATGACTATTATATTATTTGGTAAAGGTCACCATATAGATCTGAAAAAAGTGCAAATTATGAAAATAATGGAATCTAAAATTTATTGCTTACCATACATCAGGCAAGGCACTGGGCTAAGGACTTTACACACACACACACACACACACACACACACACACACACACATATGCTTATTGATTTCAGAGAAGAAGGGAGAGGGCAAGAAAACATCAAAGATGAAAGATAATCATTGATTGGCTGCTTCCTTTATTTTCCCACCCAGGATCGAGCCCACAACATGCCTTTGACTGGAATTGAACCTGGGACCCTTCAGTCTGCGGACTGACACTCTACACACTGAGTAAAACCAGTGAGGGAAACAATTATTATCCTTGAATCTAACAACATACTTATGAGTTAGGTACTGTGCTTATATTTATGTTATAGATAGGGATACTGAGAACTAGACACATAAACTTCCTGTGTTAACAAAATTCTCCCTTAACTCCATGATCCCTCTCCTCCCCTAAGCTGGCCCATGATTTCTTTCTTACCCTTCTTAGCTAAACTTCTTTAAAAAATGTCTAACATTATCTCATTGCTTCTTTACCTCCATTTTGCTCTTCATCCAATCCAGTTTGGCTCCTGCCTCTCCACTGAACTAAAAACAGTAAACTACATCATCAGTTCTCACCACATTGTCCAAGGCAATACCTTCATTTCAGTGGATTTCTCAGCATCTTTCACCACAATTAACTACTCCCTCCTTGAAACAATATCTTCTTTTATTTCTTATCTTAGTCTTTCTGGGCTTCCCTAACAAAATGCCACAGACTGGGAGTTTTATAAACGAAATTTATTTCTCTCAGTTCTGGAGGCTGGAAGTCCAAGGTCAGGGTCAAGCCTGATTGAGTAAGAGCTCTCTTCCTGGTAAGGATTTCTTATTTCCTCACATGGTAAAAGCCATAAGGAACTCTGTGATTTCTCATTGTAAAAACACTGATCCAGTTCATGAGACCTCACACTCTCATAACTTAAGTACCTCCAAAAGGCCTCACATCCTAATACCATCACCTTGGACATTAGATTTTTTAAAATCTGTTTTTATTGATTTCACAGAGGAAGGGAGATGAAGAGAGATAGAAACATCAGTGATGAGAGAGAATCATTGATCAGCCACCTCCTCCATGCCCCATATTGGTGATCAAAGCCACACACCCAGGCATGTGCCCTGACTGGGAATTGAACCATGGGCTCCTGGTTCATAGGTCAATCCTTAACCACAGAGCCACACTGGCCAAGCTGGGCATTAGTATTTTAACATAAATTTTGAGAGGACATAGACTTTTGGACCATAGCATTAGTACTTCCTGTACCATATTCTCCTGTGTTTCCTCTGAAATTTTTACCTGTCCCTTTCCATTTGATAGCACTGCTCCCTCTACACAAATTCTCATTACTGGTGCATTTTAGTTTGGGTTCTTATCCTCCTCCTTTTGCTCTGGCTCTTCCCCATGTCAGAGGTTCTACGTATAAATCTAATTGGCATCATGTACAATACTTTTTTTGGCAGTCTGAGGAAGCCTATGGGTTCATGTTTTTAAATGTATAAAATACCTTGGATATTTCAAGGTATCCCAACTTATTAAAAACAAACATGACTTGTTTTCCATTCTCAATTTTATTTTCCCTCCAGTCTTTCCCACCATCAGTTCAGTTACTCAAGAAAACTAGCAGTTATCTGGGATTCCTCATTTATCCTCACATACAGATCTTACCCCATTCATGAGTAAGTTTTGGCTATTCTACCTTCATACAATCCTAAATCTTTCCACTTTTCCCTATCTCCATTGCTACCCTGCCATCATCCTGCAGGATGATGCAGGATGTAATAAATGTTCAGTGGGTAGATAAAGGTTTGGAATGGGGAGATAATGAGGCAGAGAGAATCATGAGGGTGCTCTTATAAGATACTAGGAAAGACTCAAGATAGAGCAGAGGGTCTTCATTGAATGGGAGGGGAATGAACTTAAAAGATAATTGTCCACAGTGAAAAATATAGCCAGAAAGCTAAGACTTACAAATGCCTATTCATGTGACTGAGATTCCTTGAAATTTTCTCATAAAAGTCTCTCTCTCTCTCTCTCTCTCTCTCTCTCTCTCTCTCTCTCTCTCTCTCTGTGTGTGTGTGTGTGTGTGTGTGTGTGTGTGTGTGTTTATATATAGCCTTTGGATCCATGTTCTATGAGGTCCTTTGGAGACACTAAATCATATTGTTTTTGGATTTAGGAGTAAGGATGGGAACCACACTGAAAGGAGAACTCTTTCCTAGATTCTATCGACAATGAAACAGCTTAGGGACTGGGAGAACAAAACAAATTGGTAAGAATCAGTTTGACTAAGTAGCAGCTGCAATAGTTCAATAAGGGTCCCCTCCAGGCCTTGTTCACGTCTGTACCAAGCGAAGCTAGACTCGACCAGTCAGCTTCTCTCCTATTCTGTATTTGCTCAGCTTTTAGTTTTTGTTTGCTTGTGTTTGGCTGCCTCTGCTCCCCAGTTAACTGGGACTAATCCCTATCATCCTGTGTCAGCTAAACCCTAATTTACACAATGCATTTCCCATCCTTATGGCATATCCCCTCCACATCAGGGACAGCTCTCCAGAAAGCAGAGGCAGGCAGTGATTTTCTTGCTTCCACAAACTTGCTCTCTATCAGTCTTGGGCTTTTGGGCCTTCCCAGTGTCAGGATGGTGTTTTAATCACCGAGAGAAACAACAGAAACACGAAGAAAGGACACTGGCAAAATCATTTTCCAATCTGACTTGTATTGAAACCGCTTCAAATCTGAGTCATGGAAAATCATAGCGATTAGAATAATGTGGTACACTGCATTCAGTGACAGTGAATTCTCTTAGTAACTTTATGGTCATATTTTGCTCGTTTCTCAGGTCGAGGGGATTGCTGGAGTTCCTGCCTGCCTCTCCTCATTGGGAAAGCTGGGGAATAGCTGTAACAAGAAAAGAGTTCCAGATTGAAATGCATTTGAGGCTGACTTCTCCCCATGGAGATGTATATTTGCCTCCTGTACTTCATCCATGCTTTGAGTTTAGGTATCCATTCTTTGAGGCCTCGTCATCTTCCCTTCAGAGGGTTTCCTTTTCACCTGAGTGATCATCAGTTAGGGAAAAGTCAGTGGGGTGGTTCAGCTGTGCGGTATATTTCCTTGCCAAATGGAGACAGAGTGCTGCTCGGGCCCCAGGAGCTGGAGCAGGCTACAAAGCATTCCTGGCCTGGAGCCAGAGAGGTGATCCCTGCTCCAGGGGAAAAAAAATAAAAATAGAAAGAAAGCACCATGCCTGAGAATGCTGCTCTCCATCCCTTTGCTGGGCTGATTCATTCAGCAGCATTGACATTGAATCTCTGGAGAACTGTTCTCTTCCTAGTCCAGCTAAAAATATCCAACTTCACATTTATGATGACAGGAGCTGATAAATTTCCTGGGGAAATGCAAGCAGTGTCATTGTGGCGTGAGGAACCCTGTTCTGGTAAATTGATGAGGGGAGAGAAATTGCCAAGCAGGGCTTAGATCCACAGTGCCCCTTCCTCTGGGATGATGAGTAAGCTGGGCATGTTTTTCTTGCCATCAAAGCCCCCCTTTTCAAAGATGGTAGGTAGCAGTAGAGTGCACTAGATTTAAAAGGAATTTAGAAAGCAGAAAGCATCTTTTTGATCAAAAGGATGACAGAACATAAAACCAGATCTTCTGTAAAATAGTTTTGTGTTTCTGTCAAAAAAGGAGTGTTTTTTATTTTTTCTTTTATTTATTTAAAAAATATATTTTATTAAATTTTCTTACAGAGAGGAAGGGAGAGAGAGTTAGAAACATTGATCAGCTGCCCCCCCCCGCCCCCTGCCACTGGAAATATGCCCACAACCAAGGTACATGCCCTTGACCGGAATCAAATCTGGGACCCTTCAGTCTGCAGGCCAATGCTCTATCCACTGAGCCAAACCAGTCAGGGAAGGAGTGGTTATTTATTTATTTATTTATTTATTTTTTAAATACCCTGTTGCCAAGATAAAATTTCCAGTTAAATAGCCATCCGTTTCAGTAGTGACTGTGATTCAACCAGGATCTATTAAAAGAAGCAGACTATATATAATTTTTTTTTTTTGTTTGGGGTTCCAGAATCTAAGCTTTCATTGCTGTCTGTTGCTAATCTGCCTTTTTTCCCTCTCTAGTTGGTTAATAGATTCTCAGAAGAAGTGCCACAGAATGTCCCTATCACACCTACTGGCATGAAATAATTTGACGTGGGTTTCAGCTTTAATTTATTCAACATTCCTTGAGTACCTACTAGAAGTCAAGTATCATAACTGGCATTTTCTAAAACAAAGAAGGTGCAGTGTACTAATAATGGGGCAGATGCACATGTATGAACTCATTATAAATAAAATCATAAATATAATAATCATTGACACGAACAGTTAATATGAGAATGAACACAGAAAATGCTTCTGCCAGGAAAAGGCCAGGAAGGCTTCACAGAAGGTGCAGGATTTCTGGTGGGGATGATGCATCCCAAAGAATGAGTGCTTTCTAGCGGGAGAGGAATATTTCTAGTGATGGGATAGTGTGGCATTGAGGTAGAAAAAGTACTACCTGCATCTGGGACTTAACAAGGTTACTTAAAAGTATTTGAATAGTGTTTTTTCTTCACCATGTCTTTAGTGTTGCCAAACAACTTGCAAACAACTGTTAAATTTGCTATAATTATTTTAGATCATTAACTCTGAAAATTACTGTTTGTATTATTTCCTACCTGGGCCTTGCATTCATTATGAGCTGGCATCTCATGTACAGGTAGATGGTCCAGGCCTGGAGATGTATCAAACACTTGACCCCGACCAAAAAATGTCATGGAATCTTTATTAATGAAACCTTGTGGGTCCTGGCCAGAGTTGCTTGGGCATTGTCCCATGCACTAAGGGGTTTCTAGTTTGATTCCTGCTCAGGGCATGTGCATGAGTTGCTGTCTTGATCCCCAATGTGGGCGGCTGTGTGTGTGTGTGTGTGTGTGTGTGTGTATGTGTGTGTGTGTGTGTGTGCAGGAGGCTTCTGATCAATGATTCATGCTTACAGCAATGTTTCTCTCTCCCTCCCCCTTCCTCTCTCTGTAAATGTTGATAAAAATCTTTTAAAAAAAGAAACACTGTGGTATTACATATCAGTATGATATTGTAATGATCTAATATGCTCTATTTTAATTTGTCAGTTTTTAAAGTTTTGAAACAAAATCAAGAGTTATCACTGTCTCATTGAAGAGTAAAGGCTGGAGTTTTAACTTTATGTAGCATTTACTCAACAAAATATTTTTAATTTGAAAATGTTTATGTCTTTCATTCTCTGGTCTTACCTCTTAACCTGCTTTCTTATGATAAGGCAATAATTTATCGTTTGGGGGCTTCAATTTCAATAACAAAAATACACAGGAATCAAGAGTTTATATTTTGTGATTCAATAAGAAGTGCAGTATATGAACATTGCATGCAAATATAAAAATTATGAAGCATAGATACAAATGCTGCAGTACTTAGAAGTGGAAAATGTTTCTATTTCATTTTAAAATGCATCAACAAAAATGTTGGATTAATGGATGGATAGGTAGATGGGTAGATATATTATAAAACAAGGATAGTAAAATGTTAATGGTAAAATTGAGATTTAGGAACATGGGTAATTATTATAAAATTTATTTTAACTTTGTGGAATGTTTGAAGTTTTCATAATATAATGTTGGGACAAAAAGATAAGATAGCGTAGACCAAACTTGACAGAGGTGTTTGGATAAAAATCATGATATACTTAAAATGAAGAGAAAGTTCTCTTGCTTACCAGAGTGTAGACACAAAGAGGTAACTATCTCTGTGAGCCGAAGATACACAATCTTTTTTTACCGTGAGCTTGTGAATCTGCCAGGTTAGGAAAAAGAGCATTTCAGGGAGAAGAGGGTCAGACCTTACTCCACTCAGTAATAACATAAATAGGTTTTGGACTTACTTTCTGTATTTAAAATGCCTACATTCTTCACAAATAAGGCAATTTTTTCCTTCTCTATCATTTAAACAAATCTGGAACACTTCATATATTCCACACTTAGCACTGGGGCTTCAAGGAAGAAGCACTTCAGAAAGTTTAACATCAAGAAATGGAGAAAGATGAAATAAGGTAACGTGATCCAGTGAATTGGAGGTCTTATAAAGTGCTGTGAGTCACTGTATGAACTCTGTGATCTTGGCCAGGTGACTCAACCTCTCTTTGCTTCAGAATGTTTAATCTGTAAAGTCTGTCTAATAACAACTGTTAACCCGTTGTCTGTTACACAGCAAGACCTAACAAAAGGTCATTCACAACTTTAATTAAGAGAAAGAGACCAAACTAGTGGTGTGGTGGTGGTGGTGGTGGTGGTGTGTGTAGGGAGGAACCCAACCCAAATATTAATTCATAAATAGTCATAAGTGTTGTTAACAGATATCTTTATATCTCCCATACTTCATGCTCCTGATGTTGCCCTAATATACTTGCAAAGTCACTGTCATAAAAATTGAATGACCTTGTCATAGGTTTGGGACAGATGCTCCATTCCAACCCCCTTTTAGAGATGAGAAGATTGAAGTGACTTGAGAGAAGTGACTTGCCTCAGTCATATAACTATACTATGGCCAAGTGAGGAGCACATGGAGTAATAAAGCTTCTTAGTGTAGAAAGAAGGTTTAAAAAAAAAGGTTATGTTCTTTTAGAAATATATTTTAGGGTTTCTTAGGAAGTGAAAAAATGCTTAGAATATCTTCATGTTGTTATAAGAGAATGTATTTAGGTGTACCTGAATACAGTACACTAGGTAGATCCCAGGTAGCATATGTTGAAATGTATTGTACCAAACCCCTCCTGCTGACTTATCTGTATGGCATGGTTAAAACTTGCCACGTGGGTGACTGCTCCATTAATTACATTCTTTTGATTGTTTTAACTGTAGCTTGATATCTATCTATAACCTATAGAATCTGTCTCCTTTGGTCCTACATAAGTTTATGCAGAATTAGAAGTGGCAAAGATTGCTCTCCTCATTGTTAAAATGGAATAAGTATTCTAGTAACTTCTCTATATGTGTACCTTATTGGATTTGTGGGGCCTAGCACATTTTCCTTGACAGGGCAGAGATCACCTCTAGAGACTTGCCAATTCACACTTTGAATTAAAGTCTGTGGGTGATCCACATATTGGAGCCAATGGCCTGCATTGGCTTTGCACTTAAGTATGTTGTCCAGAAGGCTCCCTTCAGAGGTAAGATGGAGGCTCTTATATACTAAGGAAGGATATTTCTTACCAGAGAGAAGGGAGAAAGGCAAATAAGAGAATCAGAAGGAGAACAAGGGGAAGAGAAAAGGAAATGGTGAGAAAGGGATTGTAATCTAAAGAAGAAAACAATAAAAATTTCTGATGAGATTTTTTTTTTTTGCAGAAAAAAATTATTGGGCCTTTAATACCATTACATTTTATAAAAGTAATTCTTTTAACATAAAGGATTAAAATAATGATAAAATAAATCAGGTGAAAGAAACAGGATCTCCCTCAAGCAATAATGCAGAATAGTAAGAAAGACTGAAGGACATTTTTAGTGTGTAATTCAAATCTTTGCAAGGGGCCATTGAGAAGCTGGTATAAATAGAAAAAAATGAATACATGAGTCTCCAAGTCATATACTAGAAAACATGCTGGAGCCCATTGTCTAAAAGAGAAGAAAGGGAGAAAAAAGGTCAGAACAATGCAGTACCTGGGAATTTATTGAATTTTGCTCTGTTGAGCAGATGGGAAAGCACTATTGATGAACAATTTAGGTCCTGTGAGTGGTGGGAACAGAGGTGCCACATATTGAATTCTAGGCTGTCTGTGCTTTGGAAGAATTAGAATCCCACCAGCAAGTCCGAGATCCCTTGTAACTCTGGGGAGTATGTAATTCTCCCATTGTAAACTGTTCTTTGCCAGCCTCAACTGGTAAAGAAGCAGGGTGCTGCTTTTGAGGATTTTTTACACTTAACCCTAGAAAAGTCTGTAATGATGAAAATAAAATCCTTGACATAACTGAGTGATCTGATAAAGCGGCCCATAATTGTGGCCTGGCATTTTAAAAGACAATCGGTGGTGACAAATATAGTGTGAGGTGAATGTGTAGGCACAGGGTTACTTAATAACTAAGGAGAAAATGGAGGGGCACGTGGCAGGCACTGGGCTCTACATGCATGATTTAATTTAATCCTCACAACAGACCTTCAAAGAAAAATGAGAAAGATAACCATGGCAATTTTTTAAGCAGCAGGTCTGGGATTTGAACTCAGATCTGAATGATATAGGAATCATTCTTTTTCTATTACATTGGCTGTGTGCCTTCTGTCTCATGCCTTTTCAATCATTAGGTGGATAAAGATGTAAAATACGCTGAAATTGAAACTAGTATACTTTTTCCTGCGTGAGCTGCTGTGACTAAAACTATTAGCTAAAATGAGGTTTGGAAAGTAGGCATAAATTATGACTCTTCAGTCTCCTGAAAAGAACCTGCCAAATCATGTTATTTCCTATGCAGGACATTTGGTCCTGTCCAAAATGTCCACGGAGACATTTGGTCTCTGCCAAAAGGTCCCTGATAATGTGCCATTGCCCATTAGGCTTCAGAGGCAAGAAGAGTTATCATTGGCAATGTAACCACACACAATTATAGCACCAATAAACCATGCTGGTGTTTTTATGTATTATTCCTGTGAACCAAAATGATAAATAAAGGTTATGGGCTATTTGAACCCAGGGCTGTTTTTCTAAGCTTGGATGTTTTTTGTAAGACCAACATAAAAGACCATTTGAATGGGCCAAATATGCTATTGGACCTTTCTTTTTTTTAAAAAATATATATTATCTTGATTTTAGAGAGGAAAGGAGAGGGAGAAAGAGAAAGAAACATCACTGATGAGAGAGGATCATTGATCAGCTACCTCTTGCACACCTCCTAGGGATTGAGCCCACAATCCAGTCATGTGCCCTTGACTAGAATCAAACCCAGGACTCTTCAGTCAGCAGGCTGATGCTCTATCCACTGAGCAAAACTGGCTAGGGATGCTCATGGAATTTCTGACAGGACCAAATTCAAGAGCCTTTTGGTGTGGATCAGCTTTCTCAATAGACACTTGTGGCAAGTAGCCCTCCGGTTGGACAGCAAAGGTCTACACTGGAAAAGTAATCACTCAGTGTTTATTGGATCTATTTTAATTCATTCACTTGGTGTTCATTCTCTCTATTCCATTACCTCATCTATGTATTTGTAAAAGGAGGACACCATTTCCATTTCATCAGAGAACATGAGGGATCTAGAGAGGAAGATGTGACCTGATTACCTCAGAGGACTTCTGCATGATATTTAGTTGAAGGGAACTAACTGCCTTTTCTATTTCAGGAAGATTAAATCATTATCATCTCAGCCATTCTGTTTAATACATATATACAAAGAAATAGAGATGACTATATATGTATACAGAGAGAGCCTCTCTCTGTTGTGCACTCTCTCTTCTATCTATCTATCTATCTATCTATCTATCTATCTATCTATCTATCTATCTATCTATAGCTACATCTATCTATCTATCTATCTATCTATCTATCTATCTATCTATACACATATATGTATATATAACTTATTAGGGATAATATAATATATACCTTTATTAGGGATACACATCTTATATATCCATGGGTGGGTAAAGTAGGTTTATAGTTATTTGTATGGAAAATAATATAATAATTAAGAAATAATAATACAAGAATAAACTGTGTTTCATGTACTAACAGCTATAAACCTACTTTTGCCAACCCCTGTGTATTCCTCATATGTACGCATGGAGTTGGCACACATCCCAGACTACAATACACTGAAAGTTCTGAGTAAAGATTACAGGTAAATGAAATGAACATCCAATAAAAACCTATTTGTACTTTTAAACAGAATTAAAAAACTAAAATTAGAACAGAATATAACAAAGAAGAGGAATACAGCTGTGGACAGCAGTCGGCAATTCAGGAAATATCTTGTTACTTCCTGGCTGTAACTTAAAGGGGAAAAAAAGGTATGACCCTCAGGCACATGCCTTATCATAATTGAGCTCAGATCTTCCCATTCTTTTCTTCTTTCTGTGACTTTTACATTTTTACATTTAGCATATGTTGCTGGCTCCTAGGAAATAGCAATGTGGGCTTGCCTCAGGAGAGAGAGGCAGGCATAGGGTTTTAAGGATGCATCCTCTGTGGAGAATATAGCAACAGTGGATACTGCTGTTCTACATGGAGACAGAGTTCTGCTGGCAGGAAGCTTCTTAACGTGGTCACTGGAGCCATTTGTTTTGTAGAATCTGTGCAGGGGAGGGACATAAGTTTCAGCTTTGGGAAAATAGGCGAGGTCTTTGAAGTTCTAAGTCAGAGAGCCTGATACACACATTAGGAGACATTAATAAAAATTTCAAGTTATTTCTTTGTGTACCTACGGTACAATCAAGTTCTTATTAATTTTTAACTCTTAGATTCATCCATCAAGATGCCCTTAAGGGGCAAAACAAACTGAGAACTAGTAGGCCTGTCATTTGGATTTATCATGATCATTGGTGTTTAGTTCCCTACAACAAAAATAACAGGTGGGACGATAGACTTTCTGTCAGGCAGACGTGATTGGAATCTGGCTTCTGTTACTTAGCTATTTTGTGACTTTAGGAAATCACTCCATCTCTCTGAATCTTGCTTTGTTTACATCAGGTAAATGTAAAACCATCTCACAGCCTTACTGTGGAGAGGAAATGAAGGCATTTATCTAATTTGTCTGGGAAAGGGACTAGCAAATACTGGTTTCCCAATAAATACCCAATAAATGCCTGAAAAAGAACCTTGGAGCTTTACCACTCTAAGAACTTTTTCACCACCCCTGGTTTTCAAAAATGTTCTGTTTGCAGACTGTACATAAGTTAAAATTCTCTATCCTCTTCTTCATTTTGTGCTGATTGATACCATTAATCTCATTAGAAATAGAAACCTATTAGCCAGTTTTCTAAATATCATTAAATCAAGTGCCTATGAAGTACTCACTCTATTCCAGTGTTAGCCCTCAGGAAATATAATTAATTTTTATTATTGGTATTGCCTTCAAGGAGCCTGCCATTAGTCTCCTCTGTGCATAGAAGTTACCAGGAAATGTGAAGTCATCCTTGTATTGCTGAGTGGGGAGAGGTTCAAAATCCTAGAGAACAAGGGACTAGCTCCTGCTCCATCTTGATGAGTCAAAGAAGAATACCAGGTGCCATGTTGAGTTGTAATAATCTCAATAGTTATAGTTAATCTGTACAGTCTTAGCCAGATAAATCCACAATTATCTCTAAGCTTTTCTGAAATATTGAGGATAGCCTGATGGTCTCAATGGACACTTTAAAAAGTTCAGGAATGCAGAGATTCCCGAGGGGCAGCTACCATTTTAGAATGTGCATGAGCCAGGATTTGTGAAGGGGGAGTGGGAAGGGAGCATGACATGGTTAGATTTTCCTTAGAAGCATGTCTGCAACAGGAGTTTTGCAAACAAATTCAAATGAAAAAATCATGGGACATTGAAAGTAAAGCATGGCTGGGAGTGATGAGGAAGAGGTGGATTCCGTGGGATTACTAATGACAGGCTAGATGGAGGTTGTCAGAGAGAAGGAATCTCTGCTGCTCAGATCCCTTCAATCTCATTGTGTACTTTTCACACCAGTGAAGCTGCAGTGGATTTCTTCCAGGCTGTCATTTATGGGGTTCTTCCCTGACAGTTGCTGAAGCCATGGGAACAAATGAGTTCACCAAGGGAATGAATGAGTTCTCAAAATTAGGAAAAAAGGGGGACTTAGAATGAGATGCTCAGGGATATTATGCTAAAGACAAGCTTCCCAAGGATGTCCATGTTCTTCTGAAGCAATTCTTCAGTGTCCTTGCAATGCCCAGCCTTTGGAGAGCTTTTTCCCTCTAGTGAAGCTTGATATTCAATCCTGGGAATTTATTGTATTCTACTCTTCTGAATCATGTTAGACCATTCGCTTTATTTCCCTGTAATATTGCCACTCATAACGATTTTGGTTTCTAGTCTAGAGCGTTACTTTTGGTAGCTCATTAATTGTCAAAGAAGTGGTAATTTTCAGGGTGTTCTACTTAATCTCAATTAGCGAGCAGAGCCTTTTCAAAGAAAGAGCTCATCCCAAGTACCTGGGAACCCGTTTCCCCTGCCACCCATAGGCAAGGGAGTGTACCTAAAATCACACCTGTACACTTTTAAAGTAAGGGTTAATGAAAATTACAAGAGGAGGTGGTTCTCTCCTCTGCACGGGCAGTTATAACTTGTAATTCTATTCCTCCTCTTTCATCTTTGGGTTGCTTTAGCTATTTCTACTTAGTAAGTGAGAGGATGGTTTGAATTAAAAGGTTTGTGTGGGTTTAAGTGAAAAGTAACACAATTTACTCAGAGTAGCAGCGTCTAGTACATTTAAATCGGTTGAGACATGCGGACTTTCCTTTGGGCGTCACTAGAAATCAATGCAATAGAGCAAAACACGTTTGCTATTCCCTTGTTCCTTTCTGAAGGGTTCAGAAGATTGTAAGGAACTTTAAATCATTGTAGGGAGGACATATTGGATCCTAGACATTTTTTAAAATGAATCTTTTTGTGCACATTAGGCCCCACCAGCACATCACTGTGAAGAAAATAAAAATGCTGCAGTAAAAAAAGAAGAAAAAGAAAAAGAAAAAAAAATATGTTTATTTAGCTACTAATTAATGAATAAATTAATTCATTGTTGTCCCCTGCCTCCCAATTTAAATACGGATTTATCTGGAACACTTGTTTGAACTTTTATAAAAGTAGTATCTTTTTAAGTTACTACTACTTCTAAGGTAATGAAAAGTACTTATGAATAGGAATATAACAGAATTATAGATTGATTTATCCAGGATGCCATGGTTAGGAGCATGAGCTTGGGGGTCTTTTCTGTTCCATTTAGTAGCTGTGTGACCTCAGGCAAGTTGCATGACTTCTGTGAGTCTTCCTTTCCTCATCAGTTCAATGACAATAACAACGGTACCTGCCTCTCAAGTAGCAGTGAGCATAAATGAGATAATGCGTAACAACAAAGAAGAGAAGGAGGAGGCAATGTGTGTTGGCTTCACTAGAAGCATTTCTTACCCAGAACAAAATGAGGGATGTTTTACTTCACAGTAAGAGAATATCCTTGATTTTCTGACTGAGATTTCAATATGGTAAAGGAAATGAAACATAAAGGGAAAATTAGGAACTAAGAGATTCTAAGATTTAAAAACAGTTTGAGGAATGCACACTCTCAGCTTGCAAATGGCCAAAACTTTTAATGAAGCATAATGACCAATCTGGCATATACAGAACAATGCATAAGTTTGAAAAGTGCTGCAATTAAACTTGTTAAGGAACAGACCACTAATACTATATTATGTTTGGATTTAGTTTTCATATATTTTATCCATCTGTTTCATTCCAGTGCACCATTATGGAGGCATTGCTCAGAGGCACTCAACTTTAGCGTATATTTGTGGAGCATCTGAATGAAAAATCCCAAAGCTGCTTACTAGGAGGATTTGAAAGTCATATTCATCTTCAAACCACATAGGGATAACTATCAGGAAGGAAATAAATGACTTCTAATTTTTCAATAATAAGGGTTACTGAATTACCCAAGTTCAGTGAAGAGCCCTCATTTTGCAACCTTGCAAATTACCCCTATTAGTTAATAAATTAATTAATGTTCCTTATCAAGAGATGTTCAAAATTGCTGAAGGGTATGTGGAGATAATTGAAGCTTAGGATAAATGACCTACAAGTGACCTTCAAACTGATATTTTTGTATTCTCAAGAATTATTTTAGCTGTTATTTAATGTCCAATCCAGTCTTTGTCTAGGGGGATATTTTAAATTAAGGAAATTAAAAAGATACTCAAACAATCAATATCTAATTCATTAAGTCCTGTTTCTACTCAGGCCTGCTGCAGATAAGCCTGGCATTGCCTGCCATTTCTCTTACATTCAGGCACTTTGGGAAAGGAATCATCTCTTTAAGATCTATTTTTCTCATTGAAGCTTGGAAGCTGTACCTATATAAAGAGTTGACATATGAGGCCTAGTGTAGTAAGGCCTTTTCTATGAGAATTAACATAATTTTGTGAAGGTTTATTTATGTTTAAAGGAAAAAAATGACAAAAGTATAAATGCATACCACAAATCATGTAGACAGTGGAGAATGTAAGAAATGATTGAAAAGTGACTGCTTATTCTTAAATTTCCAGTATGTTATTATTTGACTTGGAGAAGTATTCTAAATCTCTAATTGAATGTGTTTTCTCTTTCTCTACATAAAGAAAAAATTTTGAGATCTATTTTCTGGTAGAGATTACAATGATCTATATTATTGCCCTAAGAAACCCTGTAGTGACCAATGATGACACAGACCATAGGCTGTGATTAGTACAGGCTGTCAATGAACCAGTAAATTCACTACCAAATGAAGAAATGCATCTTTGACTTTTATTCTCATGCTCTAATCAACAAAATGCATCAGCTAGGTTATTTTGTTTCACTATTTCAAGTGAATAGATTGTTCTTTTATATTATTATTTTTTTAATTTCCAAAGTTTGAATATCTGAAATTTTAATTTTGGTTTGCCTTAAAAGACACTAGTGCCTCTGAGTACAAATAAGTTATAAACAATTTGTGAGCCAAGAAAATCAGTAATTGTGCAGTCTGAATTAATTTCTACCATATAAAATACTTTAATCTTTACACATGTATGCTGTCTTTCAAAATTAAAATAACATGAGCTGGTTTTTATTTATGCCAGTCAAATGTATATTACTTCTCTTTGCTAAAGGAATTATGCAGTTCATCCTCAGAGGTGTTTTACATGACTCCCCCTTTCAGCTTGGTAAAATAATCATTGCACTTTATAATTTCACTTTCAAATTATCATCAAATATGATAAAATGAAATGATGTGTGTTTTTATTGTACTTTCCATGGTCAGGGGTCTCCGGCCTGTAGATTAGTAAACCATAGGTTACCATCAAAGCTGGTAAAGTCATTGGTTAAGAGAGCTTGGCAGTAGCAGTTATCTCCATAACCTATCTCTAGGTAAGTTATGGCATTAATAGGTGAATCATCTGAGGGAACTAAGTTCAGATTGATAGCCACAGACAAGTTTGACCGCATTGGTCATAGGTACAAAATATGTTAGAATAAACAGATTTTTCAAACTTACATATTCTCTTTCCTAAACATACCATTGGTTGGCTGTGATGCTACTTTATAAGTGAACAATAGATGCCGTATAAAACCCCAGACTTCTGGCATGGACAACAGGATATATCAGATTAGGATTTGTCTGACTTTCCAACATAGATAACTATTGGACTGCAGTTTGTCATGGTGAAGCATAGGAAAAGTAGCAATAGCTGAAAGAAAGAGAAGGAAGTCTAATCAGCATGGTAGAATGTGATGCACGGTGTCTATGAAAATGGATAACAGATGTCAGAATGAATTCTATATCACAGAAGTCTAGGAAGATAGGAGAAGGTGAACTGATAGGCAGAGAGACTAGGTGGACATATTTAGAGTCAGGGAAACCAACAATATTAGATAATCCTATCTAATAAAAGAGTAATATGCAAATTGACCATACCTCCAAATATACCCACAAACCACGCCCACCAGCCAATCAGGAATGAATATGCAAATAAACACAAGATGGCTGCAGTCACAGAGAGCAGGAAGGAGGCTTGGCTTTTCCTAGCAATGGAGGAAGCCAAGCTTTCTGCCTGCCCTTGCCAGCCTAGGCCTTCACTCAAGGCTACAAAGTTTCAATGATAGAAGATCGAGGCCAATGATAGAATGACTTGGGCTGAGGTTTTTATTCATGAGCTTGTTATCATCTTTTTTGAGCTACAGACATAACTATTGCTAAAAGATGGCAAACAGCTGGATACCTACTGACCATAACTAGAAAGAGAAGAAGAGCTAGAAAAAATGCAAACGTAGGCCAAGCACATAGTAGGTACTTAATAAATGTATGTTAGTCAATAACTAAAAACAGTAGCCCACATTTTTAAGGAGTTGTCCTCAAAAGAATTTTTTTTTTTGCTAAAAGATAATGTTTATTGTAAGTATAACCAACCTCTACATTATTCTGAGAAGGTTATTATTGTCTGCACTTTGTCTATTCAGGAGTGGGATACTTACTTTTTATTCTAAGCTCTTTCAAATTGTTGTATTTAAAAAAAATATTTCACCTTTAAAAATGTACAAGAGAGAAAGATTCTTTACTTTTTGTAACTTAGCCTGACTCCTGTGCTTTTTCCAACTTACCATCATCTTGCCATATAGAATTTTAGGGACCTCAACCACAAGGATTCAGGAGACCTAATTATCTTTCCTAGATCTGCTTTTGCATTCTGGAGCAATAATCCATCAAAGCCACTTAGATTAGAGGCATATTTATCATTGTCCTTAAACTGTCTATAAAAAAACATTCACAAGAATATTTTTTTCAAGAGACTTAACGTGAAGACATTTAATAGCCCAAATTCAAAGGAGGCATTCCATCTTTGAAAGTTGCAGGCTACTGGTTTATAGCTTTGTCCCATTACTTGAAATGATTCCTACATGTGTCAGAGATATTTTCTCTAATATCCATTATTATGGTTTTTCAACTGCAATTCACTACACAGTACTTCTTAAGGGAGTTGCTTATTACATTTCAACCTAAGAAGCCAATTCTGAGCTGCATTTTCTTATTGAATACATCTGACACATTTTGGATTTAGTTAGAATCACCTCTGCATATAACACTGAAGAACATAGATTGGCTATCATTACGAGAAGGAGAGTGGATAAATAATGATCTTGAAGAAGATTCATGGAATATTTGAACATAATTGCAGTCCATATCAACTCCCAATGGTTGCTTTTATAGAGCATAAAATCATAACTAAAGTCAACACTGGTTCTGTCCTAATAGAGAGGAACAGTGGCACAAATAATCCTAAACCATGGACAATTCAAATCCATTTATGCTTTTTTCAATACTTTTTATGACAATTTTCAAGCACATTGCTCCTCTAATTATGTTTTGTTTTGAATAATATTGAAATTAACTTGTATTTGGTGATTTAGTGATATGTGCCATCTGATGGATTAGAGTGGAGTGCCAGGGCTGTGTACTTTACACAAAGGAAGGCCAAACAGTTAAAAGTACTTTACACAAAGGAAGGCCAAACAGTTAAAAGGCTTAAAGAAATATAAATGATATGACCAGTGAGCAGATGGCTTCAGAACCTCAGTTGCATGAAATTATTTCTCCTCCCCCTTCTTTTTTGGCAACATGGAAGCTAACTCAAAAGAAAAAAGTCTAGCCTGGCTGGTGTTGCTTAGTGGATTGAGTGTTGTCCCTTGGACCTAGAGGTCCTGGGTTCAATTTCTTGATCAGGGTACATGCCTGGGTTGCAGGCTCGATCCCCAGCAGGGGGTGTGCCAGAGCCAGCCAATAGATGTGTGTGTCTCATCAATGTTTCTATCTCTCTCTCCCTCTCCCTTTCTCTCTGAAATCAATAAATCTATTTTTTTTTAAAACTAAAACATCTAAGTGCATTAATACTAGGACTTGGTGATGAGGAGTGCTTAGGGCTGGGTAGCCTCAGTCATTGGAGTCAGAAGCATCTAAGCAGTCAGGTGTTGTAATACCAACAGTCAGGGGGTCATAGTCAAGCAGCAAGGAGAGAGGCCTTGATAAGTAGCTTCCACAGATCCAAGAAAAAGCTTAATATGCAATCAAGCATCCATAATTTCATAGAAAACAGAACATGGGTGAAGAAGTAATCAGTCAGAACCAGTCAGATGTTCTGTATAGCGGCACCAACAAGCTTTCAGACTAGCCAAGAAGCCATCAGTGTGCAAGCAGCCAGCCGCCCCCCTGCGCTCCCCATGCCAGTCAAGGCCAAAGAGGAAACCCTGCAACAGTAGATGGCCAGCCACTTCTTTGATTAAAGACAATGCCACCAGAACCAAGTTCCATCTTTAAAATAAAACTTCAAACGCTCCAGAAAATATCACTGTGATGAAAATGTTAGGGGGGAATGAACATGTTTGTACAGCAGGCCAGAGACCTAACCATTTGGAGGCTCAACTTTCAGTTTAAATTCTTTCCAGTCTGAACAACACTGGATCGGATCCCTGGGTTCTTTCAAATCTCTCTTAAGACACTGGCCAGTGGAGTATCACCTCTTTCCCTTTGGTTGGGTTTCCTCCGGTATAGCTAAGATAAGGAGTTTCACATTTTTCAACAAATATTAAAGCAGCAGCAAAAACGGAAATAAAGAAAATGAGATGGGTAAAAAAAGATATGTATGCCAAATATAAGATAACTGCAGTTTAGATTTTCAGGGGCTGACACTGATGAATTGCCCCTGGCAGTCGGGAGTGCTGTGTTGAACAGGGCCCAGCAACTGAGAAGGCTGTAATTGGTTTGGTAACCGTCTGCCATGGGGGAAGGAGAGGGAAGTTTTGACAAATCAGCTTCATATTTGTCAATCTTCACTCTATTCCTGAAGAGTCATATTAATTAGATATCACTTTTGTTTGCTTTATCATGTAGTTAATATTAGATTGCAAGCTCCACAAGAACAGAGACCCTGCCTGACTTTTCCAAAGCATCTAGAATAACACATGAGATATTCTAGTTACTCAACAAACATTCGCCTGACCTCTCAGGTGGTAGGTGCATTGTAGTAACTGTGGAGGTGATTTCCTGGGTCTACTAAACCCAGAAAGAGTCAGCATTCTCATTTTTTTTTTCTATCTGCATAGTATCATTAAGTAGAGCACTGGTTTTTAGTGTGAAGGATATGCCTGTTCTGTAGCCAGCTGGCATACATGTGGTACCTGACAGAGTAAGAGGCAGCTCCCCTCACTGGGGAAAGGGTGTTATCAATGACAGGCTTACCCTGTATCTTCATCCTTACTATCACCTGCGTTAGGGGAGTGACATCTACTCACAGCACATCCACTCCTGCTTGCCTCTCCCTGGGTTTGAGCCCTCTCTCCACACTTCCGTTTTGGACCAGGTCAGAGTTGTCAATGGAGCATCACCAGCGAGTCAGTCACAGCCCTTTAGGATTATGTGTTGAAAGGGTTTCCCATGTTGTCTGCTTACCCCATGTGACATTCCTTCCATCTGTTTACTTTCGGTCTGTTTTCTCTATAATTGGACATTTTACAACACGTGAAAGTACTGTTCAGTTTTTTTTCTCTCCCCTTAAATATGTAAATTATCGATTATATTCTATGATAACTTCAGGAAACAGTGAATTCTATGAATTGAATACCAATATCATGGTGGGATCATTTTTTAAAGCAGGAAAGCTTTTTTATTCATGTTTCACTCTTCAGGGGAGTTCAAAGCCTTTTATTGAAGTAAGGCATTTCATAACTTTGTCAGTCAAGGTGCTTTGAGGGAGAAGTTAACTGATTCAACACCAGCAGATCCTACAACGTTTGATGCTGATGATCTCAGAAGCACCCTGTCTAATGTACATTCCCCCTAAGCACACTTGACAAAATACTGCCTTTCCTCTCCTCTGCTGTCATTGGTTCTAGATAGCGATGGATGCTCATTTTAAAAGACACAATAAATTCCTAACCACTACATATTATATTCTCAGAGGCCTCTGAAACATGCTGGTTTTCTCCTTCTCTGTCCTTTGCTCTGTCCCCTTACACAGAGGGAAACTTAGGTTCCTTTTTCTTTCTTAAGTTCTTGCTTCAGAAAAAAAAAAGTCAATAAGGCAATAAAAACGTTTTCTCAAAAATTGGCATGTTTCTCTTTTTCCATTTTTTTGGAAGTGTGTGTGTGTGTGTGTGTGTGTGTGTGTGTGGTGTGTCTTGTGTTTGTGCTGGATATGAGTGGTGGTGATGGTGTGTGTGACAGGGATTAGTCAGGCAAAAATACTTCTGTGTTATTCCCATTTTATTGTTTGAAACTGAGGCATGGACAGATGTACTGGTATGTCTATGCTTAGTGAGTCTGTGATTCACTGATTTGTTTACCCTAAGGAAGCATACATAAAATAATTCACAAAGCAGATATTCAGCAATTTCATCTGGGCTAATAACAGTATACTATCAGTGGCGTCAAGCATATCTTTGGAAAGATCACAATTTTATCGACTTGGTTTTGAAAAATTGATGATCTTATCTATTTCCTAATAAAAATATTAACTTATTCTTCCCAAAGGTTCTGATAATACTAACTTCTCAGAAAATTCAGTTATAGCTAATGGCCATTTTCAGGATATGGAGAAAGGCTAATGGGAGTTCTTTGATTTTTCAAATGTTTGTTACTTAAATGGTTTCCAAGTCTTCATTATTCTCAACTCCATTTCTTCCTACCCTGCAGATATACTACCCTCTCCAATTGGGATTCAAATAAATGATCCACAACCTTTTAACAATACAGGTTAGCCTGGCTGCCATGTCAAAGTTAAGGCCATGTGGGAGAAGGAGATTTTGCAGGGACCCTAGGAAAGGTGTGAACCCTACGGAATGTTCCCGGGTCTCTACAGGAGATAGCAGAATTGGGTATAAGCACTGGTCACATGAGCTTCTGGCAGAAACCCAGTTCAACTAACAGTTTCACCTCAGTGCTCTTTTTCTTTGTTCTTCTTCAGACCACTCACCTGGCCTGTTACTTTCACTGCTGTGAGGGGCTCTTGAGCTATAATTCTGCACTTCTGCGTGGTCACTCCATGTGAATGATGGCTTCTATGGTTCTATCCATTGTCCCTATATCCTCATCAGCCATAACTGTATAAATATATAACTGTAAATAAAAAAACTATGTCAATAACCTAGAATGTATCATTTCCCCCAAGCTCATATGCTTACATATATTTATACACTTATAATTATACACACATTCCATGCATGCATACCTACATACATATACACTATGGATATATAAGCATTTTGATCATTGTTTATTTTAAAAGATGGGATCATAATATATACACTTTCTGTATTTTGCTTTTGTCATTGCATAATATCTGGCAGAAATCACTTCAAATCTAAAGAAATAGTTCTAAATCATTTTTACACTCAATTGTCAACTTTGTTCCTTCACATAAACCAACAAACATTTATTAAGCATCTCCAATGTACATATGAAAGTCTGAGATGTATTCAAATTCCAGAATTATAAAGGAAATGAGGAGATTAATAGTTCAGCCCTCCTGAAGTACAGATGAGAAAACTGTGACCCAGGAAACACCCTTGATTTCCTCAAGGACATGTAGCCAACTGATATGCTATCTAAGGTCAGAACCTAACTCTTGGACACCACATTTCAATCCTTTTTCAATTGTAAGCTAAGTCCCATAAATTAGTATGAGAGACTAGTCTATCAGTCACTTACAACTTACTGTAAGACTATGTTACCATATAAAATAAGTATTCAGGCTTGAAGGTCAGGAGAGAGAGGAATGGTCAAGGATTTAAGAAAGTGCCTGATAATGTTTTGTTGTGTAGGTAGAACACTCTGTTTTTAATTGAACCCAATTTATCAACCAGTGGAGACTCATTAAGAGCCCCAGCATTTGAAGGGACATCAGTGAAAGAGAGACATTTGTATTGAAGAGCTGTGCAAGAGATCCTACAGAAGCCTTTTACTCCCATCTCCACAGAGCTCTTGTCACAGAGAAAATTATGGGTAGACTGTGGCCAAACATCCTCCCTGGTCTCTGCAGCCGTCTGAAAAGGCCCAGCTTGCTCTGAGAACGCCTTCTGAGTGATGGAAACCTCCTCTTCAGTGCCCCAGAGCTGTTTCCCAAGATGCCAAAGCCTGTAGCAAAACCTGAGAACTTTCATGCTCATAGAAAAAAATAAATCAGACATATGCATCATGGTTTTTAACGGGACTTCTGTGGGTCTAGTTGTCAAGAGTTAGCTCCCCCCAGATTTTTGTGCATGTTGTGCCTGACCATTGTCCCCAAAATACTTTAGTACCAGTCTGTTCATTCAGCCCCCAACTATTTTGGGGACATGGATTCCACTGTAGCACCATGCTAAGAAATAAATAAAGGGAGAGTACGGTTGCACAGGCCTTCCACTGCCAAGCAGGACATGTCCTACTGAATTTCCTGTGTATTTGTCCCTCTAGGTAATTCAGTGTGGACTCTATTGTTATCAGTGGGGTATCTTCTGTGTCCCCACATGCTACCCATAGAAGTGGGATTCTTAGGGGTGCTGTGGAGAAAAGAATTTCCTGAGGCTCTCATGTGAGGGTGAAATATTGTGGAAAGCTTTATTGATAATATAAATTAAGGGGGCTCCCTTCCAAGGTCCCATCTTCCTCCATCTTGCCATGAGAAAAGTTGAATCTTGTCTTTAGGAGGGCAAGAATGAAGGCCACCTCCCAGAGAATCCACTCCATATTAAAGCACAGTCTAGTCCAGCATCTGGCTAGATTAGCTGGCATTCCTATTGCAGTCCATTGTGTGGGTCCACATAGCCATGGGCCATGCAGCTGCTTAAGGCCACATGGCTGATGACAGGACTGGTGAGTACAGGTCACAGAGCAAGAGAGCACAGGAGTAAGCAAGAGGCAAGAGAGAGAATTCTTTGTCTGGGGATTATAATTGGGAGATTAACCTATGAATCCTTCCGGATTTTGTGTGCTTGCAGTGGCTACACCCACCCTCACCAATTCTCTTTTTCCCAGGTTAGACTGACAGGCAAGCACTTTCCCTACATCACCCAGACCTCACTGAACACTTGTCCATCTCTTTTTTTGCTCAATCCACTTCCGGTAGTTGGTTTCCTGGGGAGCATGAAGTTGCAGCTTCCTATGACCATGATTACAATGCTTGGCATCCCCTTTGCTTTCCTATTATTATCAATAACTAGCTGATTATGACAATAACACTATGACCTTCACTGACAAAATATGAGGAATGAACAAATGTCCCTCAAGCCAGCTAATTCTTTGGTTATTATGAAGCTGATTGGATCTTTTGTGTGCATCCCAACGACTCTTAAGAGAGTCCTTGAAGGAAGGCATGTGCTCCAGATCCCTGAGACTTCCCAGGCCAAAACACTCAGCACTATCAGTATGTGATGGGCTTTCACATCTAGGGCACCTGACCATTGGTTACACAATTGCTTTCCGTGCTGAGTTTTCTGTGGCAGTTGAGAATAGTAGGATACTAGATTCCAGGCTTCTACTATATATAATGTCTTTTCTTTCAGTGCCCTGCATTTTGTGCAAATACTTATAACAGCTAGGATTTGTTTGAAACCTACGTTGTATCGGATTCTCTTTTAGGCACTTCAAAGACGCTTTTCTAATACATCCACCTTGCCAGTCTTATTAGCCTCATGTCAGAAAGGTGGTTCAGAGAGTCTAGGTGGTTTACACAATGTCAGAGCTGCAAGAGGCAGAAAGGTGGCAAAGCACAGATCCCTTTTCTCCACAGCCCAGTTGAGACCCCTGGCTGCACTACCCTGAAGTGAAGCTCTGGGTAGAGTAGATTCTGGAGGTGGGGACTGAAGTTGGGGCAGAAGTTGTGTTCTGATGGAGATTTTAAAGGAGAACCTAATTTTCAAAAGCTGAATTTTAAATGTTGCTAGGCATACTTGAAGTCAGTGCTAATGTATTTCCTGGAGCTGGGGTTTTTCTATTGAATTCCCTACCCACACACGTACTCTGAGGAGCAGTGAGGAGAGAGAGCAGATTGACTTTTCAAGGAATATGACAGTTTAAAAAAAGATGAGGAAAGAAAGTATAACTCTTAATTCCCAGTCCTGGCAAGAAATATCTCTAGGGTAATTATGGCTGAGTGCAATTCCTCTGCAACTCTTTAGTTAACTATCTCTAAGTGTAGTTGGAGTGTACAGATAGTGCCCTAAATTCTATAGCTCTTATATTCACAGAGTCTCCTTTGCAGTAGATTCCTGGGTGATGTTATGTCAGTTATCATTATTCAAGATAAGAGAACAATTTCAGAGAGACTAAGTGATCCTTGAGAGCTTACCTAGTAACCGTGACAGAGCTAGGAATTAAATTGCTGTTATGTGACACACTGTGTATAATGTTTCAAATATTGAATACTTTCTCAAACGTTATATCAGTATACTCATTTTAAGCTATCAGCATTAGCTGAGGAATAGATGTCTGCCTATCTCTAGCTAATTATAGTTGGCCTTCCGTATCTGTGGGTTCTGCACCATGGATTCAATCAAACTGGGATCAAAAATATTTTCAAAAAGTTGCTGACATGTTGCTGACATGTAATATGTAGTTAGGCTTACCATGGTTACTTCTATACTGAAGGACATGCTTTTTTCTCATCATCATTCCTTAACACAGTATAACAGCAATTTACATAGCATTTACACTGTAGTTAGGTATTATAAATAATCTAGAGATGATTTAAAATGAAGGTTAGGTTGTATGCAAATACTAGGCCATCCTATATAATAAAAGGCCAATATGCTAATTGTTTCTTTGACCAGGAGTTCAACCAGGAGATCAACAGATCAACTGGGAGTTTGACCAGGGGGTGAGGCTGGCCAGCCAACCATCATGCCCCCTCCTCCCAGCCAGCCTGTCCCAATTGGCCCAGATCAGGGCAGACCAGCTGGAACCCATCTGTGCATGAATTTGTGTATCAGGCCTCTAGTTTTATATAAGAGATTTGAGCATCTATGGATTTTGGTATCTGCCTGCAAAGGGGTGGAGTGAGGCCTAGTTCCCCCAAACTGCCCTCCCCTGCAGGCCTGGTTTCCCCTAACTGCCCTCCTCTGCTGGCCTGGTCACCCCTAACTGGCCTCCCCTACAGGCCTGATTGCTCTCAACTGCCCTCTCTTTCTTGCCTGGTCCCTCCCAACTGCCCTCCCCTGTTGGCCTGCTCACCCATAGCTGCCCTCCCCTGCTGGCCATCTTGTGTCCACATGGGAGTGGCCATATTTGACCACATGGGGGCAGCAATCTTGTGTGTTGGAGTGATGGTCAATTTCTATAATCTTTATTATATAGGATTATAAAAAGAAATATAAAAATATTGAAAGATTATCTAGTCTATTGAACAGCAATTTTTTTGTTTTCCAATTTAAACTATAAAATAAATTACTAATCATTACTGTATAACAGCTGTTTTCATTTTATGGGAATGTTGGGAGTCGGGGTGAAAATCTGGCTGGTGTGTGTATATGTGCATCTTCGTGTATGTGTGGGTGTGTGTGTGTGTGTGTGCATATGCGCATGTTACCTATGGCTGTTAATTATCTAAGAAAGGCAAATGCTTAAGTGAAGGGAAACAGATGATGGTTCCCAGTGAATATAAAAGCTGTGTTTGTACTGCTGCCAACTCTTTGGGAGAGTTTTATATCTGTTGTTAGAGAAAAATACTGCAAAACATCAATGAAAACCTTCAAATGAAATCCTGGAAACTGTGATTTATATCTCTTTGTCATCCAAAATAGAGACAAATATTATTTATGAAGACTAAATATTTATGTTTCAATGCTGCAATATTTAGTACTGATAATTATTTCTGCACCATATTTGTATTAATCCTGACCATGCTAACTCAGAATATAAACTGTTTGTGATCATTGTCTGTTTACCAGTTTTTAGGCAATTGGTTAATGCCGTGTTTGGCAATGTGGCTTGGGAGCCACATGTGGCTCTTTGGCCCCTTGAGTGAGGCTCTTCCACAAAATACTGTGGCCTGGGCAAGTCTATTTTGAAGAAGTGGCATTAGAAGAAGTTTAAGTTTAAAAAAATTGGCTCTTAAAAGAAATTTCAATTGTTGTACTGTTGATATTTGGCTCTGTTGACTGATTAGTTTGCCAACCACTGGGTTAATGTAATTTACTTGCTGTTATTCAGAAAACCAGCCATCTTCAAACATTTTAGAAGCATCTATTTATAAAAATATTGATTATATATAAAATATTTCTTTTCACTTGGATATAACCATGTTAATTTCAAACCCAACATGTTTATATGGAGATCCTTAATTTCTTGGGTAAACCAGTGTTTCCTGCTGACTCCTATTTTTTTGTTGACATAATTACTTATATCCCTCATCTTAGAACCTCAAAGTCTTTTTTAATGTTGCCTCTCATGTTAAGCATATTTATTCTGTCACTATATCTGGAAATTCTCTCTTCCTATAATGTTTTACTGCCATATTTTTAGCTTTATTTCTAGCACCACCATCTCAGAGCAATATATGCATGGGGCATAGTTTTCCTTTTGCCTACCATTTTTCTTTTTCCTGTCCATCCTGTGCTTCAAAGTTGCTCCGTCTTTTGGCATGTGCAAACCACTTAGTAAAGATCCACGGTACGGACAGATGATTTATAGGTAAAATTTAAAAATATTTGTCACAATGAAAGATAAAACTATTTTAAATTATAAAATAGCAATTATATAATGAAAAACAGCCATCCTAATAGTGAGGGTAAGGAGTATTTTCAGTCTTGCCAGGATATTGATAACCAGCTCTGTAAGCATTTGAATGCTGGACTAGATTCCATACAGAGTCTGTTTCTTCACTTATACTTTTTTAAAACTTTAAAAGAAATATTATATTTATTGGGGTAACATTGCATAATATGATTATATAGGTTTCAAGTATACATTTTTATGACACATGCTCTGCACATTGCACTGAGTTTCTAATAATTAGAAAGTGCTAACCGATAAATCATTGTGAGGAGCAGCAAATGTTTGGTGGTCTGTCAACTAGTTTTATTTTTTTTCTGTTCATAAGAGGATTCAGAAATTATGGGGAGAGTTTTCACTGATAGATCCAATGTCTCATAAGGAACTAATTAGGTTAAGGGCATGTCCTTCTCAGAAATGGCTGGAATGTTAAATATATCAACACAGAAAACAACTGACCAACGGAATTTCTAATGAATACTTCTTTGGATTTATTTGTGGTAATTATTTCTTTATATTCAATGATGGTAATCAGATGGATTAAATATGACCCACAGCAAGCACTGGCTTCTTTCTACAATAATTTTGGAATGACTTGTAATAATGAAAAGAAGCTCTTTACAGCCAATTTATTTATATCAAATTTCAACCTTCTTAGGAACTTTTTATCTTTCTTAATAAATGCTAAAATTTATAATGCATTTCTTATGGAATAATAGAATCAGGCTCCTCCAGATATTGGCTATGCTACTGATACAAGACATTGGAAATTAAAGATATATTTTTAGGAGACTTTTTCTCACTTATTGTTTCAAAAACTCATTTAAAGATCTCTACTCTTGCCAGCCTGAGTTCTTGAGTATGAGAAGACAACATCTTCTGTTCTCTATGCATTTTCTTGCACAGCATACTGGAAATTCTTGGCTATGATCTGATTATATTCACAGCTTTTCTCTTTCCTTCAAACTTCAATCAAGTTCAGAAGGCATACTTAGACTTTCAACTGTGAATAAAGCAGCATTGAATTAGCCCAAGGTGCAATTCCTGCTGTTCATGTGACAGTGTCATATTGCTAAACATACCGGGTGGGGCAAAAATCAGTTTACAGTCATTCTTTTGGAAAATAATACAATAATTAATAAATAATAACAGAAGAATAAAGTCTGTGTTTTACATACTCAAAACTATTAGCCTACTTTTGCCCCACCCTGTATTGATGGTACTCAGTCACTATTGATCAATGTACTTTTAAAATACAAGGCTTTCAAAATTTCTATCAAGAATTTTTCTCCCCCTGGCATTAATTTTCAGTGATGAAACAAATAAAGGTCAATAATTTCTCCCTTCTACACATATGATCTGCTTTATGCTGTGAACATCTCTGATTGTGCACAACTCTGAAGAAAAATATCTGTTAGAGTAATGGATAGTAAATGTTCTTTTACATTGTATTCCACTGATATTATCCATCTTCTAACAGTATCATTTCATCAAGGATTTGGCATTTAGTTTATTCTGCTTTTTTCCACAATATTACTAATTGCTTTCGAAACTGCCTTCTGATTTGGAATGATGCCTCTTTAGTTTGGTCTTTTCACTGCCTTTATGAGAAAACTTGTCAATTTCTTACTTAAAAGTGTTTACTTTTCAACTGTTTTTGGAAAAACTGAATAGATGTCATTGAAAATTACATTTCAATTGAATTTTCCTGCCTTGAAAATGATAAGACATTTTCAGTGTCTTCATCCCACTGACAACTCTGTACAACAGGGAACACACTGAGGACCAGGGATGACAGATGGCTGGTCCTGAAAATCCAGTCTCAAGATTTTCATCACTCTTCTTCCTGTTTCCTTTTGTGCTGCTCAGAAAAATCATTCACTAATAGAGAGCTTGGTTCTACACATACTTAGATTCACTATTTATTTTTTTCTGAAAATAACTTTGCTATTTACTTTGACAACATTTTGCCATACTATTACATGCAATTTATAGTACTACTAGTATTTTCATATTTTACTACTTTTACATGTTAAATAAATTAATTTTAAGCCATTCATTTTTGGTATGAATTAGTACAGTTAAACACAATAAAGCAGTGTCTTTAAATAATAAAAAATACAGAGTCATTAAAAATAGAAACTAATAAGCACATTGTGTGAGAATGAATCAGCTGGAAATAATAGTGCCCTGTTTGCCAGATATTATCAGAAACAGCCGGTCTACATATTCCATGTATGTGTGATTTTTAAAAAAATGTAAGAACAATTAAGAACATGACACTTTTTTTATAAGAATATAATAAATCTCACAGTTCAAATCTCAAAATGTTAGATTATTGGCAACCTCTAGCTCTTCACAGGTTTCACATTGAAAAGCGGTGACTTATATCTTGGCATATTTTATTTATCAAGGTACTGTGATTAAAAAACAACAACAACAAAAGTAACCTTTTAGTGGCTCTGATAGCCTATGGGATAAAGTCAGAACTCCTTAGTCTGATATTCGAAGTTTTATCTAAAAGGGCTTCATCTGACCTATCTAGGCTGGTCCTATCCCTTCGGTCCTCCCAGGTCTTACACTCAGGATGTCCATTCAAAGCTGGTTCACTTCAGCTTAAGGCAGTTGTTCAGAATCTCATCTTTTGTTCTCTTTCCTCTATAACAGAACTTGTTTGCAAAAAATGGACCAGGAATCTTGGCTTTGTTCTGTACCGATCAGCTCAAGTTCTTGTTTGTGAATAGGAATGGGGTAATGGAGGCAAATTTAAGCATTATTTTAGAATCAGGCTTCCATCCTCTTTCACTAGTTTGTACTTACTGCTTCCCCAAGTAAGCCCTTTGCTTTTTTATTTAAACTTAAGCTTATAAGTTCTATTCATCAGAAATAATTCTCTGTCTTGTCTGCCTGGTCAGATTCTTCAAGTCTTCACTCCTGTCTCACTTCCTAAATAAAATCTTGTCGGACACCCTTGGCTGAACTGCCTTATTGTCTCTATAATTCTTTAAAAAAAAATTGCTTTCATTGCAATTCTTTAGTCAGTGGGTTGCTTTGAGAGCATATATTATGTTACCTGGAAATTATTCTTAAATTGTTCACTATCCTTCAATTTCAATCATTGTCAGTTGCCCAAAAGTAGATTATAAGCACCTTGAGAGCAAATGCCTATGCTTCTATCTGTTCCAGGGTTTTGGAACATTGTGAGTGATTATCACATATTATATTTGAGTCAGTCTGGTGCCAAGATTTTCCCAGACTCATATAAAATAGATGCAAGAATTTAAGCATAATAACATGCCTCTTCAATAGATTACTCTATTTAAAACTTCATTTATTCTCTTTATCACAGTCTCATCATCAGATTTGAATCAGTGGCATTTTAATTAATCTATTTAACAAATGTTAATATTATATACAGTATGTGCCAGAAATTTTTCTCTGCACTTTACAAATGTTATCTCATTTATTTTCAAGACATACTTCTTCAGTAGGTACTATTATTATCCATTATTTTATCTAGGAGGAAGCTGGTTTACTAACAAGTAACTTAACCAAAGCCACTGAGCTTCTGATTTACTTAAAAATATATTTCATCCAAGATGAAATAATAATAAAGAATTGGTGGATAATCATCTACAAAGAGTTAACATATTGACATTTCCTTGTGATGGAACATGGCAGTATTCTATGCAAGTAGCAATCTAGGAATGGCTGGAAAGGAATTATTGAATATGCACATGCATGAGAAAATACTTTTTCTACCCACTAACTGCCTCCAAAGCAGCGTTGTATAAGATGGAGAATTGGCGTGACTGCTTTAGGATAGTGGTCCCTAACTTTTGGAACTAAGGTGCTAACCCAGAAGACATTTATGATTTTGCCTTGAAATCTGTGGAGTGAATAATAATTTTGTACCTAGTGGGGAGAAGGAAAAAGAAATAAAAATAAAAATGGCTATTCAGTGACTTATCGTCATAGAGATTTGAAAATTGTTTGTAATTGGTACCTTGATATGTTAATGGTAAAATCTTCTAATCATATTGCCTAAATCTATAAACAGTTTCAAATTGTGTCTTTCTAATCAGCAATTATTTTTAAAAAATATATTTCATTGATTTTCCACAGAGAGGAAGGGAGAGGGATAGAGAGCTAGAAACGTCGATGAGAGAGAAACATCAACCAGCTGCCTCCTGCACATCCCCTCCCGGGGATGTGCCCACAACCAATGTACATGCCCTTGATTGGAATCGAACCTGGGACCTTTCAGTCCACAGACGGACGCTATCCACTGAGCCAAACCGGTTTCAGCAAATCAGCAATTCTTAGAGCCCAGTTATTATATAAATGCTATTTTCTTTGTTGAGTGTTTAAGGCAATAATATTGAACATCATTTATTGGATTCTTCATTTTACCTCTCCACTGTGAGCACATTCCATCAATCATATGTTGATGGTAAGTTCAGCTATTCCAAATAGCTGAACTCAGTGGTCTATATTTTCACTAGAGGCCTGGCACACAAAATTCATGCACAGGTAGGGTTGCTAAGTCTGTGATCAGGGCCAATCTTCCCCAGCTGCCAGTAGCTAGACCTGCCCCCCACTGCTGATGCCAGTTGCACTCTGTGTGTGGGGCAACCAGCAGGGTGATCAGGGCCCTGCTTGCTTGCACCCATCTTGGGCTGGTGCTGCTCTTGTCCACCGCCATCCACCCCTGGTTCCCCTTCTCCCATTGGGTGATCACAGACTGCTGGCCTTGGGGGAGGGACTGAGAGGTTGGCCAGCAGGCCCCAATTGGGCCATTGGGGCCAGTATGCTGGGGGCAGCTTCTAGGTTAAGCATCTGCCTCCTGATGGTCAGTGCACATCATAGTGACTGGTCATTCTGTTGTCCCATTGATTTGCATATTATGCTTTTATATATATCTAAAATCTCCAGTGATATTTTAAAGATAGAAGTGTATTCTCCCTAATATTTCTTAAAACTATCTTAAAACCCTTGATTTGGAGATACTATTTGTCTTGTTTCTTTCCTACTTCTCTGACTTTTCTCCACTTTTTAACTGGTTTCCTCTAATTCTAAATATGAATGGCTGACCCTTAACCCTGTGCTCATTTTTTTTTATATCAATATATCTCAATCTGGGTATTGGATAAGATGGTGGGCAGTGTGCAGATGGAAAAATATACTGTATTGAATGTGGTGGTTTTTTTTTTTTTAGATCAGCACACGTTTGTTTTGTGTGTGTTTTTTTTATTAACATACATATCTTTCTCACAGTAATAAATTAATGGAGAGAGGGGCAAAGGCTGCTATATTTTAAGATTTCCTCATAGATGTGCCTATCACATTGAGGGATACTATGGTAAAATTCTTCTTACAGACTTTATTTTCTGTGAAATGTCCTCTCTGTATCAAGCTTTCCAACTGTGTGCTAGAAATTTTCACAATTATTTCATTATTTCATGAAGCTACTTCGTCTGTATGTTTTTTCCCCTCTTTGATAATGAGAGACTTATCACTGTTCTCCCAATCGTGTGGGTTTGGAGTCTGAGTCATCATTGAGCTCCCTATGTTACTGTCTTCTGTCAACCCTCCTGCGTTCTGGCAATTATCAAATCTTGCTGAAATTTCCCTTCCTTGTCTCCATTGTCCTTCTTTTCCATGGTTACCAATACCACCCTTATTCAGGTGTTCTTCCTTCTTCCTTTAATTATCCTGGGAGCTTCCAGTTGGTCTTCATACGTTGATATTTCTTACCTCAAATTTGTCCTGTGACAACCACCAGGTTAGTATTCTGCCCCGGCCCCTTGACATTTCGAATAAAAACAGCATGCTCACTGCTCTCATGGAGCTTTTAGCCCTGGGAGGGATTCAGATAGTAATCTGTTCATATCATAATTAAATGTAATTTTAAATAGGACCTTACAAAAAGGGAATATAGTGTTCTTGCAGCCCAGACAAAGGGATACCATTCAGTCAGAAGATGTATATGCTCATGGCAATGGGCTGATGTTTAAATAATGTATGGGAGTCATATAATTGATGTAGTAGGGATGATGGGTGAGGAAGGGTCTTTCATAAAAATGGGAGAGCATTATATAAAGTATATTGGGAAAGAAAATTGAAGTTTTGAGAATAGAAAACTGTGGTCTCAGTTTAAAGAGACACTGGGAGAAGGGAAGTCAGTGAGCTGGTGATATGAGAGAGGGCAAGGTCATGTGTCTCTGATTAGGAGTCTATGTCTTTAGAGCTATAGAAACTCATTGAAGATCTCAAGCAAGTTAGAAACATGATCAGATTTGAAAAAAAATCATCTATTTACCATGTAGGATACAATTTGGAAAAAGGTAAGCTATGGGGAGAGACCTTTGTAGGCTCTTAAAAGAAGATATCTGAAAATTTATTTTAGGTAATGGAAATGGACATAGAGATCATAGGAATGGGTTGAGAATCCCAAAGTATAATAGGAACTGGCAAAGCAGAGATGTGGAGAGAATCTCACCCATTCCCACAGAACAAGAAGTGCTGGGAATATGTTTCCATGCATCCAGAGGATTAGGAGTGAATTGGGATATTTGTTTGGAATGCAAAGTTTGTTGGAATAATGGCATAAGAAAGGTAAGTAGGGACCAAGTTATGAAAATCCTTATTTTGTGGTTCTGATGACAAAGAGAGAGCCTAGAGGACTTTGAGTAGGGCATCACAACCAGATGGGGTCTAAGAAGTCTTTCTGGTTGTATTGGGGATGGCCTTTGTGGAGTGAGACTCTACACAGTAAGAAATCATGGGAATCTAAACTATGGCCAAGCAAATGGGTATGAACAGGAGGGAATAGATCCAATAGATGTGAAAGAAATGGGATCACCAGTATTTGGTCACTGATTGCATGAAGAAAGGAGTTGCTCAGAATGAATCAGTTTTCCAGCTGAGACAAGGAGGCAGATGATGGTGTCATTCACTTAAAGGGGCACTACATTGGGAAGAGATTTTGGAAGAAGGTGTTGAGTCTAGATTTGTTTAAACTTTCTTTCTCATTACCTTCTCAACTCCCCATTGTTTTTTTTTTTTTTCTTTTCATTTTTTTTTTCTGTTTCTCCATCTGAAATCTAAGGTCTGTTGTTTCCAGTAATTGTTTGGTTGGCTTGGTTATGAACAAAAGGACCTCTTCAACTCTTGTTTCATGCCTCTTTTAAAATAAATTGAGAAACTGCTATTTTTCCTTCATGTAAGACGTTTAATTATTTTTCATTTAACTCCCAGAGGCTTTTGGGCATAGATGCCTAAGAAGTAATTGTTAATAACTAACATGGTTATTTTGGGCATGGCAATATGGAAATTTATTTCTGTCAATATGGAAATTTATTTCTGTCAAATAATCAGTGCCAGTTTCAACTGGCAGTAGTTTTCAAAGACTGAAGAAGGGAGTCTTTTGCCTCCATTAAGAGAATGCTGTGCCTTTCTCTTCCACATAGAGTGACTCACTCAAAGTTGGCACACAGGACCTGACTCAGTTTATATGAATAATTTTATACAAATTTAGGCTTAAAATGAACATTAGCATTTACATAGTCCCCTGGACAAATATTGTCCTATAGATTATATCCCTGGGATCTTTTCAAAACATTGAGTCATTAATTGAAAAACTCCACTAGAGAGCTGCAATCACATTTCCCACATGTTTATATTTTAGTCATTTGTAGAAAAATTTTAAAAGTGTTTCAGTTCAGAATGCTGCTGTAAAGTACTTAACTACTAGCATTATGAAAGTACAATCCATGGAGTTAAATTCTCTGTCTGAACCCCAGATCTATTAAGATTTAGCATTTGTATTATAGACCAGTCATTTTAACCAGCTGAGTCTCATTTTACTCATTCATATTAGTCTCTATTAATATTGAATTAAATATTAAATTCAAGATTTTCATCTTTGAGATTGAAATCATCAATAAAAAAAGAAAAGTAAAAAGGACAGAAGAGTGTTTGTAGAAGACAGAAGGAGAAGAGAGAAAAAATATATAAAGTAACTATCAATTTGCTAATATAGTTGCTGAGTAGAGTTAAAGACAATAGTAGTGGGTAGAGATCATATTATATGAAGGGTCATATATTCCAAATTTAGGAGTCTCTGTTTGACGGATAGCCTTTAATCCTTATGCCCCCAATCATACAAATATAAAGACCAAGGAGTCATAGGAAATATAACCTTCTATCTCAAAATTACAAGCTTTTACTCCTGAAGGGCAAAACTTTACTTGGAATAAATATGGCAAAATACAGAATAGTAAATTCTGAAAGATACAAGTTCCCAAGTTATGAGAAATGTAAAATTAATATTATTGCCTTTATAAAAACTTTTAAGAAGAGAGCATATTTTAGTTTTATTTATTTTTTTGAACCTCACATCTTAGAAAATAGCTCCAGTTTTGCTTGATTCTCCATTCTAGTGATTGAAAATTCATCTCTCAAAACCTACTTGATAAATCCCAGTTGGAATCCGAAAATGCTGAAAAATCTCCTTTAAAACTAGACAGATGGCAACCATCAGACATTTGGAACTTCTCCTGAAGGCTGAGGAATATTAGAGAAAGTATACTGAGTAATACACAACTTTGGACAACAAATGAGGAATTGAGTGGATACCATCCTCATTTGTGCTGATCTTGTGTGGGGACACTCAAGAGGATGGGAGCTGTGTGACATCTGTGCCCTGCAATGCCAGCACTTGTTGAAAACCCCAACCTTTGCTTCTCTAACT
Organism: Pipistrellus hanaki; assembly: GCF_964339955.1. Lineage (NCBI taxonomy): Eukaryota > Metazoa > Chordata > Mammalia > Chiroptera > Vespertilionidae > Pipistrellus > Pipistrellus hanaki. The sequence goes on from NC_140505.1 coordinate 15,940,259, forward strand.
CTCCCGGCCATGTATGTGAGGAGAAAAGCTAACCCATGATGGATAAGTCTGATCTCAGCAGCTCTGTTCACTGGTCTTGCAGCATTAGACACATTGTCTTTGTGTACCTTTGGTCAAAAAGCCTGAAGGGGATTTTTGGCATCTTGCATTGTAAGCACATATATTTATTTGAAGAATTTTGGTTTTCTTTCTAGCTCATATCGACTGTGCAGTAGTGAAATTAACTGTTAAAATCATTTACAATGGGGGTCACTTATGGAAAGAAAGAATTATTTTTACCTTCTTCTCTAAGACTGCATAATGCTTGGAGGTTTGCCCATCCCACACCCTGTACTGAGATGAAATACCATTTTTTTAAACTAAAAAATGATCTCAAGTGCTATAGAGAGAAGTACTAAACAATTATTAATGTCGGTTCAGATATTATTTATAAGTATTGTGATGTTTGTGATCCTTTATAAGAAATAAAAATATAAATAATTACTTGAAGGGATGGTTACAAGAAAAGCAACAGAAAGGAGAGAAAGAGAAAAGGTTAATTGGTAGGGAAGGTTAATTGTAGATCAAGCATGTTAACTCAAAGGCTAACACAGGGCAAATAAACAAGGTTTAAGTTTATGTGAGCCACAAAAAAACAAAAGTTTCAATTTTCATAGAAACATAGGTTTATTTCGATAGAGACATGCTGAATACAAAGGGCTGAATTAAGTGAGTAATCATTAATATAAAATAATAGAACATTTTAATAAGAAATTAATGTTTTTTCTTGAACATTAACTTACCAGACACTGAATAAATGCACAAATTAATAAGTGTAATGCAAATAAACCTATTTTTCTTGTTCTCCGAAAGTGAAATAATTTCTGTTGTACATACCAGACAAGTTAGTTCAAGACTAATGACATGGCAATCGGCTGCTAAAATATTCGCTGCTAGTATTAGTGGAGAGAAATGGTGTGCTTGCACATAAGGTGCATAAGGAAAATGAATTGCTACACGATTAAAGTAATCAGTCATTAGTGAACATTGTAGTTATTGCTAATTATGTCTAACAGGATATTGTAAAAATTAAGATATGGATTTTTTTACTAAAACATTTCTTATATACCATTATATTTGCTGGGCTGCAAAAATATTCATTGTGGGCTGCATATGGTCCATGGGTCGCGAGTTTGACATGCTTGTTGTAGACTAAGCACTCAGGAATCTAAGTTCTATTTTTGGTGTTCTTTTACACATATTGCTCTTCGATCTAAAGTAAAGGAGTTAAAAAAAATTTTAGGCTAGCTTTTCTATCCATAATGAACAAGCATTTATAGAAAGATGCATATAATTTTCTCAGTTGAATACACTATCACATCTAAATATTAATGCAAAACTCTAGGGAACCATTTCATAGCCACTAAAAGAAAAATAACTTGTTATTGTTTATTACTAAGAGAGCCAGAAATGGATAAACCGAAATTACTTTTTCCGTATCTCCTTTCAGTCTCAAATACCTTCTCCCCATAGATACTCAGTAGAATTTATAAAGACATTTGGGAGTATCTGCTACCTCAAAAGAAAACAAAAATAAATGTTATTTAATAGTTTCAAATATTTCATGATATCTAGTTGGTTCAGTGTACACTTATGCTACATGAAAAAAATCTAATTCATTGCTTGTCTTAAAATGCTTTCTATTTTCTGCAGAGATTGTATTTCCAAATGTATTTTAATGATTGCAATACTCATATTGTCATTGTTGGGGCTGTCCTTATATTGCATTTCTTTGCAGTTATTGATGATGTAATCATGTTCTGTAGTATGGCACTTTGGCAAAACATTGCTTCCTGATTTGAAACCTTCAGTATAATATTCAGGGAAAACGGCTCTATTAAACTATTGTATCAACTCTTTTAGTAAGTTATATTATTAGATATCCATTTATAACTTACCCTCTCAGTGATCTCAGTCAAACCCCTTGATGTCTTGGTTTTACTTCTATGAGATTTTCTGTAGGAGTTGCTGCCTTTGCTGATTTCATTGGGCTACAGTGCCATTCAGTTAGATAGTTTCTGCAAAGTTCATTTAACTCCTCTTGAGTGGAGTTCGTGAAATTGGAAGGAACTTTCTTCTAGTAGATTTCTCAGATAAGCGCAGGGGGTTGTGACTGCTTAAAGTGCATCATTAAAAGATCACTGGTAGTGAGGAATGAAAAAGGTGGGCAAAGAGAAGAGGGAACCAAAGGAGCTCCTATGCATAACAAGTTCTAATCCACACAATGCACCCTGCGAGGTACCACCATACACTGCCTCCTGTAATATGTCACTGAAAGCCAGAGATTTCAAGTAACTTACCCAGGACACTTTGCAAGTGGTAAATGATGACTGGTATTTGACACAGAGACTGGAAAACGGTGTATTTCTTTGTTACTCAGATGAAAGTATCAACTGCCTTTTCAAAGAGGTTAGTTTAAAACAACAGCAGGAGAAATGGATATATGACTTTTGTACAAATGGCATGGCTTTTTTTTATCATTTTTTATCATTTTTTTATCATTATGGGCAGAGTGCATGAAGTAAGGTGCACACAGATCAAACTTTGATTTCCATTCATTCCACTGTGGGATATGAACACAGCCTCTGCCTCCTCCTATGTGCATTATTTTGAGTCTAACCGTTATACTCATTTGTAGTATTTTAGTGATTTTATTTCATTTCAGTATTTGTGTTATTTTTACTCTAAATCTGAGGCAACCATAATACTCATTTAAGTTTGAGGTAGTCTAAAAATTAGGAGAAGTACACATAAGTTGATTGACTATTAAGTACAAAAGGCAAAAGTTATTCAGTGGAACAATTCAAGTAGAGTGTAATAATCTGACTTTATGCCATAATAATTGAAATAAGACTGTGAAATAAGACAAAATGTATTAGTGTAAGATTACAATTATGATACAAATTTGCCTGTAGGATAGGTGTTAAATTATTCTCTAACATAAGTATTTTAAATAATTTCTTCTGTTCTAAATCCTAGTTAGATAACTAATAGTAATTTCAGAAAAATATTAAAAAGGTAGAGCTACACCCTTAGGTCTTCACACTCATTTTAAGAATAAGTAACTGTGGTCTCAGGAGATAAAAGTAACTTATTCAAGGTTATAGTTTATAGCAAAAATACTTATGTTCAGTACTTATTGCCTCACACCATACCTCCTCATGCTACACCTACTGTGTATAATATCTGTGCTGCCATTTCAGAATCACATTCTTTTATTCAGATGTTTCTGTCTTAGCTTTTCTTATTAAATAGTAGAAATATAAAGATTTTACTTTCATCTTTAGGAACAAATATTATCAACTGATATATGCAATGCTTTGCACAGAGAGAGTGAGCCACAGACAATTGAATAAATGACTGTAATTGAAAATTGGTTGATACTTTTATTTTGCAGCATTTAAGCATAACTGAAGAGGCCTGAGTACCTTGAGGGATAATGTATTTATATGGGTCCCAAGGCCTTTCTCTCCCATATGCTCTTCAAATGGAAAGTACTTGACTCACAATTTCCACTGAAGGCTCTGCTCATGTGGTCATCCTTGGTAGTGAGTGACCCAAGTACAGCCAATTTGTAGATTGGCCAAAAGTCTAAAAGTAACTTACCAGGACATTTTCTATCTAAAAAGGACTGATGAACAATTAGCTGAGCCAATCAAATATTTCTTACTCTGGTGCTGTAAAGACAAGAAAGAAAGAAAGAAAGAAAGAAAGAAAAAGAAAGAAAGAAAGAAAGAAAGGAAGGAAGGAAGGAAGGAAGGAAGGAAGGAAGGAAGGAAGGAAGGAAGGAAGGAAGGAAGGAAGAAAGGAAGGAAGAAAGGAAGGAAGGATTCTGAGACCACAATAGCAGTCAGAATGATGAGGAAGCAGAAGAGAGGAGTAGGAAAGATAATAACACATACAAAGAACATGATGTCAATTACAATAGCTCCAGCAGCTGTGGCAGGAGTAAAAACCCATTGAATTGCCATACTCTATATAATAAAAAGCTAATGTGAAAATTGACAAATGGCAGAGCAACTGGTCCTTATGATATGCATTGATGACCAGGGAGCAGATGCTCAACACAGGAGCTGACCCCTGGTGGTCAGTGCACTCCCACAGGGGAGAGCTGCTCAGCCACAAGCCAGCTCACCACTTGCAAATGATGGTGGCGGGAGCCTTTACATCAGTACATCTCTGGAGGGCTCCCTGATTGTGAGAAGGCGCAGGGAAGGCTGAGGACCACCGCCCCCCCCCCCTCGAGTGCATGAATTTTGTGCACTGGGTCTCTAGTATCACAAAAGTGGAAACTAATAAATTTATGATTCTGAGGGCATGATAAGGCAGCCTGAATACTTGACTGTTTTAGATCCCGTGTTCTTCCAATTACACTTCATAAAAAGCCTGGGGCTATGCATTTACACTTCCTATGAAGTTCCTGAGTTTCAGTGAAATCCCTAATCTTTACTATCACATGATCTTTAATCTTTACAGTAACTTTTTTGAAAATGCCTATATGAGTTTCCATTGTGGATTAGGCAAAGCCTGGGGAACTAATCAACAGGATGTCACAATTTAAAAGCTTGCAGTTTCAGAGTGTCAGTCATATTTACCATGATCCTGAGTAGCAGACCCTTTATTTAGGCCCAGTTCAGTTCAGTTTACACCACCTTTTGTACAGCATAAGGCAGCAGTGATAGAGATAATCTCTAGAGTAATTTCCAGGTGTCTTTCCAAAGTTGTTATTCCTTAAGCACTTCCTTTAACTTTAAAGCTCCAGTTCTTCTTACCATTTTTAGAAAAATATTTGGAAGGAAATCTGGAACTTGGTTATTTCTAAATGAAAAATAAAAAATAAAAGGAAAGGAGAATTTTCTCTATACTGGGAAGGAACAGTAACATAAGTATGCCATTGAAAACCCCCATGCCCTATTCTTTCTTTTCTTTAAGGCCTTTTGTGGCCTTTGTTATATTACTTTTGGCAATCTTGGTGCTCCAGAATAGGTCAATAAAATTGGCTGAGTGAACTATTTTGGAAGATTTGTTTGTGACTGGAATTTTTCTTGCTTGTTGGCCATTCTGGACTCTATGCTCATCTGAATTCTGTACGTCTCAATGGTATTATGTCTAACAAGCAACTTTTTATTAATAATATGGTAGACATTAGTAGACACATGGACACATTAGTAGAAATTATATATACACTTTTCCTAATCTAGATTGTTTTTTCAACAAACTATGTTGTATTTAACTTTATTTGAATTATAAGTGGAATAGCCATGGTAGGTTGTATTTACTAAATAGTTATTATGTACCAAATCATAGGTTTTACTCTTCAAGTTTTAAATTATGATTTGGAAGAGAGAGTCTTATAGGTGAGATAGGTAGAAATGCCCAAACAAAACTTACCTTAAAGAAATTAATGCACAGTTGGATTATTTTGATAAATACAAATAGGATTATTATACCGAGAGCTTTTGCACATACAAGCAGGTTGGTTATTACTATTGGCATTATAGTTGCACTATAGTGTTAGAATGTAATTGGGCAAGAAAAATATGTAGGCCAAGAATAAGAAGTTTTCCATTTTTTTAATCATATTTAACATAAGACAAACTATATTTTCCAAAAGAACACTTTATGCAAGACACTTTGCATCTGTTAACCAATGTGACATCAAATGACATCTATTTCCTTCTTTTGTGGCCATTCTAATCTTGGTCCTAGATTGGATGGTATTGAAATGTGAGCATGAAGTACAACAGCTTCTTGTTCAAAATGCTTCCAGGACTGTCATGCTTTTTAGTCCTTGTAGATGGGTGTCACGCATGATTGCCAAGTCACTCAAGAGATAATGTTAGTATGGTGACCTTGGACAGTGATGTAACTACAGGATGAAATTCTTTCTTATTCTTTTCATACAGATAGGGTGAAGATCATTTAAACCAAGAAGGGCAAGTCCTAACTTACCAAGGAAGTATTGGTGCTCTTCGACTGTTGCTTTTTGATATCTTTCTGATTTCACTGGTTTGCAAGTCAGTTAGAATGTTAATGGTCTCTGTCATCATCACCTTCACTGCTAGCTGCTGCCTCAGAAAGAAAATACATATTGCAATAATTCTAATAATAAGAATAGAACCGCCAAAACTGGTTTGGCTCAGTGGATAGAGCGTCGGCCTGTAGATTGAAGGGCCCCAGGTTCAATTCTGGTCAAGGGCATGTACCTTGGTTGCGGGCACATCCCCAGTAGGGGGTGTGCAGGAAGCAGCTGATCGATGTTTCTCTCTCATTGATGTTTCCAGCTTTCTATCCCTCTCCTTTCCTCTCTGTAAAAACTCAATAAAATATATATTTAAAAAAAGAATAGAACCTTTAAAGTGCTTGCATTTGCTTTTAATTTCATCTTGACTATAGACTTCATTGTATAACCATATAATAGTATTTTTTCTTCTTCTAATGGATCCTCTAAATGGAGAGGAGCTTTGAGAATGCTTTATGTAAGATTAGGTCCTGGAGCACTTACTCTTTCTGTTTTAAGGGGTTGTTTCATACACTGGATAGCATATTTTCAATAACTGAGTAAATAAACTCCTTCCAATACCTTCTCAGTTGTTGTTTCTCAAGAATAAGTTTGCATTATTCTGACATCATCATCATCATCATCATCATCATCACAATCATTTCAGTAACCAGTTAGTGAGCACCTTCTATGTCCAGGTGCTGCTCTTGGCTATTTACAAATATTATCCTGCCTTTCATACCATTCTTTAACACAAATGCTAGAATACTGTATGTATAGATGAGTGAAGCTACACTCAAGGTCACATTCTGGTGGAACTTGGATTTGACACCAGAGCTATTTGACTTAAAAGCTCATGCCCTTTCCTGTACCACATCTTATGAATATATATCACATCTCTCCTTTGCCTAATATATATCTATTATCTCAAATTAAACTTTTACTTAAATTTACTAATTTTTAAGATGTTGCTTTACCTATTTACCATACTGAAATGTTTCCATCCTTCTGCCCTGGGTTAACATATATTTTATCAAAGAAAAAACAATATTTACCTACTGTTCCCTTATCCTTGGGAGCCTAGCAGAAAAGAGAAAGAATAAGACCCCAAGTCATGACACACTGCAAATTTACCAAGAGCTTCTAAATGTTCAGAGAGAGGCAGACAGATGGTTTGCATTAAAAAGAAAATGGGAGGAATTCAATTTCTTATTGGATTGGGTTGGTTTTCTGAAAAAGGTCCCCCAAAATGAAGAGTGTTTTGACCAAGTGACATGTTGCACTACCTAAATGTCATCGAATGTCAGAGGTGCTGATGTTCAATTTGAAGATGCCTGTACCTCTATGATGTCACCTCTACTTGCATGATATGGAACCCTAACCCCGTGTATCCTACCCTGGACATGAGAATGAAAAGTAACTGACGAGGGCAGCTTTGCTGATAAAACAGGGAGCCAATTTCAGGCAAGGCAGACTGTGGAAAGAGGACGAGTTGAAAGGGCGGAATTTTCCATAAGAAATATACTTTTGGTACCTGACTTCTACTTACATGAATTAGACTAAATAGATTTACCTATTCTGAAAAACATTCTAATCATATACCACTCACTCACTGTGGTTCCACATTTGAAAGCAATGTTGCCACAAAATCACCTATACTTTTAATAATTTTAGCAATGAGCAAAAGACATTTCACAAAATAGTATATTTTTCTCAATCTTTGGCAGGTACAATTATCAACTTCATTACAAAATAGAATTGCAACTAAATGTGTAGTGTTGACAAGTGTGCAATAGTTTTTCCAAGAATAAATGAGTATTGAAGCATTTTAAAGTCTCCAAAAGCCCAGAGAAGCCTAAGTGGGATCTCTTCCAAAACAATAGTAATAAGAATATACTCCACTAACCAAACCATTGGTCAGCCCATAAATATTTATTAAGACTCAAACATTCAGCTAGCCTGCAGGATGTAGAAGGATTATAAGAATTAGCATCATCTGAAAGGTAGCTTGCATTCCAGAATTAGGGGCAAAAGCAACACACAGAAACTAAGGTTGAACCTGAGTAACAAAGTATACACTGAGTGGCCAGATTATTATGATCTCTGAATGCATAATAATCTGGCACTCAGTATATATTAGAGGCCCAGTGCATGAATTCGTGCATGAATTTGTGCATGGGTGGGGTCTGGCCAGCCTGGCCAGGGGGGAGGGGATATGGGCAGTTGGCTGGCCTGCCTGCTGGTCGAACTCCTGGTCAAGGGGACAATTTGCATATTAGTCTTTTATTATATAGGATATACACTGAGTGGCCAGATTATTAAGCATTCAGAGATCATAATAATCTGGACACTCAGTGTATAGTGTTGATTTATGTAGAGGTTGTCAGGGGGAGATATAGGAGGGAAACTGACTCTTGATTGTACTCATAAATAGCTTGGATAGGTAGAAAAGGAAACCTCTCTATTCATACCATGTAAAAAAAAAAAGCCATATTAGTGATATCCTATATAATAAATGCATAATATGCAAATTGTTGAACTGCAGAACGACTGGTGGAACCACTGGTCACTATGATGTGCACTGACCACTAGGGGGCAGACACTCAATGCAGGAGCTGCCCCCTGGTGGTCAGTGTGCTCCCACAGGGGGAGCACCGCTCAGCCAGAAGCCAGGTTTACAGCTGGCCAGTGTGGTGAAGATGGCAGGAGCCTCTCCTGCCTCCAAGGCAGCACTAAAGAGCAGCAAGCTGAGCAGTAAGGAGCAGCAAGCAGGAAGGCAGACATACCTTGGGAGCCCCCCAACTGCAAGAGGATACAGGCTGGGCTGAGGGTCCCCCTCCCCCAATGCCCAAATTTTGTGTACCCCGGGTCTCTAGTTAAATATAATAGGTTTAAGGAGCATAGAAGAATAAGGCTGACCATTAGGAATATGAAATAGTTAGAAGCAAAATGAAAAGACTAGCATAAAGCTGGATCATAGGAGAAACTGCAATATAAATGTAGATGATTTACAGATGAGGTATTATAGAATTCTACATATCAAATCTATGTAATTTATTCAGCAATAGACCCCAATAAATTCAACAAATTAGATGGTAATATAAACAAGCATAGTCTGGAGTTGTGTGGTATATTAGATGCCTCCAAATGGTTCACCTGTGAGAAGGCTGGTTGATAATACATTATATTTTCCTTCTGTGCTTCCACACAGAACCCTAACTCTATTGTTGAAGACTTGGGTAGTCTCAAAATTCTTTTGGGTAGAAAAATGTGAACTACTCTGACTCAATTTCATTTAGAGGTGGGAAGGCCTCTCTCTGAGTGATACTCTAAATTAAGATACTTGGCTTTAGGTTAAAATATTAAATTATCACTAGCTTGTAATTAATGTTTTATAATTAAGGACCTTTCTTCTACTATTAGTGCAGAGGTTCCATGCTTTGTGGATTGAATTTGTTAAGCTCAGCAATTTCTAAACATCTAAGTGGGTTATCTAATACCACCTTTTCTTTTTCTAAGTTTTATTCCTTAATTATGTTATACTAGAGGCTCAGAGCATGAAATTCATGCACTTCAGGGGCAGGGAGGGGCAGGACCCTCAGCCCAGTCTGCACTCTCTCACAATCTGGGAGCCCAGGGGGAACAGTCCTAAGCTGTCAGTTGGACATCCTTAGGGCTTCTGCAGGGGCAGGAGAGGCTCACCAGCTGTAAGCCTGGCTTCTGGCTGAGCTGCGCTCCCTTTTTTGGAGCACACTGACCAGTAGGGGACAGCCCTTGCATTGAGTGTCTTCCTCCTGGAGGTCAGCATACTTCATAGCAACTGGTTTGGTCAATTTGCATATTAGCCTTTATTATATAGGATTACCAGAGAGCAATGAACTGAGGCTATTTTATTTTATTTATTTATTTATTTATTTATTTATTTACTTAAATAAATAAATTTAGATTTTTTACAGAGAGGAAGGGAGAGGGATAAAGAGGTAGAAACATCGATGAGAGAGAAACATCTACCAGCTGCCTCATGCACACCTCCTACAGGGGATGTGCCCGCAACCAAGGTACATACCCTTGACCGGAATCGAACCTGGGACCCTTGAGTCTGCAGGCCAATGCTATATCCACTGAGCCAAACCGATCAGGGCAGACTATTTCACTTTTCATCCTCAAAAAAATTTCTTCCCAGAGTTACATTTAATGTTCTGAGGTTGATTTAAGCAATAGCACAGAAAGAGCCTGTTAATATATTTTTACAAAACTCCAGTTGAAGACTTTATTTCTTTTTATTTTTTTTAATATATTTTTATTGATTTTTTACAGAGAGGAAGAGAGAGGGATAGAGAGTTAGAAACATCGATGAGAGAGAAACATCAATCAGCTGCCTCTTGCACACCCCCTACTGGGGATGTGCCCGCAACCAAGGTACATGTCCTTGACCAGAAACGAACCTGGGACCCTCAGTCCGCAGGCCAATACTCTATCCACTGAGCCAAACTGGTTAGGGCAAGACTTTATTGTTTTTGTGTGATGCAATCTCCCTCATATAAGGCTTTGTGTGATGACAGAACTGACAAGTTCCTCCCGGTGATCTTTGCAAACTTGATTTCATTAATGATCTGTAAACAGTTCATCACAGTTTCTATTTTTCCTTGGCTCTCAGGGAGCTCACAGATAACTTGAATTCACAGTTTGAGTAACAATCAGATTTACTACTGTACCCATTAATTCTGGTATAATTAATGTTTGTCATTCAAAACTAGTTTCTCTTTATTACTCTTTTTCTTAATTATCTTGTATGTTCTTTAACATGGTAGGCTTCTTCCCATCCTCACCAGAAGACTATTTATTTGAAGTCTTTATATTTGTAACTACCAGTTTGTACTTCCTAATCCCTTTCATTCTTTTCACTCAGCCCACCACCCACATCCCATCTGTGAACCCTCAATTTAGGGTATTCTCTGTATCTAAGTTTATTTCTGTTTTTTATAACCACCTTTAACTAATGGCTTCCAAATAAATATTTTTTTAGTGCAAAGAAAAAATATAGAGTGCATATAGTAGCAATGTGACATCTGAAGCTTATTCACTCTTAAGAATAATTCTAATAAAGTTCCATGTTATAAAGTAATTGAGGGTTTGAGGAGGTACTTTTTTTTTTTCCACAGGTGCACACACGGTCAAATGCACAGATGATAAATGTGTAGTTGGCAGTTATATAACCCCCTCCCCCAATTAGGACAGAACTTTTCTTCAGCCCAGAATATTCTCTCACGAGGCACAAATAACTCCTGCCCTGAGGCTAATGTACCTGAGTGAGACAAGTAGCTAGTAAGAGAACTGAACCAGCTAGCTGCCTTCACAATAGAGCTTGGTTTCCTATTTCTCAATTCCTTTTCTCACATAGGTTATAAGGAAATTATTTTAATTTAACAGTATACTACTTATTCCAAGCTAGCCTATAAATATAGAAAATAATCTTTTTCAAATCCTACCCTGTAACCATTCCTCTCCTTCCCTGTGAGTAAACCATAGGGTTTAAAAGGATCCTTCGGCATCTATCCAATTTGCACATATCATATATTGATAATAACTTGCATATTTTCTCATGACATGAGGTTTCAGAAAATTTCCTGACATATCAATTTTCCCATATCCATTTATCAGATACAAGGCTATAGGAGCTGTCCCAATGGCAAGGCCAAGTAATGTTTGAACTCCTGGGCCCTGGACCTACAGCCCATCTCTCCATGCATTATGCACTCAGCGTTCCTTTGTTCATAAGGAATCATTTTGATCTGAATTCTAAAGGCATTGGTGGGACCCTTAGGGGTGCCTCAGTTTCTGGCCCTGTTCCTACTGCCGGTGCTTAGGGAAATCAAATGGAAACACTGCATTTTGAAAGCAGGGAAAACACCTGGATCTCTCTTCATTTAGCAGTTCAGCTGGAGGTGGTAGAGATATCTCTCCACCTGCCAAAAATCTTGCTAAGATTTCGAGGCTTCACTTCTTGCAGCATTTTCTATAAAGATTCTTCTCTGACCTTTTGCCCACTGTCCTTGGCTCCAAGCTGAATGAATTCTCTACTGTTAGGTGTGCATGTTGTGATTTTCAACGCACTGCTATTATAGCACTTAGGGGAAAAAATTGTAATAAGGTTCTTTTCTGTCTTGGATAAATCCTCTCACATTCTTCTTTTTTATTTTTATTTTATTCTTAAGCCTTAATCATTTGTAGTTTTACTAATGAATTTAGGCATTATTTTTCTCTAAAATAGAGATCACATTGAAAATTACAGAATATCAAGCAGTCTGCCTAGGATGCCTTGTTGCTAGCTGGGGAACTCAGAGTTCTGCAGTGTGACTCAACTTCACTTATTTTATAGCCAGATGCTCTCCTTTTAGAAGCTGACAGAGCAGGGCATCTGGGTTATGTCTGAATGCTGGGGGTTTTAAAGCCTAAAGTTTTGAACCTGCATGTGTTTTATTTCTATGTTCTCAGATAATTTACTTACCTCTCTGACTCTTGTTTTCTGAATATGGAGGTGCTTTTTTTTTTCTCAGCAGTGGACTTGGAGAAAAAATACATTAGAAAGAATATCATATTAACATTATTATTATAATTACATAGTAATATGCACACCTTCCCATTTTATTTTACCTTTCTCCTGTCCACATTCTTTTCTTTTTTTCCTGACCAGCTTATCTATGAAATTATCCTTTTATATTCCTGTATTCCATGTTTCCCCTGTAGGCTTCTTTTAAAATCCCTTTGAAATGTTGTTATTAGGAAAAGTGGTTCTCTGTTCTTGATGCTATGAGCATGTCCATCTTCTGTTCTTCCATTGTGATATTTTTCAATTAGTACATCCTTTAGGTACTGAGTTACATTTCCTCTTTGGCATGTGTCAAAATATCACCCACCTAAGTTAAAACGCATGGACCACTTGATTATGGCCATGATAAGGTTATTGTTGTTGTTTTGTTAATCCACACCTAAGGATATTTTTCTATTATTATTACTTTTTTTTTTAGAGAAAGGAAAAGGGACAGGGAGAGACAGAGAGATAGAAACATTGATGTGATTGAGACATGCCCATTGGTTGCCTCCAGCATGTACCCCCAGAGGAGCAGGGATCAAGACTGCAACCAGGTACATGCCCTTGACCAGATTCAAACCTGGGACCCTTCAGTCCTGGGGCCAATGCTCTATCTACTGAGCCAAACCACCCAGGACCATGATAAGTCTTATAAAGAAAACATATTTAGACATAATTTAAGCATCTTTACATTTGTTACTCAGCTGCTACAGGTAGTCTGTGGAATAAATAAATGCAGAGTTGCTTAAGTGTGATAAGGACATTGAATGAGAAAGGACTGCAAACAAAATTCATCACTCTTAACAATAATTTGAAGGCTCTAAACAAAACTACATATTCAGAAGAAGATAGGAAGGAAAGCTGATAAGGATTTGCCAAATAAGTAAATTACCGCTCTTGAATTTCATCCCCACTGGGAAACCCTCTTGTCAATGTGGTTCCATTTGGTTAACGTTTAGAAAGACTCTTATTCCAATGTTAGGAAGCAGTCTCAAAACACAAATACCCTACAACAGGTTACACCTGAAGCAAAATTCACACTAAGATTACTGGCTGAGAGTACATTCTGTTCTGTTATCTACGGAAGAGGCACGCAGGAGAATAACACGGCACATAAAGATGAAGCAGGTGATTTCTGACCTGCTTTAAAACTATATACTTAATTTAATTGACTAAAAGTCTAAATGCAGAACATAAATCTTCCAGCTTAAGTGGCTGGATTGATTCATTGAGTAAAGTATCATTTGCCCACATTTTACAATATGGACAATTCTATAAAAGACCTAGGAAAGCCTAGGTATTTGTCTAGGGCTGGCTCCTTTACTCCATACCTTTATCCATGGAGGTGTAAGTGCCAAAGGAGTCCGTCTCTTTTATATGATACTAGTGGCCTGGTGCACAGTTTCATGAACATTAAAAGGGAAATAATTAGAAGAAATATTTTAATATTGCTATTTGCCTTTTCTCCCTCAGTGCCTGGGAGCAGGGCAGTGGCCCCATCCCCTGTCACCACCTTGTCCTAGCACCGCCCGCTCACCTGCTCCACCATCCCACCACAGTCCTGTTCTTGTCAGGGCCTGTTGGAGCTGGCAGCGCCTCCACTGCTGCCCCACTGCCAGCACTGTGTGGCTGATGCCTGCCATGTTCCACGCTGTCCCTGGTGGCCAGTGCATGTGATAGTGAGCAGTCAAACCTCTGGTCTCCAGGTGGAACTCCTGGTGGAAACACAGCCCATGGGGACATTTTGCATATTAGGCTTTTATATAAGGATACAATAGGGGTAGTAATGCTCTCAGACTCTAGTTGAAATACCATATTTGTCAAGGTGATCTCTTATCTCTAGACTAGCTTATCATTAAATAAAAATGAAAACTTAGAGTTTTCTCCATGTTGGTACAAGTCAATTTCTTTAAAATTTTGAAAGGATTTGAAAGGAAATAAATAACCTGGGCATCTCTCTTCATCACTTGCCCAAAATAGGTTGAAAAAATACTATACTTCATATGGCAACTGCCCTTTTACTACAAAGACATTTATTTCATTTTACTTTTAGTGCTTGTTCACAGTTCACTTTCAAGGGTGTCCTCTAGGCCTGTTGGGTTCAAAGGAAATAATATTGTTTCTTTTGATTTAAAATGTCGGTGCTATCATAATATATTAATAACAAGATAGCCTGGCACTAACTTTTACTGTCCTCCCAGCTAAGCCAAGGTTTCTCACCGTGCTCTTGATGATGAAATAGAAATAACATTTCATAGTTTATAACACATTGTATTTCCCAAAGCTCTTTCAAGTTCATTACCTCATTTTATCCTCACAGATAAAGCTGCGAACTATCATTGTTTTCTACATTTAAATGTGAGGATACTTATGCTCAAAGACGCAATGATTTGGTGGAAGACACAAAGTTAGTCTTAGAGTCAGGCCTTAAATTCCTTTCTTCCTTCTGACTTCCACCCCTGGCCCTTTCCACATCATGACACTGTCCCCATAGAGGGGCTAATCTTTACTGAGAGCCTGCTCTGTGCCACACTATTCTGAGCACTTACATGGGTTACAGAATTGAATCCCTGCAATACCTATAAACAGAGGTCATATTATTTTCTCCGCCTTTTCAGCAAGTAAACATGGAATTTCAGTGACTCACCCAAGATCACAGAACCAGCAAATTGAATAAGTAGGTCTCAAATCTGAGTCTGCTTTCAGAGGCTACCTGCTCAAAAACCTAAATCCTAAAGATTTTATCTATTACTTTTCTCATGATTTGGGTGAGTTTCTAGTTACTGCTTATGCCAGTTAGAACACAGCATAAAAATACCAATTTTAAGAAAAGGATGAAACTATTTCAGTTACTTAGTCAACTGTACAAATATGTATTGAGCACTGGTTATGTGTAAGGGTTGTGGTTATACAATGTCCACATGAAGTGTACAATCTAATAAGAGAAACACAGTTGAACAGATACATGGCAAATCACTAAGAAGCAAAAAACTTCTTGGTAACACATGTGATTCCTTTAATGTGGAGAAAGCAGGGGAGGCTTGATGGAAACAGTAGCTAGATATTATAGCTTGTCTTTGATTTGAAGGGAGGAAAGGGCACAGTATAACTGTACATGAGTTCTTTGGGTTTACCACATCAAGTGCAATGTTTTCAGCACTTGATGTGGTAAACCCATGAGTCAGTAGAGACGTTATATGATCATGAAAATAAAGTGCATATGTTTGAAAGTACAATGTACATAGCATGAGATAAACCACACACACTGACATTTGTGGAAGAAAGTTTCTCCTGGGTATTGAATTGGGCATATCATGTATTTCCTATCTCAAAGAATCACACCTTATAGTTACTTATAGCTACTTTTATTTTTTTGTATACACCCTATTCACTTTTCTTACTGTTGAATCAGTATACATTCTGAATTATTTTCTCTTGACTTTCACTTTGCTTATTTAGATGGAAACTCAAGGACAATGAAGTTAAGAGAT
Organism: Pipistrellus hanaki; assembly: GCF_964339955.1. Lineage (NCBI taxonomy): Eukaryota > Metazoa > Chordata > Mammalia > Chiroptera > Vespertilionidae > Pipistrellus > Pipistrellus hanaki. The sequence continues at coordinate 15,956,382 of NC_140505.1, forward strand.
TTAGATAATTTCATTGAGTTTTTGGTCAGTGGTTTTTTCCTTTTAGTAACATCGTAAGTGGTAAGTGGGGATTTCTTTGCTGGAACAGATTGCTTGTCTGCAAAAAACAATTTTGATTGTATTTTCCAATGGGAATAGGCAGGTATGTTGTTAGACTGACAAGAAACATGACAAGTCTATTAAGAAAACATTTGTATTAAATTTTAAGCCTTAAGATTATTGTTAAGTGTGATGAATTTGTTTGCAGTTCCTTCTCAGTAAATGTTCTCATTACATTTAAACAACTCTGCATTCATTTCTTCTATAGACTACCAGTGGCTGTTAAGCCATAAAGGTTAAAAAAAATAAAAAAAAAAACCTTAAATTATGTCTATAAATATGTGTTCTTGCCCAGCAGGCATAGCTCAGTGGTTGAGGGCCAACCTTTGAACCAAGAGGTCACATTCGATTCCTGATCAGGGCACATGCCTGGTTTGCAGGCTTGATCTCCTGTGCAGGACATGCAGGAGGCAACCCATCAATGATACTCTCTCATCATTGATGTTTCTCTCTCTTGCTCCCTCTCACTCTTCCTCTCTGAAATCAATAAAAGTTTAAAAAATGTCCTCTTTATAAGACTTAACATGGTCATAATCAAGATGTCTATAAGTTTTAACTTAGAGGTGGATATATTTTGACACATGCCAAAGAAGAAGTGTAACTCAGTACCCAAAAGATGTACTAAACTGAAAAATCTCAGTTCCTGTGAGAGACATAGGGTTCACTTTTAGAAAGTTTATAGAGGAGAGATTGTGGTCTGTATGCTTGACTAATGCAATTTATCTCAGTGAAATTCAGAAAACAGGTCCACTAGTAATTTCTGAAAAGGAATCCATTTCAATTAATTCAGATGTTGTGTAGCTAACATTAATTGGCTTCTACTTTGTATCAAGCACTGAGTTAAAGAGGAGATCAAGATGAATGAGATGGTCTCTTCCCATTGGGACCTTATAATAAAATAAAGACATGAGCATAAAAAAACTAGATACATAAATATGATTATAATATAAGATGCATTAAAGTACATACCATATTTTTTTGGTAAATAAATGACTATGGAGGAAAGGGGTATTTCTTTCCTTCATTGCTGAAATCTAATCAGGTTTCTGGGAAAAGAGTTTGTATTTAGTCTGGAAATTGAACTATAGGTAGGATTTTTTTTAAAAACTGTAGAAGTGGAGGAAACATTGGAGACAAAGAGAACTAAAAAAAGAAGAGATTTGGAAAGATATTGAATGCCAGCATGTAGAGCTGTGAACATGATGGCATAGAAGATAATAATGAAAAGTTTTGTTTGAGTCAGATTGTAAACTCCTTTAAGACTACTGAATGTGCAGAACTGATTGTGTAGACAGTGGCAAACAATAAAGATTTTGAATTCTAATAATGTTTGTATTCTGGGCAGCTCTTTATAACTTTCAAAGTTAGAGTACCTGTGCTTTACTGTTGAGCTGAGCTCAGTATTGTCTCCTACCTGTGCAAGGTCAGCCGTACTTCAATCATGTATCGTAATGATACCTTGTCTTTGAAAAAAGAGCCTGACATTCTCAAGATCTTAGCATTCTTTTAACAAACTGCATTGTCAACATATTCATGTGACTATAAATAACTATGATATGAAGTAATGCAGACTTAAACTGAAAAAAAGTTCACTTTTCCCGCCATTTTGTTTTTTGGGGGGTGTGTGTTTCATTCCCAAGAGGAAACCACATTTGACTATTAAATTTACATGACATTTACTTTCTTTTTGAAAATAATATAAAACTGCTTTTTTATTACTTGCTTTTTTTTGTATTGATGAACCATCATTTACTAATTTCTTTATTGGCAACAGGGTTGCTTTAATTTTTTTCACTGATATAAAAACATTGTCTTGAACTTTTTTTATATCAGTCATTTTTTTCAAATAAACCTGTTTTTTAGAATAGTTTTAGATTAACAGGAAAGTTACAAAGATAGTACATATGATTTTCACATACCCTAAAACCAGATTCTCCTGTTATTAATATCTTATATTAATGTGATATATTTGTTAACAAGTAATGGATAAATATTGATTATGTTATTTTTAACTCAAGTTCCTAATTTACCCATATTTCTTTAGGTTTTACATATTGTCCTTTATTTTTTTAAATTTATTTTTGCATAGTTCTAATCAGGAAGCCACATCACATCTGTATTTGCTTAGGCTCCTATTGGCTTTATCATTTTCTCAGACCTTTCTTGTTTTTAATGACCATATTTGAGGAACACTGGACAGATGTTGCAAAATGCCACTTTATTGGAAATTATTTGATGTTTTCCTCAGTAAGACTGTGGATTTTAGAGAGGAAGATCATAAAAGTGAAGTGCCATTTTCAATATATCACATCAAGGTTGCATGCTATCATGTGACCTAATAATGTTGATGTTGACCTTGATCTCCTGGTTAAGAGGCAGCATTGTCTAGTTTCTTTACTGTAGAGTTACTGTTTTCCCTCTTCATACTGTTCTCTTTGGAAACAAGTCACTATTTGCAGCCGAAATTTAAGGAGTTGGAAGTTATTTTCCATTTCCTTAAAGGCAGATCATCTGCATAAATTATATGGATTTCTTCTGCATGGGGGATTGTGTCTTCTACCTCATTTTTTTATTTGTTCAGTCATTTATATTAGTTTGGATACTCATTTTATACTTTTGGTTATAATCCAACTTTATTGCTCAAATCGCTCTTGCTTTGACCATTTGCCTTTGTGTTCCTTTGACATTTCCCATGCATGTAGAGTTTTTGAGAACTTTATTACACTCTTCAATTTCAAGATTCTACAACCTCTTGTATATTTTCTGCCCCAAACCTAGAATGAGCCAGTTTCTCAAGGGGGAAAAGGTGTAAATGGGAACTCTCTGTACTTTGGGTTTAGTTTTTCTATAAACCTAAATTATTCTAAGAGATTAAGTCTATTAATTAAAGAAAAAAAATGTACTTGAGGGGAAAAAAAAGAAATCCAGGAGAATTTGGGGATTATGAAGAGAAAGCCACCAATAAGGTGTATTATTTGGAGATAAGCAATACCAGAAGAGAAAAAATATATCCCAAACAATGCATACCCAAGTTCTTGAAGATAAAAATGTAGGGTAATGGAATGGGATGGGAAGGTGAGAGAAAGGGCTTGATTAGTGGAGCCCTCAGGGAGGTGAGAATATGCTAGGATACTTGTCTTAGGATCAATATAAAATTGTATTTATATGTAAAAATGGCAAGGAAAATTAATGCTAGTGTTTTCTTTAAAAAAGTAGAAAAAATGAGAAGAATGAAATTTGAGAGTTTAATTTTCAAACCAGAAGAAAATTTGGTATATCCAATGAAAGGAAGAAAATGGAAGGAAAGAAGGAAAAAAGGAAGGGAAGGAGGGAGGGAGCGAGGGAGGGAGGGAGGAAGGAGGAAGGGAGGGAAGGAGGAAGAGAGGGAGGAAGAGAGGGGGGCAAGAAGGGTAGAAGGGAGGAAGTGAGGAAGAAAACATAGGGAAAGAATACAAGAAAGAAAAGGAGAAGGAATGGAAAGCAGAGGAGCGAGAATGAATTGTGGGGAAGTGCAGGAGGCTAGAGGGAAGCCAAAACAAAGTAGGGAATGACTGAGGAGATGGGATAGTTCTTCTGTTGATTGTGTGAATTTATAGGGAAGAGAGTGGGCCAAATACTTAAGGGTCTTGCATCCTCACAAATTCTTACGTATTCCATGAAGTTCACAATTGAGAGCCTGGGGAAGGCATCATAGAACTTTTTTGGCTTGGTTTGTTAATGGTTTTTATAGCATGTAGAAGAATGCATATGAACCATTCCTAAAAAAAAAATGGTTAGATTGGTCAAAAATTAATAAAAATGAGATATTTTTAGTAAAGAAATATAGAACAAATAACTTTCAAATTTTTCAAAATGATAATTGCTGAAGAAAGTCATCTTACAAATCTCATGTAATTGCTAAGTTTCAAATATTGCTGCCAAGCAATGTTATTGAATAATGATTCTCAGTAGGTATCAGAAGCTATTTTACACATCAAGACTTTTTATTTAATTTGTCTTAAAATATTTCAGAGGCAATTGGTGTGATAATTCAGACTCTTGACTGACAGTAAAACCTTTCTACCATAATTTAAATGCCTCCTCAAAGTAGATGAACAACAACAAAATGTTCAGTGAGATGAGTGTTAAGTTATTATTTAGTAGAAAAATGAGCTCAGCGATTTTCTTTGGCTGCTCTTATGTAATTCCATAAGCTGATGCCACTTTTATTTCATTCTTTATATTTGTCTTTACAATTTTCAATAAATATAAGTCTCTAATAGAAGTGAGAAAAGTTTTTATTTGAGTATCCATCCATCAGAAGTTTCTTTCTTCTAGTTACTTTGCTGAACATATTAAAAATTCTTTCAGTTTCTCTCTATTCAATGCATTTCTTTAGCCTAGATGCTCATCTTGTTATATTTTAGAAACATGCACAAAGGAATAAGTGGGGAGTTTGAGGCAATTATTTAGGTAACTACCCCATAATTTAATAACTATATATTTAAGAAAGCAACATTTGGGAGTTTTATATTAATTATTTAACTTGGTTAGTTATATGGTTCATATTTTTCAGACATTAACTTCCTAATTCTCTTTTGGTTATGTGGACATAGATTAAGTTATCTATGAATCCTAATCTGACTGTGTGTTAGTACATTGGGTAGTGTTTGTTTAGTGTGCCCATCTGTCAATATGCTCTGGCCACAGAAATTGAAAGAACCTCTGAACAGTACAAAACTAGAAGATACTCATGCACCCTTATTTTCATGACATAAATCTTTATTGTTTGCAAAAACTTGGTATTATCTTTAGTTGCCTGGAATAAAGGTAATTATTGAATAGGTCTGTGACTCTAGAAGATACTTAGCTGAAGCAAATGTATTAGGGAGATTTCTACAATAGTCTCCCTCTTCCATCCCCCCCCTCCCATATTCCATATGGCTACTATTCAGAATCTTATCACTCCCAGAATCATTATGTGATAGGACACAGTTGACCTTAAAAAGGGTGATTATCCAGGTGGGCCTAATCTATTCATGTCAGCTATAAAGAACAGAGAACTTTCTGGAGCTAGAAGCAGAAGAGGCAAGAAGAAGGGAACTTCAAAGAGATTCAAAGTGTCAGAAGGATTTAATCTAATATTGCTGGTTTGATGAGGGGCCTCATGATAAGGAATGTGCATGGCCATAGGTTGCTAAAAGATTGTGTACACCGCTGACAACCAGCAAAGGAAAAAGAACATCGGTCATAGAGTTGCAAGTCACTGGATTCTGTCAACAACTTAAATGAGCTTAGAAACGGGTTCTTCTCCACAGCCTCCAAATTAGAGCCCTGACAGTCAGCACCTTGATTTTGAGCTATGTTACCTCAAGCTGAGCCTGTCAGAACTTTTGACCTACAGAGCTATGAGATAATACTTTGGGTTGCTTTCAGCCGCTAAGCTTTTGGTGGTTTGTTATGCAGCCATAAAAAGTGAATATATCATTCAAAGCAGGTCACCACTTATAGTTTGAGATGCCAAAGAGGATCCCCTTCCAGCAGTTAATATTGCAGAGTGCCAGGCCATTTTCCCCTCACATTGCACTGATGTTACTTTTATTTTGGTTTAAACAAATACGCTCCCTCAGACATCACAGAAAGGATGATATGTCTCTTTCATTAAACGTTTCAGTTAAGGCCCTGGCTCAGTTAGAACATCCTCATGATATGCCAAGGTGGAGTGTCTGATCCCTGGTCAGGGAACTTTTATAAGTCAATGAATGCATAAATAACTAGAACAACAAAATCAATGTGATTTCTCCCCCCCCTCCCCCTTTAAAATATATTTTTTAAAACTTTCAGTTAAGGTACATAGCATATTTTTTCTCATGAGGGGGTCTTACAAATATAGCCATGTGCTAAGGTAATACAGGTAGTAGGAGGCAAAGATGGCATTAGAAGCTAAGATGCAAGTAACCTTTCCACTCAAGTTGCACTTCCTCTGACTTTCAAATTTTCAGTGACCAAGCAAATAATCCAAGCTCAAAAGAAATATACTTACTAGAAGCCCAGTGCACAAAATTCGTGTACGAGGGTGGCGGGGGGTGGGGGGGGGAGATAAGGCCTAAACAGGGGCGGGGGGGAAGATAAGGCCTAAGACATCCCTCTCACAATCCAGGACTGTAGGCTCCCAACTGCTTGACTGCCTGCCTTCCTGATTGCCCCTACTGCTTCTGCCTGCCAGCCTGATCACCCCATAACCATTCCCCTGCCAACCTGATTGATCCTTAATTGCTCCCCTGCTAGCCTGTTTTCCCCTAACTGCCCTCTCCTGCAGGCCTGGTCACCCCTAACCACCCTCCCCTGTAGGCCTGGTTCCCCCAAACTACTCTCCCCTGCAGGCCTGGGTCCCTTCCAACTGCTCTTCCCTGCAGTCATGGTCGGCCCCAACTTCCCTTCTCTGCCAGCTTGGTCATCCCTAATTGCCCACCCCTGCAAGCCTGGTCCCTCCCAACTGCTCTCCCCTGCTGGCCTGGTCCCTCCCAACTGCCCTTCCCTGCTGGCCCGATTACCCACAACTGCCCTCCCTTGCAGGCCTAATTCCTCCCAACTGTCCTCCCCTGCTGGCATCTTGTGGTGGCCATCTTGTGTCCACATGGGGACAGGATCTTTGACCACATGGGGGCAGCCACCTTGTGTGTTGGAGTGATGGTTAATCTGCATATTACTATCTTATTAGATAGGATAGAGGCCTGGTGCACAGGTGGGGGATGGCTGGTTTACCCTGAAGGATATTCCAGATCAGGTAGGGGTTCCCTTGTGTGTGGAGCACCCTGGGAGAGGGGCCTGTGATGTGGTGGTTTGTAGGCTGGCTATGCCCCCTGGTGACCCAAGCGGAGGCCCTGGTATCTAGGATATTTATCTTCTACAATTGAAATTTTGTAGCTCGAGCAGAGTCAAGCCTTCTGCTTGCTCCATGACTGCAGTCATTTCTGTTGGGATTTATGTATCTTCTATAGTTGAAACTTTGTAACCTTAAGTGGAGACCTGGGCCAGCCAAGGTATTAGGAAAGCTTGGCTTCCTCCATCGCTGGTGGCAACCTAGCCTTCTGCTCTTTCCAGCTCTGTGATTGCCACCATTTCTGTTTGGATTTATGTATCTTTTATCTTTGAAACTTTGTAACCTTGAGTGGAGGCCTAGGCCAGCAAAGGAAGGTGAAAAGCTTGGCTTCCTCCATTGCTGGGGAAACCCAAGCCTCCCTTCTGCTCTCTGTGGCCACAGCCATCTTGGTTGGGTTTATTTGAATATTTGCTCCTGATTGGCTGGTGGGCATGGCTTGTGGGTATAGCAGATTTAATTTGCATATTATACTTTTATTAGAATAGGATTTTATCATGTACCTAATTCTGCTCAAAATCCTCCTTAAATATTATTTTACTGAAGGTTGGGACATGTTCAAAAAACAATATTATAATACAAATCTCTCTAATACTATATAATTAAAACACTAATATGTTAAGTACACGGGTGTGCAATCAGCTGTTTAGCCAATCAAATCATAATATGCTAAATAATATGCTAAGAACACTTAACCACTTGCTATGATGTGCATTGACCACCAGGAGGCAGACACCCCACCTTGCTGCTGCATTTTGGCTGATTGGGTCTGAGCAAGATGGGCTGGACATGCTCTGGAACTCTCCTACAGTCCCTTCTCAGCTGGCCAAACTCCCATGTTTCTCCCAGGCCCCAATTGTGCACTGGTGGGGTCCCTTGGCCTGGCCTGTACCCTCTCACTATTCAGGACTCCTCAGGGGATGTTGAAGAGCCAGTTTCAGCCTGATAGCAGAACAACCAGTCACTATGATGTGCCCTGACCACCAGGGGGTAGAAACTCAACACAGGAGCTGCCTCCTGGTGGTTAGTGTGCTCCCATGGGGGAGCTCAGCTCAGCCAGAAGCCAGGCTCATGGCTGGCAAGCACATGGGCGGTGGTGGGAGCCTCTCCCACCTCTGCAGCAGCACTAAGGATGTCCAACTGTCAGGGGGGAGAGGGAAGCAGGCCTAAGCCATCAATGGGACATCCCCCGAGGGCTCCTAGATTATGAGAGAGCACAGGCCAGCTGAGGGGACCCCCCCCACACACACACAAATGCAAGAATTTTATGCACCAGGCCTCTGGTAATATCATAAAATACCAGAGCAAGCTTGCTTATAGTAGTTAATTGCATGAGGTCCGGAAGAAATAGCAGCTTATTCAAGGTCACTCTCTGAAATTCTGAAAACTGAGTCCCAAAGAGGTGCAATTATTAGTTCAAATTTTCTCAGCCAGTTCAGGGCAGAGACAGAACTACAACCTGAGTCTCTTGATTTCCAATATATATTTTCTTTTAAACTGAGCTGTGCCAACACGTCAATTCTTTAGGGCTTACCCAGGATTAGTTTGAGAAATAAAATATATTCATAGCCCACAAGCTTCCACTATTAGGCTGGCCAGGATATCCATGACTTGGATGCAGGCTGTGCTTTTCTCTGGTGCTACCAATTTTGAGGAGCCATTTTAACATCCATTTGCCTCCCAGAATTGTGATAAAATTGCTTAGAAGGCAGATCCATGATGCTATATACTTGAAGCACTGTAATGTAAGCCCATAAGGACTAGACCCCGTCCTCATATGCATGACTTACTATGATGTAGTTCTCTAGTCAGCACTCACCCCAAACTCCTGAATCCTATAGGGATTAAGAGAAACTGCCAGAAGATATGCTACATTATGAAGGCTAAACAAAGCCCTGGGAGTAAAACACCTCACTTGAATCAGAATGGTTGGGGGCCCGTATATTTCTCTTGCTATTTGCTCCATCCACTTGGCAGCACTTAAAGAACGTGCCTGGTGCTTGAGTCCCTTGAACCAGTAAGATATATCGCATTTCTTTGGCAAATGGGCTTCTTAGCAAAGATGAATGTCAGCTTGCTTTTGTTCTTCCACATATTTATTAGAGTATGCTTTTCCAGTGTGTAGAAAGCGTGATTTTTTTTAAAGCTAGTTTAAGCTCAGATGCTTTCCCCACTGAATCTGAGACCCAAGGAGGGCCCAGCACAGGGAAGTTATTGCACTTGTATCACCATTCTTTTCACACCTCTTCAGGAGGTTCAAACGAGTTTAATTATAGTAGAAACAAAAGAAAATGGTACTTCATCTGCACAGCTAGGGGAAAAAATACCTCTGCTGGGAAAGCTGCTGATTTATTGTAAGCTGTGATCTTCTTAGTTTTGTTTTTCAGAATACTTTAAATAAGTATTTTCCTTCTTAGAATATTGTATTAGTTATTTACATAGCAAATATACAGGGTGGGGGCAAAGTTGTTCCTATGGAAAATAATATAATAATTAATAAATAATACAGGAATAAACTCTGTGTTTTGAGTACTCACAACTGTAAGCTTACATTTGCCCCTCCCTGTATATACTATATGTTATATAGTTTAGACAATTAAGAAAAAGATTGCAGTGTTTAGACAATTAAGGAAAAGATAGCAGTGTTTAAAAAAATATTGAAATGTTTCAATGACTCCTCATACATAAGTGACAGTTTTATTTGAGAGCACACTGACCAGAATAGATCAGGTTCATCATTTGTATGATGTTAATTAGCCTGGATACAAAAGGGAGAAAAGATCGTCTGTTAGTTTCCTGAGGAATTGTGTGAGCCTCAAGAAATATATTTTCTGTTTCTGGCACTCAAAGAGCCAGAGAAAGCTGTGAAGTTGAATAGTGCCTGCTAATCCCGTGTCCTGGTTCTTTCTATCACTGTCATCATGTCAAACAAGCAAGGGAGCAAATGTGCTCACCATCCATCCCTCCTCCCTCCCCTTCTCCAAGGATATGCAAATATTCAGTAGGCTTCAGGCAGAAATTTCTCTAAGATGTACTTCCTTCACCACAGACTAGCTCCAGATGAGATGGGCCTGTGGATGACTTCCAGATCTAACAGTGGTGGCCTTAGTTCTGCTGGTTAATTTCTCATGGCTTCCTCTGACTCCCTTATGAACACATGATAAACGCACTCTACTTCTTAAGATTTTTGGGAAATTGCTTATGAATAATATGACCATATCAGAACATAGTAGATATCAAGAACTTAGTAGGAGCCTCAATAAGTCCCATTTCTTCTTACTTCCATCACTCTTTCCTCCCCCTATTTCATCTTCCTTGCTCTTTTCAGTGAATAAAATGTATTTACTGACCTGAAGTCATATTTCCTCCCAGTTGTATACACTGTGGTTAACTTTATATTTATTCATTGATGTGATCAATCAGCCAATCAAAATGTTTGAGGATCCATGTTAGACATTGCTCTCCATGCTAGTGGCATGGAAGTGAACAAAACAGGCTACTGTTCTTCTGGAACTAAAATTCAAGTTGGGGAGAAAGTCAGTGAGGGTATAAATAATATAATATATTGGAAGGTGATAAGCACTATTGAGAAAATAAGGCAGAAGAAGGGATATGGTTTTGAGAAGCACTGAAAAAAATGGTCTAGATATGGCTTATTGAGAAAGTGATATTTGAGCAAAATGATCTGCATTTTGAATGTAATATGATAAATGCATTCTACTTCTTAAGATTCTTGGGAAATTCCTTATGGATAATATGACCATATCAGATCAGAGTAGATGTCAGGAACTTAGTAGGAGCCTCAATAAGTCCCATCTCTCCTTACTTCCATCACTCCCTCCTCCCTCCATTTCATCTTTCCTGCTCTTTTCAGTGAATAAAATTTATTTACTGACCTGAAGGCATATCTATACAGAAGAATATTCCAGGCAAAAGCCCTGATGTTGATGCATGCCAGGTATATTTGAAGAGCTGTCAGAAAGCCAACTTGGCCACAGCAAAGTGTGGGGAAGAAACAAAAGGAGCTGAATTCAAGAGACAAAAAAGTGGGAATGTTGCTAGTGTGTGTAGCTCCTTGAAATACAGGAAAACATGAAGGAGTCATTGGTGGGTTTGTAGAAGAGTAGACGTGATTTGCCTTAATATTTTAAGGGGATCCTCTGTTAGCCATGTTGGGAACAGAATGTTGGGAACCGGAGCAAGGTGGGAACAGCGAGGCCAGTCAGGAGGGTATTGCAGTAATTCAGAAAAGAGGTTTAGAACCAGGAGGTAGCAGTGAAGATGATGCAAAGTGATCAGGTTATAGGCAGTTTTAAGGTAGAACCAAGAGATTGGTGGCAAACAGAGGAGTCTAGGATGACTCCTAGGTTTTTGGTCTGTTTACTAAGAAATATGCAGATGCTGTTAGTGAGATGGGAAAGATGACAGTAAAACTACCATTACTCAAAAGCATTCATAATCAGTATATGAAAACCAAACCTTGTTGAAAACAAGACAGTTTGTGTTGTAGAATCTTGGAACTGGGACCTTATATAATCGCAGCACCACTTGCTTGGTTTTGCTGTCAATGCGTAACAATGTCTACAGTAATTGTTCTACTCAGAATTTTTGGAAGAATGTCTGTTTCAATATAATATGGTAAATTCTAGTATAAATGAAATCCCATCACACTGGGAATCTGGAAATAAACCTTAATGGCTGGGACTCCTGGGATGGTTCTGGTCTCATGTTGGTTCTCTTTCCCGGTTTTGGGGGAATCTCTCTCATATGCTTCTCAGTCCTCTTGCAATGTGCCCTGTGAACCAGATGTCCAGCTCTTATTTTAGATTCTTCATAGTAGCTATCCTTCATTGGTTATCGGTTTGCTCAAATGCCCAATTCTTTTTCAATGGATTCATATTAACTTTTATTCTTTTTAATAAACATTATGCTCTAGCAAAGTTAGAAGCCTAACAACTGGTTACGGAACATGACTGTGAAGGGCCCCCCCCCCCCTCTCTCTCCCCTTCTCCCTCTTCCATCCTTCTCTGCCTCCCCAATTCACCACTTCACCTCTGTCTTTCTGAGTTTCCTTTATCGGCTGTGTATTGTGGGCAGGATGAACATGTTCTTGGTCTTCATGATAGAGAGGTTGATGTAATAATGCCTCTCTCTGGAGGACAATTACCCACCGCTTGCAGTCTGAGCTGAAACCAGACTCCCTCATTGATCAGTACCATGACATTTCCGGAGCCTCTTGCAACAATGGCTTAGAGTTATGCTTAATTACACTATGCTCCCACTCTGGTAAGTTAAGTATATTTTTGCTATTATAGGAAGGGAAGCACATCATAATTAGAGTAAAGCAAATTATCATCATAGAGTTCAATGTATACTATCCAAAAATAAAACAAAGCAATTTATAATTGAATAAACTGTTAAGGTTATTTTCAACCTGATCCTAGTGATGCTGGCATGAGATTAGATTTATGATATATACCTTTCTCACTTTATTCTCTCCATCCCTATTCCATTCATTTTTTTAATATCTATAAGTGGGGTGATAAAGTAAAACACAGTATATGGTTCTTGCTTTGTTTTAAATTAACTTAAGGTGGATCACATACTTGTTATGTTGCTTTTTAAAACATATACTCACATCAGGTAATAAAGAAGGGTGGTGATTGTTATTATTTTTAATGTGATTCTTTAATGAGTAAAATATCAACCAGTCTAAATGAAATGGGTTGTTATTTCGTTTTCAACTTATTTCCAATGTCTTGAGTCTATCTACATTATCCATGTTTACATGCTATCCAGTTGATCTGTTTTATTTGAAAATAATATACCGTTTGCCATTGGCATAATTCTTTCTGACTAAGTATACCTGGTGTTATCTTTATAGAAAGTTATAATTGTCATAGTAAGAGGGGAAAAAGTGGTATTTTATTTTGCAGGACTTACTGCATCAAACTTGATATCCTGTAATGTTTTACAGGGATAATAGAGATTATTTGCAACTAGGAGCTGAGTATTCAGTTTTATCAATATTCCCTTATTTAATAAGATCTTTAGGTGCTTGCTTTAAAAATAATATTGGATAAGTACTGGGGAAGGAATGTTTGAACTCATTGGTTGGCCAAATCATTAGAATAAGACGCCAAAGTGCAACTAATGGTGGAAAACATATTACACATAATAATTATTCTGCGGTGGCCTATTTCTATAGCTCCCTACCACAATGTCACTAAGGCAGTTTGAAAATAAAAAAGTGTTTGTGTGCATCTTCTGTATAGAACTTATTTTTATTTTATATATTATGGTATTTTTAGGTATTTTTCAATATCAGACCATAAATGTTTAATTATTAGTGTTGGTTTCTTGTGAGGTCAGTCCATTTAACAAGCCCAAGCTTTGAGAGCATCCTTCAGGCCTCAGGTTCCACTTGCATGATCCAGTTCAAGTCTCCAAGCAAGCAGCAACAGCTTTACACAGCCCATGATTAACACTTCCACCGCTAGCCTCCTGGGCAAGGTTAGGCATTCATCAAAACATCAGAATTCTTAAAGTTACAAACCTAAAGGTCCCTTTATTAGATATTCCTATTTAAGATGGTCTTTTCTATAGCTTCCTCCTGTCACTTTAGCAATTGACTATTATTTTTCTGTGAGAAAAATGTACCTGGTTATCAAAATTGCTTGCTATCCAAATTGCTTTCCAACACTACACAATGTCTGTGGATAGTTCTGACCACCGCCTCCCTCTGCCCCGGCCCGGTGTGTACAGCTGAGGAGGAAGCAGAAGGAAGTCCAGAGACCTGGGAAAGGCTGAGACACATTTAACTTGTTGAATGATCAGCTTGGGGGCCAAGGGAATTTACCCAGGGGACCTCAAGTTATAAAAGACATCAGATGAGTTTTCCTCACTTATTGCTGAGCTTACTTTTTCTGAGGTTTTGATTTGTGAATGAACTCCAAAGGTCTGTGATAGCTGGAATAGCATCCTGCCAGCCTAATTTTCTGTGAAACTAAAGGGAAAATAGGTAAGGTTTCCATAATATACATTTAAGAATAAAAGGTTTCCAGAATATATGTCTGTATGGGTGTGTGTCCTTCCTCTTGGGTTCGGTTTCTTCACCTGAAAAATGGGACTAAAGAATTCCCATATTTCGTAGTTTGTTTTCACGATTATGTCAAGAACTTAGCAAAGTGTTTTGGCACTAAGTACACACTTGAGAAGTATAGGTAACTTTATGTAATGTAAATAATATTTGAAGCTGTGTGTGTGTGTGTGTGTGTGTGTGTGTGTGTGTGAGAGAGAGAGAGAGAGAGAGAGAGAGAGAGAGAGAGAGAGAGAGAGAGAGAGAGAGAGAGAGATTGAGAGAGAGAGGATGCAATTTATATTTTGCATTTTTGTAAACCTATGACTTTCTACCAACTGAACTGAAATATCCCTCATGGAGAGAGCTGTCTTAGAATTGTTACTGGAAAATGGAAAGAAATGAGATGCAGCTTTTAATGTTCCTAATGGGAATTTTCAGTGAATGGCTAGACAGTAGGAATGAAAGCCAGACAGTCAACAAAGGAAAGGCTTTATTAAATTCAGTTATCAAGAGGCCAGGTGGATAGACTAGATCATAGAGCTTTGCATAAGAGAGGACCTGCTTACACAGAAAGAGAAATGAGAGTAAGTTCATCCCTTCTGATCTGAGGAACATGAGAAGAGGAGAGGAAGATAAAGGAGGGAGTCTCTCTTCCTTCTCCTGGCTTTGTCAGCTGCTGCTTCATTATAGGAAACAGTTCCTCTTGATTTTCTCTTCATCATTCTCAGTTACTTTGTGTCTATCAATCAGTTTTAATATGAACTTGCATCACATTTGAAACTATAAGAATTTAGTTGGAAATAAGTTTCCCTGAAAGCAATTCTACAACTCTGCAGTTCACATTGCAGTACAATAGGGATTGAGTGAGAACAGCCTAAAATGGGACATTTAGCCTTTTTTATTCTTTGGGTAAACCCAATCCAAAATCTGAAAATAAGATAGGCACAATATCCAGATGCCCAGCAATGGACATGCTATTGTGTAAAGTAGCTTGTTTCAGATACACACCACTCAGTGAAAGTATGTGGTTTAGAATAACAGATATACGCATTCCTTCAACTTCATGATTTTGCCTGCTGGAAATAATGTAATCTATATACCCATACATAATAATAGTAATTAAACTGTTTTAAGAAAGATATTCAGAAAATAATTATCAAACTACTTTGAGCAATACATATCAGATTGTACATCAACAAATTCCTAGGAATTGCCTAAATTATTTCATTGAACTAAGCATTGCAAATATATATTGAGTGGCCAGATTATTATGATATCTGATATATATATTAGAGACCCGGTACATGAATTTGTACATGGTGGGGTTGGCCAGCCTGGACAGGGGGAGGGCACAAGGGCAGTTGGCTGGCCTGCCTGCTGGCCGAATTCCTGGTCAAGGGGACAATTTGCATATTAGCCTTTTATTATATAGGATATACACTGAGTGGCCAGATTATTATGCATTCAGAGATCATAATAATCTGGCAACTCAGTGTATGTTGCACAATTAATTTTCTTCTGTCTTTCATTTGTTCACACTCCTTAAGGATAATAACAAGCCTTTTTTTTTTTTTTTACTCCTCTTTATTCTATGAAATAATATAATTCCTGTTGATTATTCTCATTTTTATTCCAAATTTATTTTTTAAAAGATTGTGTATGAGAATCGGCCCAATTAAAGACCTAATTCTAAGAATAGCACATAAAACTGGGAGATTGCAGTGGATAACTAAACTTATACTAAGAATAAAATGATCATTGGTGATTTATTGTGTGAGCATGGCCTGGATGCAGGATTTTAGCAGTATTGCCACCAGAAGTCATAGATGCATTATTTTATCTTTCTCTTCAAAATTCCAAAAAGAAATTACATCCAAAAGTATAAACACATGGCACTGATCAGTGATTGAGCATTGACCTAGAAACCAGAAGGTCACACTTCGATTTCCAGTCAGTTCACATACCTGGGTTGCAGGCACCATCCCCAGTAGGGATTATGTAGGAAGCAGCCAATCAATGACTTTCATTACTGATGTTTCTATTTCTCTTCCTCTCTTTTCCTCTCTCTGAAATCAATAAAAATATATTTTAAAAGGTATAAACACTTATTTGTAGAATCTCAAACTCTAAGAAATGTTTTGATTTGGAAACATGTCAATCCTTATAGTAGAGAGGAGAATGTTGGTATGGTTCATGTTTATGCTAGCTTCTTCTGTGCACTGAAGAACTTAGCTAGTTCCTTCCTTTTAGAGTTCAGACTCAGAAAAAAATAAGTGCTAAAGCTTCATCTGAGTGTTGTTTGGGTGTATTTGTGTATATAATGGTGATGTGGAAGAACAATTAGAAATATGTTAAAATTATATTCTGACATACTCTATATTTTATGTGCATATATAAATTCTTCTAAATGCAGTTAAAAGTATTTCAACCAGAATTATTCTATTCTTCCCTTCTATGCTTCCTTCCTCTAGTTCTGTCTAATGACTAATTCTGACTACTTCTTTCTGATATAGAACAGTGGGAAAAGCAACATTTCTTTGATCAGAGGATTAATTGAACTTATATTTCCCAAATTTGCAACTGAAAGGTAGATTACTTTATCTCATCTTTCTATTGATAAAACTTTTTCTTTCTTAATTGATGTGTCATTAACTTCGAGTAAAGTGCACACATATTAAGTAATCTTGAAAAGTTTGTACATGTTTCTGATTATAAATACCTTGTCATGTACATGTTTTGTACATGCTTTCTTCCACTTAATGTCTTGCCTATTTACTTTCTTAATTATACATTTTAATAAACTGAATTTTTAAATTTTGATAGAATGTAATTTACTATTTTCTTACTATTATTCTTTCTCTGTTCTGTCTGATCACTAAAACTTTGCCTATTCTCAAATTATAGAGACATTTTCCCTATTTTTATTCTGGAAACTTTGGTTTACTTCCACGTTTAGCTTATGATTCACCTAGAATTTCTTTTTTATTAGGATGTGACATATGGGTCAACATTTATTTTTTCCCTTCACAGGCAGCCAATTGCTCCAGCATCATTTATTGAAATAACTACCTTTTCTTCTTTGGGATTATTCATGACTAAGTCATAAACTATATACCTGTATGTCTATTTCTGTACTATATTGTATTACTATGGTCTATTTTCCTATCTTTATTCATTATTGAAGTCCTATAACTTTCTCTTATGAATTCAAGATTATCTTGGTTATTCAGGATCGTGTAAATTTTTGGAATCACGTTGTCAATCCCCTGCTCATGCCCAAAAATCCTGGGATTGTCATTGGTACTCCAAAAACCTATAGATGAGTCTGTTGGAAATTGATCTCTTGATGATATATCAAGTTTTTCAATCTATGAACATGCAATAACATCTGCATTTATTGAGCTCATTTTCTCACTAATACTTTCTAATTTTTGGAGTAGCGGTCTTATACATTTTTCATTAGATTTAGCAGTCTTGGGTATTTGATATTTTTAATATTACTATGCTAAATTATTTTTCCTTTTATTCTAATTTTTATAGCTATTACAGGCAGTTCAGTTAATTGTTGTATATTCACCTAGTCTGCAATATTATTACGTTTGTTTAGTCATAGTAGTTTCTTCTATGAATATAATCATGTTATGTATGAATAATGACAGCTTTCTTTTTTATTTATAACATTTATATGCTTTCTGTTCCTCATTTTATTGCAATGGCTAAGACCTCCAGTATAATGCAATAAATTTGCTGTAATAAAGTATAATCAAAATTGATATTTTTTAGGAAAACTATCAATTAAAAAACTATTAACCAAGCATACACTAATATGTAACTTGCTATGTCAGCCTATATAACTTTGAGATACATCAAGACAGTTTAAAGATTTCAGAGTCATCAAAAATAATGTAGCTGTTAATCTCTACATTAGTTTAACAAATTATTGTTACCTAAAGACATGTACTAGAGAATTTACTCTACATTAAAAAATAAAATACAAATTAATGTTCATGGGTATCATTTTTATTAACTCAACAGTGTAGAAACAATGTTAACTTTTTTGGTCTTGACTCTTTTTATTCTTTCCTCTTCCCCCTTTTAAAGTTGTCTTGCTGCCGAAACCGGTTTGGCTCAGTGGTAGAGCATCGGTCTGCGGACTGAAGGGTCCCAGGTTCGATTCTGGTCAGGGGCATGTACTTTGGTTGCGGGCACATTCCCGGTGGGGGGTGTGCAAGAGGCAGCTGGTAGATGTTTCTCTCTAATCGACGTTTCTGGCTCTCTATCTCTTCCCCTTTCTCTCCGTAAAAAAATCAATAAAAATATAAAAAATATTTAAAGTTGTCTTGCTCACCCATAAATTAATCTAGTTGCCTGCTTTACCTAGTTAGCAATGGCAATTTTGAGGATGTTGGGGATAGGAGTTCTATTATTACAGACAGGTCTGAGCATTTTCATCATAAGTGAAACCTAATGTCTATTGGTTGTTTTTGTTATATCAGGTCTTAAGTAACACTTTTATAAACATTACTTTTGATAATATATGCTAAAGGACACTTAATCTTATGTATCTCATTTATGGGCTTAAAATCTTCTATGAAGAAGCTAAAACCCCTATGAATTTCTAAGATGGATATTAGGTAGAGAGGATTATACACTTGAGTCATTGGTTAAGTTGCAGGTAGAAATATGAGTGTGCTCTGAATCTTCTAATTCTTAATCAAATTCATTTGAAAGCATTTATTAATCAACATCCTTATTACAGAGACAGTACCACTGCCAGCCAGCCTGTCAGTCATGTGAAGCAGGACCTTTATTTTTCTAGTGCCATGCTTAAGAATCAGATGATTTATTTACCAAGAGACACATATGCAAATACACTTATAATGCTGAAATTTTGACATTTAAAGGTAAATCTATCAGAGTGCTCTATTAGGTAGTCTAAACTAAATTAAATTACAAGACATAAAACTTATTGTAAAAAATGAATGTAATCTACCAACAGCTGGGAAAGGGTACTCTTCAAAGTAAGTAGGAAAGTATTTATCAACATTTTATTGACATGTTATTTGTCATTGATATGACATATACATGCACCTGGATTGTATAATATCAGTACTTAGAAACAAAATAATTGTTGCTCAAGAACCTACAATTGCATATACATTTTTCACTATTTCTGATGCAATTATTTCATGAAATAAATGAATCTACAATATCTCAATATTTGAACATTTTGTTTTAATTCACTTAGCCTTTGAACTGCAGAATGTATGCTAAATTTCATCAGTATAACTCAACAATAAGGACAGTGAGCGAACTCAAAGTTTAATGTGCATGGGATCATAGCTTTCCAAATTTGTTTCAGTGCAACCTTATGCATTATCTTATTATATTTGTACCTAATACCTTTTACAGTACCAAAAGATGCATATAAATACATTTACATGCATTATCAATGTTGAAAATTCATTTATAGTCATGCATACCAAGTGAATTGGATACTTAACTAGGCTACATCTCAGGGACTCTCTACCACTCATATTTGGAGCATTTTAATTGATTTTGACTATGTAATGAAATTTGACACCTACTATCTCATATTTCCCTTCAATTGAACTACATTGTCCTATATTCCTGGCCAGACAGTTAAATAAATGGTTAAGGGAAATAGTAGTGGGGATATTATAAAGAGTAGAGTTTCCTAAAAATATCAAAAGTGCAAGTTGCATGAAATTGGTACGAAACTTGATTTATAGCACAAAGAAAAATCCTGGAATTTACAGGAAAGGAAGCAAGCAAATTCAGGAACAGCTGCAAGTGAGTATGATAGACTGAAGGCACTGCCTTTGGCTGGCAGTTCATCTGTTCTGTGTGCAGCTGCAGGGCACAGCGTCACCAGCCTTCCTCCAGAGACTAGCCTTGGCATTTTAATTGCTAAGGTGCACTCACGAATGACCAGCTGCTGGGAGAGCAAATCAGGAGCAGCTCCAGTCCCTCCAGATTCTCAGGGTGGTGGTGGGGGGAAGGCTGAGGAGAGGAGAGGCTGTGCCTAGACAGGCTGACTGAGTTTCCAAAGACACCTGGAGAGAATGCCTTGAAATGGAGAAGCCAGCACCGAGACACCCCTGGAAGAAAAAACAGAATGTCCGGGCTTCAGTTTAATGAGGGTCAAATCAGAAACTCTGCCTTAATATAGCAATAGATGAATCTGAACCTTTTTCTAGAAGAGCACCAAGTGTGAGGGAGCGACCTTCCAACCACCACTGATTTGATATTTACCTGTATCCCTAATTGGATTGGAATGTTGCTGGGTATGCTTGGATCTTAAGACATGGAAGTCACCAAGAGCAGGACACAGAACAGAGACCTTCTAATTGTCCTGTCGCCAAGATGTTACCCTGGATGCCACCTCCTATTGAGAGCCTTTTAGGTCATGTTTGGGTTGATGCTCTGCTTTACTCTTAGGAGCAAACTGTGACCTCTGAGCACATATGTCAGGTGTTCTGTGATCCTAGCTGATGCTATAATTTTATCCCGATTGAAACTTCCATTGCATGAACTTCTTTTTTTTTTTTTTAAATATATTTTATTGATTTTTCACAGAGAGGAAGAGAGAGGGATAGAGAGTTAGAAACATCAATGAGAGAGAATCATCGATCAGCTGCCTCTTGCACACCCCCTACTGGGGATGTGTCCACAACCAAGGCACATGCCCTTGACCGGAATCGAACCCTGGACCTTTTAGTCCGCAGGCCGATGCTCTATCCACTGAGCCAAACCTGTCCCGGCTGCATGAACTTCTTAAAGAGTGAGAGCTGTAACTCCACACTTCTCCTTCCCCAACTCCATAAGAGCCTCCTTGCTATGTTAAAGGGAGTGGATGGAAACTTCCAAAGTGAAGTTTGAAAGAGTTCAAGAAAACAGAAGAAAATGAGCCTGACCTTGTAACTATACATGTAAGTTTTGAGTTGTAGGTAAGGAGGCGAAATATGTAGCAAGCAAAGGGGAGGAGAGGATAGAGGGATGAAACAAGGCTACAGGATTCTGCTGTGATCTAACAGCTCTGGCAAGAAGTTATCATGAATGGAACAAATGTTACACAATACCCTGTGCATTTCAGAAGAGGATTGGGAAGTGCCTTGGGAGCTGAAGGAAATTCATTAAATTAAGATTACCTCTAGCTTGGTTTTCCATCTTTACCAAGAACCACAGTTAATTGGCATCTCTGAGACTCTAGTGGGGCCCAGGAGGCTGGTACTAGCACTTGAGCATTGTGATATCAAAAAAGAACCGAAAATATTGCTGGAGAGCCAGTCACAAATGACTAAGAAATAAAATGTTCTTTAATATGCGTTTTATCTCTTATAAAGCAAAACACATTTTCCAGCATCTCATTGAAACTGTGAGTGAAAATGATCCATAAATGTTCAGCAAATAAAGAACAGTAAGCAAATTAAGTCCATATAATATCTTAAGCTTATTTAAAAGGCATTTGAGAATCATTTGACCCAACTTGTATAAAAGCAGCTATTTCTATATAGCTATGTGTATATGTATACATACACAGAAGATTTCTAGAGAGAAGTACACAATTAACAGTGGTAACTTCTGGAGAATGGGAATGGGATATTGGGATAGAAGGCAGGAGATCTGTTACTTTTTATTTCCCTGGTGAGCTTGAAGGGGATATTTTATTTTATAATGTTAAAAATACTGAAATATGCATAGATTAAAGAAATATTCAATAAACCTACTTATCAGAATTAACCCTGTTTACTACCTTGGCATATTTTTTTGCATACTTGTTTTCTTTGTTTATTTTTAGAAAATCATCTACATTGTTTTACTAAAAAGAATTCTAAATGCAATAAGCTAGTAAAAAAATGCTGAAAAACAAACAAAACTAAAAGACTTGCAATTAACATAGATATGGCTCAGTGGCTGAACATTGACCCAGGAATCAAGAGGTCACTAGTTCGATTCCCAGTCAGGGCATATGCCCGAGTTGCAGACTCACTCCCTAGTATGGGGCATGCAGGAGGCAGCCAATTGATGTTTTGCTGTCATCATTGATGTTTCTATCTCTCTCTCCCTCTCCCTTCCTCTCTGAAATCAATAAAAATATATTAATAAATAAAAATTACAATTATAAAAAAGCATTAGATAAAGATGGCTGGGTTTATGGGTAGATGGATAGATACATAGAAATAGATTAAGGTAGATGTAAACAAATACTAAACCTCATTTGTTACACTAAGCTCATATATAGTTAGTATTTTAATTTAACAAGGAAAAAAACTGAAGTTTTACTCGTATGGAGAGGGAACTCTTGATCTCAAATTAATGTTTTATTTTAACTTCAAGGCATATCTTTTCCTAAAAATTCCATCTAAGTTTCAAAAGAATATTAACTTAAGGAAAATACATTGAAGTGAGTTCATTTTCTTTAACCTTTCCCCCACCCCTCTTTTAATCTCCAAAGCTCAATTGACTCCCTGTTATGAAAGTAAAGATATTGCCACAACGATACTTCATTTCATTGTGATTCTTCACTCTTCTAAGTTTTTGTTAGCTGTATTGTTAGGTTTTGCATTTACCAAGTTTTGAACATATTATCTTCCATGAACATGATTTCCAATTGTCTACTATCAGCAATAAACTCATGGACTATTCAGTCCTTTGGCTACTCTCTATTTCTAAGTTTTTAATTGGATTCATTTCTTGGGTAAATTTTCTGGTAAAGTATTTTATTGGTTATTTTTTTCCATAACATGGGTTCACATGGGCTGTCTTCTGTGTATGGTTTTCATGTTTCACAGTATCTACTTGATACTTTTTGATTTTTATCACCTCCTAATTTTATGATAACCTTCCTCAACTTTTGGCTCCAGTTAATTTGTGGAGAATGTTCCATTTGCTGCATACATTCCATTTTGTAGGAGACAAGTCTGAAGTAAAAGGCATGTCTCTGTCATATAGATGATTGACTTTCTAGTGCCAGGGTACTTAAAGATACTTTATCCTTAAAACATTATTGGTTGGATCTGGAAGTTGAGTGTTTGATACCTGTTTTCTAGAAACAATACTCTTTCAGTCTAAAGATTTAGTTAACCTTTTTTTTTGAGAAATTTTATTAGATTATAGTTTTGAGTAGAGATTCTTTTTTATTTGTTAATTTCTATATTTTAGAGATTCCAATTAGCTCCATTTGGTATTTATTTGTCTAAATCTATTTGTCTAGATTTATTTGTCTAAAATGCATATCTATTAATTTTTCTTCAATCTTATGTTTCTTTATCTTCCTTCATTGTGACTATCTTTTTTTCTTTTTGTATTGTTTAAAGTATTACAAATAGTAGTACATATGTCTCTTTTTTTCCCCCTATCTTAAGCCATTCCTCTATGTCAGTGATTTCATTTCAGTTGCATCTATTTTTTTCTAATTTATTACTTTTATAAAGCTATTTTTAGTTATTTTTCCCACTTAGATTAAAAGTCTTGTTATCTCATTTATTTTATCATTTGCCTTTGAAATCTGATTTTAATGAGCTCGTGTTTTCCTATTAAATTCTATTTGAAGAAGGAGTTTTGAGTATAGTGAGATACAAGATATCTGTTAAATTTGTGTTTCAGACAAACAATGAATATTATATTTTAGTGTAAATATGTCTCAGCAATGTGTAGGACATTTTAATACTAAAAGTTATTTGTTGTTTATATAAAATTCAAATTTAACTCTATGTACCACATTTTATATTTTCATTTGCTAGCTTTGTGGGTTGTTGTTGTTTCGCACTATTTTCCTTTCATATTTCTTCCCTTCCTTCCTTTTCCACTCTAGTAGGTTTGCATAGTTATCATGACATTTACTTTTTTTCTTGCTCATTCTTAGCTGTCTCTGTGGGAGTTCACTGACCACCAGGGGACAGCTCCTGCATTGAGCATCTGCCTCCTGGTGGTCAGTGCACATCATAGTGACTGGTCATTCTGCTGTAGGACCAAAGCATACTCTCTGACATCCCCCAAGGGGTCCTGGATTGCAAGAGGGTGCAGGCCAGGTTGAGGGACCCCACCAGTACATGATCAAAGCTGGAGAGGGATGTGGAGGTTGGCCAGCTGGGGAGGAACTGCAGGAGGGCTCCGGGGCATGTCTGGTCCATTTTAGTCCTGATCAACCCAACTCCAGTAACAAGCTATCCTACCGGTTGGAGCATCTGCCACATGGCGGTCAGGGTGCATCATAGCAACTGTTTGACCAGTCGACTGTCTGCCCCTGGTTGTCAGTGCATGTCATAGCAAGCAGGTGAGATGCCTTAGCATATCATTAGCATATTACTCTTTGATTGGCTGAACAGCCAACCAGACAGCTGAACACTTAGCATATTAGACTTTTATTATATAGGATTGAATTCAGTTATCCAGGATAATTAAAATTATGAATGATTTTTTATAAAAGAATTTCACACATTTTAATATTATGATGCACTCTAATCTATTATTCATATTTATATTATTATTTTAAAATCTTATTAATATTGGCTCTAGAGATAAATGTTTTTCTTAAAGTTATCTACATAATGCACTTTCTTTATATTCACAAATACTCTTAATCCTTTTCCTACTTATTTATATTGGAATTTTTTAATAATTGGTTTGTATATAATACTCATCATTAATTATTATAGCAGTTTACTGTTTAAATAATATATATGTATATATACATATATATATATTTCAACTTTTTGATACATTTCCACATTTAGTGAACATATGAAGATTTTCACTCATTAGAGCTGTGATATATGAAAGTGACAGTAAAGTCTAATGGCAGCCTTGTTTGTGTTACTGAAGTCATGTTGCTGATTTGATAGGATAGTGATGTATAAATTATATAACTGTTCACACTACAGTTTGGGAATGTCAGGAATGACACTATAGTGGTCCCCATTATATTTGGACCCCAATGGATGCCTGATATCATGGGTAGGGTAGTACTAAACCCTCTATAATTAGAGTCTATATACTATGTTTTTCCAATATATTCATACTTGTGATAAAAGTTTAATTTATAAATTAGTCACATTAAGAGATAAACAATAACTAATAATAAAATGGAATAATTATAGCAATATATCATAATAAAAGTTATGTGAATATGGCCTCTCTCCTTCTCTCTTTCTCGCTCTCGCTCTCTCTCATTGTCCTGTACACACAGTTTAGATATACTAGACAAAGGGATGATTCACATCCCAGGTGGGATGAAACAGGACTGCAGGAGATTTCTCATGCTACTCAGAAGAGCATTTCATTTAAATTTATGGATTGTTTATTTCTGGAAGTTTCCCTTTAATATTTTCATACTGCAATTTACCTTGGGTAACTGAAACCGAAGAAAGTTAAACTGTAGATAAGAAGGGTCTACCGTATTGTAGGAATTTGGCTATTCCTCTCTCTATAGACTAAGCAGGAATCTGAGGACAGAGTACATATTTTGCCCACTCTGATACTAAAGTTGACCTGGTGCTACTCTTGCTTCTAAAATGAATTATTTTTAAGCAACTCTTAGTTTTTCAACTATATCCCATTCCTCAGCCTCTTTCACATAAAATACTATTTAGGATGATTTTTACTATTTATTATTACAGATCGTTTTTAAAAACCTACTACAAGCTACTCCACAATTAGAGAGGGAAAAACATCTCTTTCAGGCCCAGTTTGGGGATGATTCCATGTCCTATTACTCTTGCCTCTTTGTTTTTGATTAATGTCCTCCATTAAGTCTATGAATCAAGCAAGCGAGCGCTGGCAGTAGTAAAGAATAAAGCCCTAGAGTACTTCTATCATAATTTAGCATCACTTAAGATTAGAATTGTCAGGAAGGATAGGAACCAAACAAAATGCTGGGAATATCTCTTCTTTTATGAGCAAAATTCTAGCCAGTGTGTTATTTTTAAATAAAATAAAACTTCTTAAAACAAAATTAAGCATCCTGCATATATAGCAAAAAGGACACAATTAAGGTATTTCCCCTCTCATTAACAACTAGGGTAGGATTAGATTTTCTGTGTCTCCATATTGCCTATCCAGTAGGATCACAGGCCAGCTGGAGCCTAGAGTGAGAACGCTCCTGGTGCTAAGTGTTCCAATGGCTCCCTGATGGCAGATATCTCTTTGGGGAGATGGTACTGTGGTACACTGGGCCTGGGCAGCAGCACCGGCCCCTCTTGCCAGCAATTTATTGTGGTAAGCTTTCTTCCACCACATCTATCTTCCAGTCACCCAAGCTCTGTTTCCAGGGATAGCAATTTCTGTGCCCAGGCCACCCCAGACCTCAGGCTCACCTCTCTTCTACAGGTGGACAGGTGGTCTTTCCCAGTTAGTTCTTTAATTTTTGTAAACATATAACCAAATCCCCTCTGGGATGATAAAGGCAGCATTGTCACAGTAGGTCCACTGTGCTGTTTGGTCCCAGAAACTCAATGCCCATGAGGGGATGCTTGTCTGCTCTCCTCACCAAGCAGCTGTCCTTTATACACTGTTGATTTGCCCTTTCTGCTTTTTGCAGCCATGTCTACAGTAGAGCAGTGGTCTCTGTTTCCTTTTTCTGTGGGGATTTCCTCTACCACTGGGCAGCAACCTCCTTAATGTTGAAATGAACAACTTAGATCTGAGTTTATATTGCAGGCACTGGTAGGAGCAGGATTAAGCAGACAGGTGACAAGGACTTACACTATGCTGATGACAGCTTGCTTTTATTTGCTTACTAATGGAATTAGAGGAAAGAGGAGGTGTTCAGGAAGTGTTGATATTGACCGTGAAATAGTCCTATATAAGTTTATGTTTAAAAAATATGACCCCAAGTTTTTCAATTCAAATTCAATATGGATTTGGAAAGCTGTGGAACTTGAGAGCATGTCTTGCTGCTACAAAGGGTGAGACTGAAAAAACTTGGGCACCTCTGAGCAGTCAGGCCTGCAGAGAGAATTCACATCCTGCCAAGTCTTTTAGAAAGGAAACTAGCCCCACCTGTTGTTCAAAGTCGTTTTGCTGGAGTACAACAGGAATGCTGTCCCTGGAAGCTTCTCCCCAGTGGGTGTTTCTCTGATTCTGAGCAGCATCACAAAAATGATCCGAAAAAGTTTAAGGGAAAAAAAAATCACATAAAGAAATGTGTTATTGCATTACACACTCACTGGGGAAGCAAGCCGAAGCTGTAGAGCTATACTCACAAAGCATAGCCAGTTAGTTGTAGGGTTCTATTTAGGCTTTGTATTGTTATTATGTCTACGAAAACTAAAGTTGAAAAATTTGCTGCTTCATTTAATTTCCCATTCACATTCTAGGGCCTCACTTACTAGCTGTTATCTTGTCTAAGTTTCAGTTATCCTGATTTGTAGAATCACACTAATAATAACTCAAAAGCTCACTATAAGGAGTTAGATACTGTACACAAGACAACTAGTTTATTTATTGATGTATAGTCTTCATTAAACATATGCTTAGTCTTTTTCTCATTTTGTATATCTTAGCCTATGATTGTCATTCTCGTGTTGGTCTCAATTTAAGTCATTAGATTTTGTTTTAGTTCGCGTGTTTGGGTGAGGACAGGAGAGAAGGAGGCAATGAAAAAAATCTCTGGGTATGTTTCCTTGATATTTCAGATGCTTTAGTACACAGAACCATTAGTGAATGGGAGACATGGAAACCCAGAGGTTTGTTTTAAAGCACAGTTCTAGTAGTAAACATGAGTAGTTTCTTTTTCTTTTTTAAAAAAATATATTTTATTGATTTTTTTACAGAGAGGAAGAGAGAGGGGTAGAGAGTTAGAAACATTAGAAACATCGATGGGAGAGAATCATCGATCAGCTGCCTCTTGCACACCCCCTACTGGGGATGTGCCCGCAACCAAGATACATGCCCTTGACCGGAATCGAACCTGGGACTTTTCAGTCTGCAGGCCAAAGCTCTATCCACTGAGCCAAACCAGTTTTGGCATGAATAGTTTCTATTATTTCTAGATAGGTTTTGCAGTTAAACCTGGGAAAGGGGGACTATGCTGATGCATGTGATTAATATGAAGGCTGGTGCAGAAGTTAAACTTTTAAGAAAGTAATTGAATTTAACAAACATGATTGAACACCTTCTGTGGGCCAGTCACTGCTGTTGACCTGAACTCAGCAAGGGTAGAAAACATGTTCATTATAGACATTACATTCTCTAAGGGCCTGGTACCTAGTCCTTGTCCTCATAGAGTTCATAACTGAGTGAGATTCTGTTTCAGAGGGATTTTTTTTTTTTTAATTTTCATCATCATTCTCATGATGCTAATAAATTCCAACAACCATTCTAAGAAATTTTCAAGTGACTTGAGAAGTTGTAAATAGCTAGTTTATCACATGAATAGCTTAATTTAAATTTAACTTGAATTCTCATAAAGAACTGCTCAAGTAAAGGTTAATCTGAATGAAAAGTTTTTTTATTCAGTAGGATTCAAACCACATCATTGTGTTTTTAAAAGACAAACATTACCAACTCAGAGTTCAGGCAAGACTGGTTTCCTTGGCATGTGGATGTGTGAGCAACTGAAGGAGAAAATTGGCTGTATGCACTGTGCCCATTGTTTTTCTCTTGTTGCTGTAAGCTGTTCCTATGTTATGGCCTTTGTCAGATTGAAAGCAAATGATTAATGCCAGTTGGTAGACTTTTTATTTGTTTATTCTGGATATCTATGTCTATATACATATATAGCTATTATATTTATATGTATTTCTACTAAATTTTAAGTTTGTATACATAAATTTACTTAGCTTATTTGAGCAATGAGGGTGTGTTTGTGATGCTGAGCTTTAGATGGAAAATACTCATCCATAGAGGATGAATCCAGAGAATTTATTTTTCTGATTAGAGATGGGAACTTTAAAAATAGAATTTCATCATCACTTCTGCTTTCATATGTTATTTTGGTATACACATGAATGGCATTGTTGAGAAATTCCTGATATCTGACAATGTGTGTAATCTCAATAAAATTCTCAGTGCTAAGAAATCATTTTCTAATGTAGACAACTCAGTTACTTATAACCTAACTATCTAATTTGTAATTATTTTTTTTTGTAGAAAAAGGACAAGTAAAATCTTACTGTGGTTGTTTGCACAAGGACAACTTATGTGCAGCAGGGTTTATCTTTCTAAATTACTACTTTTATCTTGGTATTTCTTTCCTCAAAATTCTTCAGTGAGGTTCCAATATACGGTAGATCACATAAACAAACTGAAACCTGCCTACCCCACTGAATGAATGTAACGATCAAAGCTGGAGCAGCCCTGGCCAGTTTGGCTCAGTGGATTGAGTGTTGGCCTAAGGACTGAGGGGTCAGGGGTGTGATTCCAGTCAAGGACACATACTTCGGTTGCAGGCTTGATCCACAGCCCCCATTTGGGGTATGTCCAAAGCAACCAATCCTTGTGGCTTTCTCACATCCATGTTTCTCTCTCTCTTTGTCTTTCCCACTCCCCTCTTTCTAAAAATCAATGGAATATTACCTGGTGAGGATTAACTAAAACAAACAAACAAACAAACAAACAAACAAACAAACAAAAATCTGGATAAAATTGATGGATTATACTTTTAAGGACTCCAAAAAGTAAATAGTAGCAGATGGATTGAGAAAGACCAGAAATTAAAATACTATAAAACTAGAGGTGAGTTTATCATGTTTTTCCTCTGGCACCACCCAGCTTTGACTTGGGGTATCTCATAAGTGGACATTGACATGGACAGGAAGAGGAGCAGGAAAAGACCTTTCGTTGTGGCTCAAGGAGTCAAAAAGGAGTCTCCTGATTATGACAGTAAAGGCAGTAGGGGAGGAGGGAGCTGTGGGTGCATAAAAATCTTAGGAAGAACATCTTGGTCCAAGAAGGTGGAACAAAAGGGCTTTTTCTCTCTGTGTCCTGGTTGGCCTCCAATATGGCTACAATATGGCTTTGATGCTATAAAAGCTTCTCAAAGCTAAAGAAATCCTGAGAAATGGGTTATTCATGCAGCTCTGCAGAGCTTGGTAGCCAACATGAACTGTATTTAGGTTTTCCCCTAAGCATTAGCCTTATAAACTTATGAAAGATTTGTGACACATATTAAATATATTTCATGCAGTTATGATCCATCTTCAGGCACAGGAGTGCATAACAGAGAAAAATGAATAAAGCCCACAAATTTTCTGGCTAGAGAACTAAAAGATGAGCCTCAAGCAATCAGAAACTGTCAGGGAAATTTCAGAGAAGGAGGACCTCAGGAAACCAATCTCATAAAATGTGTAAATAAATGTCTGGGCTCATCCCTGAACTGTGTATGGGTATAGCTGGTCTAGGAATTCCAAAGGCTTTGAGAAACTAAAAGTTATAGCACCCTCCAAGTTCCCCTGAATGAGTATAGCTGGTCTAGGAATTCCAAAGACTTGGAGAAACTAAGAGCTATAGCACCCTTCAAGTTTTAGACTTGCCACTGGGTGACACAACTTAAAATCTGACTATAAATTAATTTACAAAATAAAATCAGGATGAAAATATTCTTGGTGAGCCGAAACCGGTTTGGCTCAGTGGATAGAGCATCGGTCTGTGGACTGAAAGGTCCCAGGTTCGATTCCGATCAAGGGCATATACATTGGTTGCGGGTACATCCCCAGAAGGGGGTGTGCAAGAGGCAGCTGGTCGATGGTTCTCTCTCGTCAATATTTCTAGCTCTCTATCCCTCTCTCTTCCTCTCTGTAAAAAATCAATAATATATATATATATTTTAAAAAGAAAATATTCTTGGTGAATGTCTACTGACTTTAGATTGTCTTCCAAACTCCATAGCAAGCAATGGATGGCTTCTATTCTCTGGCCACACCCACCTTCTCTACCTTCTTTCCCCTGGTTGTTCTGTTTTGTCACAATTCATGGTGTATCTCTAATCCTTAGTGTCTTGTTCACTTTAGTTTCTCTTTATTCTCTAAAGACCCAAATTACAATGTACAGGTCTCTCCAGTGCTGATATTTGAGTCCAGCATCAGATCTGGACCTAGTTACCTGGCAGATGTGATTGGTTACAACTTGTCCTTACTCACCAAAGGCGCATTCAGTTTTTAGACTTGAAAAGGGATCAGTGTTTTCAACTGTGCGATTTTAAAACTTCTCAAGGCAAGGATGAATTTCACTCTCTTGGCACTCTGAACAATTTCCTATGATTCTAACACTCCTATGAAAAGAGGAAAGCAGCTGTGATTATTTAATGGGCAGAACTAGAGTTGAAAGAAGATAGTAAACCACTCAAGTGAAGGGTGAATAGTTGGTCTCCCTATTAACAGGGGATATAGGAAAAGGAAATGCTCATAAATTGTATCGGGAGGGGTTAGGTGCTGTAAGGAAGACATTCCTACCGAGAAAATGTCCACCCTATTAGCACACATGGCTGAGGTAAGTTGGTCACAGAGGCATTCTCCAGATCTCTTTAAGAGGATGATAGAATCGTATCTGATTGAGATAGTTTAAGAGAGGCCTAAGGGAAACTTGAAGGAGACCACTCTGTGGCCTAATTGTGATTTTTGCCTGCTGTCTTCAAGATCAGGCTGCTCTTTGCCAGGTCAATCCTTAGAGGACTTGAAAACTAGGGTCAAGCTTCTTCTCTTGAGAGGAGAGGCAGCTTCTCCTCCACTTAAGGATCTGGAATCCTTTAGGGCCAGATTCATTTGCAAAATATTTGCTCAGCATTGGTGCTATAAAAGCCTCTCAAAGCTAAGGAAATCCTGAGAAATGGGTTATTCATGCTGCTCTGCAGAGCTTAGTAGCCAACAAGAATTGTATGTAGTCCTTTCCTAAGCAGTAGCCTTCTACACTTCGAAAGATTTGTAACATACATTAAGTATATTTCATGCAGTCGTGACCCAACTCCAGTCACCTGAGTGTGAGATTCCTATTTTTTTTTTCTTCTGTGGAAATTGAAAGCCATTGTGAAAGCAGATGGTAAAGCCCAGAAACCCTTGCCTGATTTTTTTCATTAAGCTTCTGTGTAATTTCTGATAAGATGTCAGAGGTTTAATCAGTTTTAGTTTGAACAGCTTGATGAAAATTATCTTTGTTTCATTACCAGTAAAATAACCTTACAACTAAATTTTTACAACACAAAGTGATATTTAATAGCAAATAATTGCAACTACATATTGTAGATATTTGTGGAGTAGAAAATTCAATATTTTCATTAAAAATAAAAGGAAGTTGGACTTCTCTACACTGTTAAGAGAAAATAAATCTAATAGTCAGATTCTGAAAGATGGACATGAGTTCTATAAGTCTTTACTAATGAAAGGGGAAATTGTTATTTATAATAGAAGCCCTGGCCTGGAGTAGTGAATTTTTTAAATGAAACATCATTATAGGCTCTCCAATTAACTTGCATTTGTCTCTGCATCTTTTGCAATCAGCTCAGGGACTTTTCCAGTGCTGTGTAAGTTATGAGCATCACCATGGTCATTAAATCATGGGTTGGAATGTAATGTTTATCAGTTATTAGTAGTATGATAATGAATGAGGTGGTTCTTTTCCCCCATCCTAGAAAATATCCTTCATGCAAACATTATGGTAAGAAAGATCTTGCAGCTGGTTAGGAATGAAGATTATATGGAAACTCCTCAACTTGAAAAGTAAGATGTTGTCTGTGTCATCATATATTTTAAAAATAAATAAATAAGGTGATTTACACAAAGAAATTAGCAGATAGCAAGGCATGTGGTAGTGTGTTCAATAATGGTAATTATATAAATGTAAACTATATAAAATAAATAATTATAAAGAAAATACAGCCGAAACCAGTTTGGCTCAATGGATAGAGCGTCGGCTTGGGGACTGAAAGGTCCGGGGTTCGATTCCTGTCAAGGGCATGTACCTTGGTTGCGGCATATCCCCAGTAGGGGGTGTGCAAGAGGCAGCTGATCGATGACTCTCTCTCATCGATGTTTCTAACTCTCTATCTCTCTCCCTTCCTCTCTGTACAAAATCAATAAAATATTTAAAAAAAAAGAAAATACATATTTAAGGGAAAAATAAAAAGGCATTAAGTCAGTTGATATCTGTTTTCACCAAAAGCATGGTAAGCAAACAAAATATGTTTTCTACACCTTCCTGCCAATAAGAAAGGTTAGGAAGTGGCTGGAAAGTAGCTTGAAGTCTGGCTCCTGTGAGATCACACCTTCAATGAGTTACGATTTTATTATTCCTTAGGAATCTACTCCAAAGTGGGATTTCGTTACTTCTGGAATGCCAGGATTTCTTTTCATTCTAGAAAACTGATAAATAGTATTAAAAAAAATAAGAGGAGGTAAGAAATGGTGTTTACTGCCAGAAAGTGAGATCCAAATTGTCACAGTGTACTAAAAATACCTCCCACCCTCATTCTTCCACATATACTTTCTCTTAAATACCTCTTTCACATACTCCACAAGACACAGTTTTATCTTTGATGAGGAGAAAACTGTTTATAGATTACATGATGTCAACCCTTTTTCAATCCCCTCAACTCCCCTTCCAACCTAATAGCATAGTGGCCAGTCATTTGTGGCTTAGTCTTGGACTTTTGACACAGTCTTATTTGAAAAGAAAAGATGTCATCTTTGGAGAATTTGACATAGAGAGTACAAAATGATAAGTAGTAAAGTTGAAAGTTCAAGATACAGAAAGAGACCAAGATAGCAAGCAAGTGTCATGAGTTAAGCTGACATTATGGGGAAGTAGAAGCTATGAATATGAAGAAGTATGATTTATAATATAGAGGTAGATGATAGACACACACTTTAGAAATTGAGTAAGCCAGAGTAGAAAGAAGAGAATGGAGTAGATTTCTGGATACTGAGGGAACGTCTGAATCCATATAACTCTATGCCTTTGAAAAGCATTATATTCTAACTAGAGGACTGGTGCACAACATTCGTGCACTGGGGCAGGTCCCTCTGCCTGGCCTGGCCTGCCCTCTCAGAGCCTAGGGTCCCCTGAGGGGTTCTTAGCACTGCCACAGAGGTGGGAAAGGCTCCTGCCACTGCTGCTGTGCTTGCTAGCCATAAGCCCAGCTTCTGGCTGAGTGGCCCTCCTCCTGTGGGAGCACACTGACCACCAGGGGCCAGCTCCGGGATTGAGTGTCTGCCCCCCTGGTGGTCAGTGCATGTCATAATGATTGATCATTCCTCTAGTCGATTTGCATATAGCCTTTTATTATATAGGATGGCTTTGTTTGAGGATAGGAGGGAGGTCATAATTCTATTGGAAAAATCAAACATGGAATGCCTCCTTTGTCTACATTTTTAAATACACAAAACCTTAAAACTGACCAAAGATGCATAAGAGCAGCTGCCCTAACATTTTAGTTGCCCAGACATTTGTCCCCCAATTCCTTTTTCTTTAATGAAAGTGAGTGGAGAGTAAATACTCTATAAAATGGATAGAAAAGGATGCCTCATTGGTTTATATATTTAAAAGTGGTTACTGACTGTAAGTGATGTGTGATATCCTCTTCTTGGTACAATGCTAGGTCCAGTAGGGAGTAAGGAGCAGACTTAGGAATGATTTGTGGTCCTAAGTTAGGACACAGATAAGTAAACTCATTCTAAGTGCAGGGTAGTTGCATGCTATGATCAGGAGAAGAAAAGGGTGCTGTGGGAGCTCAGGGAGGGACATTGACACCAAACGGTTTAGTAGTCCTAGGGAAGAGAGAGTAAGGAAGTCTCCTCCAAGAATTACACCTGAGCAGAATCATTCATGGCCTGCCAGCAAACTCAACCAGGTAAAGGGCAGAGGGAAATGCATGTGTGAAAGCCTCCAGGGAAAGAAAGAATGGAGAGTTCATGAATTGCAAAAAAGTATATTGTGTTCCTGGATCATAGGATATGAGATGAGGCATAATGGAAAATTTGTTGAGAGAGGGGGTTGGTTTACGAGCAAAGACTGGGCATGGAGCTGTTTTATGGTGTATTAAGTGATTTGGAGTTGATCCTCTCAACACAGGATTTCAAAGGAACATATGCTCGTATTTGCAATGGGGAAGTAGGGAAGTTAACATCTTAGAGAGATATTAAAAGAATGGAATTTATTGTACTTGGAAGACTCAGCCTGGTACCTGATTTCTGTATCAGTATCTTGAGAAATTGGAGCAACATAATACACAGGAGGATAATTCTTTTCAAAGGAATGCAAGTAACATTGAGATGCTGAATTGAGTTGTCCAGTGGATATACAGGTGGTGGAACAGAATAAATAGTAGTATGCAAATGGGACTGGAAAATAGGAGAGAAACCCAAGACAGATAGAATTTCAGTTTCCATCTTTTTAACAACCATATCGCTGAGTATTTGGTTAACTTTGTGCTATACAACTAATTCAAGTTTTTTATGCTCTCAAACCTATGAGAACAGATTAGGGATTATTCACCTTATGTACAGATTTAAGAGTCTATATTTTACCAAATTGTATGGTCCAGAAATCTAAATTTGAGTGGATAAACAAAATTGATCCAAGTTCTGTCTTTGATTTAGAAATGTGGAAAAATACTTTGTTGGCCTTGCTTTCATGCATAGCAGAGAGTTATCTCTATCAGGTGAACACAAACATGAAAAAAACACAAGTCACAATCAATTTGTCCTAATTTTTATTAGTTATGTTCCAACATATTCCTATGGATGACAAATTCATTATAGACATTCTGAGGAGAACTGGGTTTTGCCATAAAGATTCATATTACACATGAAGAGGGTGAGGTTACTTCTTCAGTCACCACATTGAATCACTACATTAGATTTGGCTGATGTAGATAGCTATGCTGGGTACCACCCAGCATACATACAGGAAATATTGGAACTATACAGAGAATAAACTACCTTGAATGGAGAAAAGCTTTCTCCAATTATAGTATCCTATTAATAAAAACCTATGTATTCATGATGTCCTCACACCTTAAAGAGCCATCACCAGCAGGCTGTATGAACAGTGGGTACGTGGAGATGAACTGGGGTTTGATGCTGCATGCAAGGCTAGGCCGGGGGTCCCATGGCTCCAGCCTTTGGGGAAATCCATGGAGGCACCCTGGATGGGTGGGTAGGGCTTACCTCTTTGAGGTGATCAATCCTGGTGCTCCTGCACTGTGAAAGGGCACAGGTCCCCTCCCAGCCCACCCCCTCAATGCATGAATTTCATGAACTGGGCCTCTAGTATAAGAGTGGATAATGGAAGCATAAGAAGTAATTAATACTGATCCATTTTGGAGCCTCCTTCATTGCTCAGTGATATGGATTACATAGCTAATGGGATTAACTTCAGAAATTGATTCTCTAAGAGTATTTGAGGGCTGTGTCCTTTCCTTTTACAGTGTTTCCCAAAGTGTGGTATCCGTACCCCCAGGGGTAAGGGAAGAGGTTGGTGGGGGTACACATTGCACCGGAGTTTGGTGGGGATATGCACTGCACCGTGCTTAGCTGCGCCTAATTCTACGTTCTCATGAGTACGAGGGGTACTCAGGGTTACAAAAGTTATAGAAGGGTACACATATGTCAAAAGTTTGGGAAACACTGGTCTATCATGAATCCTCAAAGCTTAGCACAATACCTGGTAGGTAATACTTGACACACATAGGGTATGCATATATGCATTTACAAACAGGAGCACTCGATATACATGCGTTAATGAGTGAGTGAATAAATGAATAAAATAATGCTTTCATTGGTAACCATGCGTTGAGGATAACATTAGTACCAAGAGTTGCTAGGGATTCTGGATTGAGCTGTATACACTGGGTCACTCAACTGCTCGCTTTTTGTAATAGTTGTAGCACTTGAATTGAACTAAACAGCCAGGATGAAGGGTCATGTTTTGGGGACCAAACTTCTTTTCATCATGAAAGCTACTGGGTGGCCTCTGACATGATGTGTTTAGTCATCAAACATGTCAGCTAATACCATGGAGAGACCACATGTATTAAAAGTGACAGACATAACAAGGGTCAGGGATTAAAGGTGAATTGCAAAGGGCTTTCACTGCATCTCTGTTATTGTAACAGTTTCTGGTAGGTGGTACCCTTGAGCAAAGAAGAATTATGAGGAACCATGGTGAGCAGTAGTGTTCTTTCTCAGGCTGCTCAGGAATTGCTGTCCACATTGAGCTAAATATTCTTGAAATGCTGTGATGATCACTACATCTATGTTGTTTGTAAGCAGCACAAACACATTACAAATGTTTACCAGTTCTTTCTCATTAAGTTTCATTTACCCAGTTTATTTATTTATTTTAATGCTCACCCAAGAATATGTTTTTATTGATTTCAGTGAGAGAGAAAAAGAGAGAGAAAGAGGGGGGGGGAAGCCTTGATCAGTTGCCTCATTTATGCTCCCCAACTGGGGATTGAACCCACAACCATTGTCCCAAGTGTATGGGACAATGCTCCAACCAACTGAGCCATCCAGCCAGGGCTACTAAATTTCATTTGTTATGTTTCCTGGTTATAAATATAGTATAGCATTATTATTTTAAAATGAGTGAGGGAAACACTAATATAGAAAATTAAAATGCTGTGTATTGTATTACCATAATTATATCCTGATGTATAGCCCTCATGTTAAATTTGAAGATAGTGTTTTATTCCCTTATAATGCATAAAGAACTGTTAGAGGATTCCTTTATAGTATAGCAGGGAATACATGAACAGAAAAATGTAATGGCATTACTCTATGTCCAGCAGTCTAATAAAATGCCATACCAGTGATGGCAATTAGCACACAAAATATGACTTAGAGTTCTTTGAAGGCAGTGGTCAATGTCTTTTTCTTGGAATCTCCAAGGGTGTTGACCAAAGGTTTACCTAGCAATTTGAATGAATGAGTACTTATTAAGTGAAGGGTCAATTGCATGTAACAATAAATTCAATAAAAAAATCCTTCAAGGGGGAAATAGATATTGCCTGCAGTTACTAACAAGCTTTAAGCATATATTAACATTTTAAAAACATTTAGATGATGACATTTGAAAGTTGTGAGCAGAATCAGAGAAAATTTGATCAAGTTTTTGAAGTTCCTTCTCTCCTCTGATTTATCTGTTGGTTGTGGTGTTGGGGCTACTGGGGCTATCTCTGTCTTATAGGTCAGTACTACACCATGGCAATTCACTGGATAATTTAGGCAAAAAGTAATCAGAAATTGTGATCTATCAAGGAAATGGCATCACCTGCCCAGGGCTTCTTTGTCTGATCTCTCTATTCCCTAAGGTAAAGCTGAACTCAGCTGCCTACTGACTCAAAAGCAACAATTTATCTCACAAAGGAGATCTTTTTCCAAAAGAAGCTTCAATTTTCATGTTTTGGACTCAGGGGCTGTAATCTTGTTATTCCTCAAAAGTTTTGGGATAAAGATACAATTTTTGATAGTTTTGAGACATATATTGAATAACATTTGAACTCTAAGGAGAAAAAAGTTTCTATATACAATATATTTTCATATCTATTTGATATGCTAATTGTAAGAATTTTCTGTCACTGGTCAGCTCCATTCAAAATTAAGTCATTTCATACCAGGAATCAATATACTAGATCTATTATTATTAAAGGTCTGTGTATACTGACCTTGACTAAATTCTGCATCCCCATTCTATTTCTTCACAGGTAATCCCATTAAAAATCTAGCTGCTGTTTTGGACATTATAGAATGATAAATAATTGCTCAGATAACAAAGATAGAAACTAAAGTTACTGTAACACATTCAGCAAATTATATAATCTGAGTCCATATTTTTCACTTCTCTTCCTCTTTCTTGTCATAAAACCCATGGGAAGACATATTGCATGTATTGACCCATTTTCTTGCTTTGAGATGTACTTATTTCTTGTATCTTTTAACTCAAAGGTAAGCTCAGAAACTGGAAGGCTTCCTTGGTACTGGCTGTTGGGATGACCACTCATGGTGGTATTTTTCTTGGTGACAAAACACAAGTTCATAATCCCTCAGGACTGTAGGCTAAGACAGTTTTGTTTTTGTTTTTTAATTATTTTGTTACTAGGCTGGTAGAGGTGGTTCTGTTCTCAGAATCAGATTCATGTTAACACAGTTCACATATTGTATTACAGGCCAACGAGAATGCCAAGTGATGAAGAGAACTATGAAACAGGCTGTGGTGCTCATGCCAACAATAGTTCACAGAATTTTCTCTCCATCACCCAGAAGCATGGGGATCTAAATTATACTCACAATGCCAAATTATTAATTTACAATGAGAAACACATCTGATGAGAACATTACTTGAGTTGGCCTGATAAAGTGGTCCTCTCCTTGTCAATTAGTGACATGGGATGCCAATTTTTCTGAAACTTGCTGCAGAATACGGGTTCAAAACATTGGGAATGAATCAATCTTATGTTTTGTATTCCAACTAAAATGATTTAGCATTCCCCTCTCTACCAGGCTCACTTTGTCAAGAAAACTACTGAATTACTCCGTATAATCAGAATGGACAATGCATGTTTGTTTTCTGCCTTTCCTTTTCCTATGCATTTGTTTACCAACTATCTCTTTCCAATATAAAAAGGACAATGTTGGGCTTTTATCTAACATAGTATTGATTGATCCAACCTCAATTACATTTCAGCCCTGTAGCCCTAAGATTACTTCTATATAATCTTTATAGGCATTTGGATTATTTCCAAACACTCAGATAAAAGATATGTAGTTTATTGGTCTAATCCCACATTTCTTTAATCGTATCCTTTATTTTTGAATCCTGGAAGTCAACTAGTTGCAGCTCACTGGCACTGAAAACACTTCTAGTTGTTTATTACATTTCCGGAAATGGCAAAAGAGGCAGAATTGTGAGAACCAAGGGACATAATAGTGTTCTCTGCCTTTGGTATTTAATGCAAATTGAAATGAAAAGAAGGCTTATTTAAAAAAAATAAATCCCAAAGTAGTAAAAATCTAGGTTGTGTTTTTGTTAGAGATAGTAAATAGATTGGGATGATTTGTGGGATAAGGGTACTTTTTTTAGCATGAATGAGTGGACTCTCTTCTCATCTTCTGGAAGTATTCATGGAATGGCTCCATAATCTTCTGCTAGCTCCTAACACAGCTGGATATATAAAAAGTGTCACCCAATATAGTTTCCAAATACCATTTCCAAAGATGTTTTCTTGTTCAGAATAAAGAGTGAACATCACAATAATTATATCTTTGACCCATGACCAAATATGATCAATTTCTTTTTCTAATCCAATATGACAATCACTTATAACTTTTGGAAAGAGATCTCTGTACAGAGTGTTTATATGCAAAAATTAAGATAACATTCAGTTTTGAAGCTGTTAGTACATAATGACATTGTACTTGATAGGTTATTGATTTTCTTTTTCCATTTATTTATTTTGTATTGAGCTCTACACTGGGGAAAAGCCTGGTGCTTTACATGGTGTCCTACATGTTTGAACTTTAAAAAGGTTCAAAGGTTTGTACATGGCCTGGAACGGTAAACATTTGTCCTAAAATCATCCTTCAGCTTCTGACTTGGCTCGTGATTTAATTGCCACCTCATTAATATGGACCACTGGTTGTGAATTTGTCAAAACAAGATACATCAAGAGAGCTGAGTGAAATGTTTCATGGTGAGAGACTTTTACCACTCCCCACCTGGCCCCTCCACGTTTCTTAAACTTCCAACTTCAAGAGACTCATTTGATAAACATGCCCCGTCCTCTAGGTCATTGGGTTAAGTATCAGTTCAGTTGTTTTGAACTTTTCACTTTTTCTGTGTAAGCAAAAACCAAGTGCTTACTGGGTTCTAAAACTAAAAGTCTATGAAGAAAAAGGACCTTACTGAAATAGTGAAATAAATATCTTTATGACTACTCACCTTCCCTCTTTGGGCTGTCTTTTCATGAATGATAACCTCATGTTCCCAGTATTTATACCTTTTTAGAGTTTTTTTCATTAAAAGAAAAAAAACACAGGGAAGGGCTAGGTTTAACCTTGATTATTTAATTACTAATGATAAACCTTGATAGGGAAAGAAGAAGAAAAACTCCAGGAACTGAAAGTCATAACTCAAGAGAAGTGTTCATACATATATAAAAGCTCCTTCTCTCTATAAAGCCCCATGAAGAAAATTCATACACAGCCAATAAATTAAATAAGGATCTCATTTTATGCCTGGTACAATACACATGTTGCACACAAAAACACTCAATAATCACTATACTAGTAAATAGTATTATACATACAAGCACATATTTTTACTATAAACATATTACCTACCAATACATACATTGAATAGCACCACAGTTTTGCTGTTGAGAAGAGTCTTCTACTGTACTTTTCTCAATTCCATTCTTACTCCCTAGAGGTGTCTTATTTTAAATTTTTACTGGTTCTTATTTTAAGCCATATGGTAGAGTATGCAATATCTTGACATGTCAGATTTAGACAATATATTTAGAAATTTGGAAGATGGACTTTTGTTCACCTGCTCTTTTCTTTCCTTCTTTCACTAAGAATACCTCCAGGTATTCATGTAACAGTAATATAATTGTAAGCTTTAGATAGAATCCTTAAAGCTGTTTTCTTATTCTGGTAACTTGTATCGCTCTATTCCTCATGAGATAAAATAAAGATCTTAATCCCACATACTCTCCCCAACTTTTTCTCTCTCATTTCTGATCCTAATTCTGTCAACTACTCTTTTTATGTGTTTATATTGTTTCAACTTACACTAATATTACAACCAAGGTCTTTGTACAAAGTTTAACTTTAAATTTAGAACAATAAACAGTATCAACATTATTATGACTGCATAATGCTAGGAATTCTTTCTTTCTTTCTTTCTTTCTTTCTTTCTTTCTTTCTTTCTTTCTTTCTTTCTTTCTTTCTTTCTTTCTTTCTTTCTTCTTCTT
This sequence comes from Pipistrellus hanaki, assembly GCF_964339955.1. Classification (NCBI taxonomy): domain Eukaryota; kingdom Metazoa; phylum Chordata; class Mammalia; order Chiroptera; family Vespertilionidae; genus Pipistrellus; species Pipistrellus hanaki. Next base: position 15,998,352 of record NC_140505.1, read on the forward strand.
TCTTCGGCTTTTATAATCCAATATCATCACCTCTCATTCACTGAAAAATTTTTCTTACTTTGAATCATTTAAGATTACTGTAAGCCTCATTTATTTTATTCTCTTTATCTTTATCTTAGCTTCATATATTTTTACTCTCATATCACCAGTCTACTTAGTCTGCCCTTCCTTGCCTCCATGAGTATCCCTCCTAAAATCTTCCCCTTTGCTGGGCTCCTAGCTCTTAGAACTGATGCACAGCTGACATCCTGGGTTTTATTTTATTGTTCTTCTTGTTTGAATATCTCTCTATTGCTTGCCTTATCTTCTCATTTTATTATAATATATGAAGTAACTGTCTAAGGAATATGGGAGGTAAATATTCTGGTTCTTGCACACATTCGTATTTGTGTGATATTTTGAGCATAGAATTCTAGGTTGAAATGAGTTTTCCTCTGGAAAATTGTTGATATTGATGAGAATTTGGTTACCCAGCTGTCTGGTTCTGATTTATCTCTAAAAATGTTTAGGATGGGAAAGAGATCAACCAAAGCACTTGTATGCATATATACATAACCAAAGTTCACAGACAGTAGGGTGGTAAAGGCCTGGGGTGGGGAGCAGCGGTGGGCTAGAAGAAGTCAATGGGAGAAAAAAGTAGAACATATATAATACTTTCAACAATAAAGATTTTTTAAAAAGCTTTCAGGATCATCTCATTATTTTAGGTTCTTAAATATTTTCAGTGACTCACTTTCTTTTGGAGGATATTTTTGAACTTATGCATTTACTGAGACTTCTTTGTAGATGTATGGGTTGCTTCAGCTGAGGGAAATTTATTTCTATCATTTATTTAATAATTTTCCTCCTTCATATTCTTTCTTCTCCTTTTATGTTTTCTAGGTCTTGCAGATTTATCCTCCCTCATGATATCTGTCTTTATAGCTTAGTCTGTATTTGTGAGTTCCTTGGCTGTGTCCTTAGTCTTTTTATTATACTCATTTATGTCAACAATCATGGTTTAATATTTAAGTTATCTCTCTTGTTCTCTATTTTAATTATTCCATTTGGAAGCTTTCTGTTTTTATTTTTTTGGGCTTAATAGCTTATCCAATTTGTCTAAGTTTATCAGAGGTGTGTTTTGTTTTGTTTTCTTGTTTTTTATATTATCTGTGTTTTCCAGCTTGTATATCTTTGTCATTACCCATAATGTTGCTGGATTGCCTTATATATGTGATGTGTTTGATTGTTTGGTTAGTAGAGGGGGAAAATGACTGACTGCTCTGGAGATTTGTTGTTGTTGTTCTTATAGAATCATTAAGCCTTAACATTTCTATCCTGAGTGGCAATCTGGGAATAAAAGACACATTAAGATAACGAATGGTGATTTGGCATTAATGGATCTCTACCATAAGATAATGACAAAATTGTTGTTCTCACATGAGAACACCTAACTAAAATCTTTTCCCCATGATAATGTATTCAAGATTTTTAGAGAAGCACCCTTATTTGCATTAATTTTTCTTTTGTTTGTTTTGAATTTTGGATGATGATGGTGGTGGTGGTGGTGGTGATCTGCTTGGGATTAATCCAGCTTTTTGTTTCCTGAGATTGAGAATGGAGAAGATGTGCAGAAGAAGATAACAGTATACATAGCTGTTTCATATACAGAACTTATATTGGTTCTATTTTCATTTTTTCCTCTTAGACTCTGAGATTTCTATGTCAACATCTTCACCAATTCTGTAATCACTGTAGCACATGTTTTGGACTGTGACTTCCTCTGCCTGTTTTTCTAAGAGTTCCTTTCCATCTTCTCCCTGCATTATCACCACCACAACACCCCCCTCTCGACTGTTATGAACATATTCCTCTTTTTGCTATAGATTATATTTATTTTATTGCTATGTATTACATTTATGCTATGTAAATAATATATTTATTGTAAATAACATGTGTAGTATGAATAATATATATTTAATATAAGTATATTAATATATTTAATATATAAATATTTTATAGAATCTCTGAAAGGAGTAGAGACAAAAATGTATTGTCTTTTTAAAAAATATATATTTTATTGATTTTTTACAGAGAGGAAGAGAGAGGGACAGAGAGTTAAAAACATCAATGAGAGAGAAACATTGATCAGCTGCCTCTTGCACACCCCCCACTGGGGATGTGCCTGCAACCAAGGTACATGCCCCTGACCAGAATCTAACCTGGGACCTTTCAGTCAGCAGGCAGATGCTCTACCCACTGAGCCAAACCGGTTCAGGCTGTATTGTCTTTTTGAACCATAATAATTACTTACCTTAATTATTGCTAAATCTAAAAATGAATGAATTCTCCATTATTTGTGGTTTTATTTTTTTAGGATTTAAAGCACTTTCTTTAAAATTATTAGCATACTTCCCTCTAATATTGTATTATCTCTGAGTGTGTAATAACTCCTAATCTTTGGAATTCCTCCTGCCTCACACACCTAGATCTCAGTATTATCATTTTATGATCACAGTTGTTTCTGAACTTTCTTTACTTACCTGATATATGCACATTTACCCTCAAGAAGCTACAATATTTAACAACTATAGACAATTTCAGGCTTGCTCTCTTTTTCTTGTGATCTGCAAAGATATATCTTAATCCTTACACTAGTTTGTCATGTGTAGTATTGTATGTCACCTACTCTTTCACTGGTAATGTTTTAAAATATCGTGTTTCCCCAAAAATAAGACATCCTCTGAAAATAAGACCTACTTACAGGTTTCCTTCTGAGTGAAATATAAGGCATTCCCCCCAAAATAAGGCCCCCCCCCAGGCTAAACATGAGAGATTTGGTCCATTGATTCTGAAAGAAATAGAGTCACAAGAAATTCACCAGGAAATTCAGGAATTGGATTATGATGATGTTCCAGAAGATGATGACATTGAATAATTAGTAAATTCTTGATATTGTAGGATTCACAGTTTGTCTGATTTGTGTTGACAACTACTGTATTACCGTGCCGTATACAGATAATAAATTTCCTTTATTTTCATTTAACAATAAATGTGTACCTTATTCTTCTTCATGGAAAAATAAGACATCCTCTGAAAATAAGACCTAGCGCATCTTTGGGAGCAAAAATTAATATAAAACACTGTCTTATTTTCGAGGAAACACCGTAAGTACTGTAGTCGAAACTGGTTTGGCTCGGTGGATAGAGCATTGGTCTGCAGATTTAAAGGTCCCAGGTTCGATTTTGGTCAAGGGCATTTACCTTGGTTGGGGGCACATACCCAGTAGGAGGTGTGCAGGATGCAGCTGCTCAAAGGTTTTCTCTCATCAATGTTTCTAGCTCTCTATCCCTTTCCCTTCCTCTTTGTAAAAAATCAATAAAATATATAAAATAAAATAAAAATAAGCACTGTAGGTAACCATGAATCACAGAGAATTTATGCTCTCAATTGTCTACTAGTAACTGACTTACCTTTTTTCTCCTTTCAAAACTAAAAAAAAGTCACAATTCCATACATTTGATTTTGGTGAATGCACATAGCTAGGCAGGTAAAGGAAAGAGGTGGAAAGAGGTAGAAAGAGTAGCTGTTGGCCAGGAGAACTTTTGGGAAAGCCCTGCTATCTAGGAGAGCATATAGAAAAGGCCTCTGTCTTTGGTGAGAAATATGAGCTGTCCTCCATGTTGTGTCACATTAAAATGTAAATCATAGGGAGAATTTTTAAAAGTAAAATCTAGCCAAAACAAAGACAGAGAACTGAATTCTCAGAAAATGCTATTACATGACAGATATATGAGTACCCAAGAGAATGGGGAATTCCGAAAGCCTCTTAGCCAGGTGTGCCCTGGGTTCTCGCACTTTGGAAGCATGCCGGTAGAAGGGAAGAAAAGCATGCTAGACTAGACAGTTTTATTGTGTTCTGTACGGTGACCTTTTTAAAGGGAAAGGTCCTTTCTGCGATAGTTAGAGTCCACTCCTACATCTGCCTTAGAGTTTGCTTGACAGGAGGTGTGCATGTGACACCAAACCTTCCTTAGGAGCACAGCCAACTTAACTGTCTGGGGAAGGTGCTTCAGGGGTGCTGTTCAGATGCAACAGCAGGGGGTCTATCCCTGGGCTCATCTTGCTGCTGAGTACATAGGATCTTCTGGAGTCTGAACAGTATATTAACTATTTCTTCAGACCTCCGATTTTGGGGAAACTAGTTTTGTCTCACTTTGAACCAGGATTATATGCATAGACTTGCGGGAGGTTCTGCCAGCTCACATAATCAGACAGCCTCATGGAGAGTTCAATAGTGGCCATTTTTTTGCATAAGAGAGGGCTCTTTTTAAAGAGTTCAAGAGAAAAAAAAGAGAGAAAAAAAAAAGAATTCAAGAGAACATCACGTAGAGAGACATGCCTTCTTCCTATACTTCTCTCAAGTGTCTGTTTTCCCCTAGTCTAGCCCAGGGAAGATAGATTCCACTTATCCATGTAGCAACCATTGCCTTGTGTGCGCTTCTGTATCAGGGGCGATGCTCAATCCTGGGGTTATACTCATTGTTGAGGGCTTCACTGTAGCGCTGCTTCCTCTGTGAAACACCCTGAACTCCCAGGTACCCCTGGCTGCCTCCCCCGCCTCTTCACTGCTGTTGTTCTTCTAGTGCACCTCTTTTATGCTACCTCTCATGCAGCGATGTGATTTTTTTTTTTGGATGCTTTTGGATGCCTGACTCCTCCCTAAAGCCTGGAGTTGTGACTCTTTCTCCTGGCTTTTCTAGAACCTGGCAGAGCCTGACCCTAGCAGTTAGTCAATAAAAAATACTGTTCAAGATAGAACTGCTAAATGAAACATAAGCTCTTTCCACAGTCCAGAGATGGCAATAAACATTGATTTGTTGACCAAAGTAATAGAAATATCAGGGTGGGTGGGCAGTTAAGATTTGAACCCTAGCAGGTTGACTCCTGAGTGCGTGCTCTTGGCACTGTTTCAGACTGCCTTGCACATAAATATTGTGGTGTGAGAAGAGCTGTTTATAGCCACTGGCATTGGGAGAGAACACTTGCTGGTAAAGTCTGTTCAGCGGCTCGCTATGCATGCGATGTTGCAAAAGTTATTCATCCTCTCGGAACCTCAATAAACTCATCACTAGGATGAGAAAGTTGTAGTAGATGATGTTATAGAATTCCTATTAGTTCTAGAATGCTCTACTTATGCGTCTAATGGTATTGGAATGTGGGTTATATGACATGAAAGATAAAAAGGCAGGCAAGACATAAGACAGGAAGACAAAATATTTTCTGGAAATGACAAAAATAGTTTAAACACTGACTAATGAGTAAAACTCGTGTTAAAGAGGCAAAAATGGGAAATACCTTTGGATGGTGACAGACAAAAGATCAAAAGAATGCTGTTAGCATATATATATATATATATATATATATATATATATATATATATATATATACAGAATGACTTTAAAAATTGAGTAAATTTCCCAGAGAGCAGAAACTGGGTAGTTCTGTCTTTACATTCCTTAAGATGGTTCATATGGACACACAGAGTGGATGCTGATCATGGATATACTGAAAAATATCTTCAGACTCATCCAGATGTTTTTAATCTGAAATAGTTATTTTAATGTATTTAAAAATAATACTCCTAAATATCCTAAGAACTTTTTTTTACCAGTGCATTTTTCTAAACCAAGAAATTTAGTTTCAGGTTTGGGCTACTTCCTAGGTTAAGCACCTTGATTAATCTTCAAATTCATTGGTTTTTGTATTGAAGGAAATAAATCTCATTTCTGAAAAATTAGGAAGGCATAGGAATAAGGTTGTGAGCCCTGTACTGACTATAGATTCTAAGGAAGAGAATTTGAGCAATTTTTATTAAACATACCTGGATATATGTGCAACTTTACTTTCTGCAGAAATTGTCTGTTTCTTAAATAAAACTCATGGCAGATGGAATCTTCCTATCTTCCAACTCAAGCATTTATCAATCTGAGAACTCAGAAATCATTTTATGTTCTTTATGGAGGCAATGTGAACTCGGAGTATGCATGAATATCTCTAGGTCCCACTTTTCTGACACCTTTCTTTCAGAGTTTTATGCAGCAGAAGAGCTATTTTGACATTTCCCGCTAAGTTTAGAAGGTACTAATTAACTGACAATCCCTTTCCTTTCTCACCACTTGACTGATGTCATTCTAAATGATTGCAGGAAGCCATTCTTTAGGTCTCACAAAAAGAACTGTGCTGTTCCTTTATTCTGGTTCTGTCTTTATGCTCAACATAAATACAATCCTTGTTAGTTTTATCAAAATCATTTGATAATCTCTTTAATAATAATTAAAAAAAATCCCTGATTACGGTTGCATTCTTTTGGCAAACCTCAAGAGTTGAACTTGTTCTACATTTTGGTACTGTGGATCAGGCTGAGATGAAATACTTTGAGGACAGTCTTTTCCTTATCGAATCCCTGGGAGGGAAAATACTATGTATAAGAGAGGTGAGCCACTGGCCATTTTGCCTAGTGGTTAGAGGGTTGTCCCATTCACTGAAAAGAGGCAGAAGAATGTACTGAACTAAATGTAATAAAAGCTATGCTTTTGACATTTTTTTATAGACCACTGCAAAACTGTAAATGCTTTTTAGTTTTTTTTTTTACTTGTCGGGTTCATATTTCTTCTAAATGTAATTCTAGTCTGAGATGATCCAAAAGATGGTCAGATTTACATTGATTGCCATGACAATTTTTTCACTTGGTTAAGACCATCAAATGTGAAAACGGAATTACATAAGTTTTATTGCAAATCATTGAAGTCTGAAATAAAAATATAGAACACAGAAAAGAAGCTCCAGAGCAATACAGCTACAATTAGCTTATTTGGAAAGAGACCTTGATCAAAATGATACTCAGTGAAAGGAAAATATTTTCAATGGTCAAATTGTTAGTGTGACCAATGTTTGATAACTCCACCTAAATGGCCATCAGGGATAGGTAATTGGACACTTTAAGGCATTGTTGAAATTGGTCTGAATGAAAAGGGGAGATCTTACCAATTATCTTGGGACAACAGGCTTTGAATTAAGTTTATCCAGGGAAAACCGGGATGTATGGTCCACCTGGTAATGGTCTAATCATGATACATCTGAACTCTAAGTGGACAAATGGCATCTTGTTATGAAATAAACATTTAAATGAGAAAAATTGCACTCAAAGATTTCAATAAAGCTGTGAAGGAAGCCTTGTTAGGCCAAGATGTGAGAGAAATCCGGGGCCTGGTGCAAGAAATCCTACAGTGAAGAGCAGGAAGTGAATCTCAAACTATTCTAATGTCCTGAGTCTTAATGTTTTATCTGGCTGTCAAAATCACTTGTCCCTCCCTAACTGGTTTGGCTCAGTGGATAGAGCTTAGGCCTGTGGACTGAAAGGTCCCAGGTTTGATTCCAGTCAAGGGCATATACCTTGGTTTTGGGCATATCCCTAGTAGGTGGTGTGCAGGAGGCAGCTGATGGATGTTTCTCTCTCATCGATGTTTCTAGCTCTCTATCCCTCTCCATTCCTCTCTATAAAACAAACAAAAAAACAAAAAACAGAAAAAAACACACACAAAGATATATATATATATACACACTTGTTCTCTAGACTGTGATTGACCTGTGATCCTGGCTGGCAGTCAACCTCAGTGATGGTTTAGCTGTTGACTAAATCCTGACAGTTTTTTGCCATCCTTCAGTGGTCCTCATAGGAGGAGTTCAGTTACCAGCATACATAGCATATAGTGGACTCCAGACCCATGAACTTAAAAAGAAATTATTGCTAAACTCTATAATTAACAAGCTGATTCGAAAAGCATTATTAACTATAAAATATATGGATTATCATCAAGGAAAATTATTTCCTACAGCCAGATTGATCCAGGCTAATCCTTAGGGAAACTGCCACAGCCAGTTGGGAGTAATGGATTATAGCACTTGTAAGTTTCTGTCAGCACCTCTTTTCTATGTTTGACAGCTCTTAAGCCAAAAGTATAAGAATTGAAAGTGATAAAAAAAATGTGTAAAATTTTATGAGCCTATTCTATAAGGGCCATATATTAGATGTACATTTTTAAGTACAGACTGATTTCATAGCAGTATAATTGATGGAGCAACTCAAAGTTCCTTGGGGGGGGAAATAACTTAACTGCCAAAAATGTTCATAACAACCAAAATTAAAGGCAAAAAATGAAATTAGGATATATGAGTTTTAACTTTAATTCATCTGTTTATTTGCTTTATGAATACATGGGCTTTTGACTTTCTTGCCTTAAAAATGCCATGAAAATGCTCATAATGATGCCCAGGCTGCTCCTGACCTTGCAGAGCTGACTCCCATGGAATGAAGTGTTCAGATGGAGAGGGACTCTGTAGTCACATATATTTGATCCTGAGAATCAACGTCAACTTTTGAACTGATTGTCAGGCCTTTGACTGTTAGAAGACTTTTTACAAAACAGGAAATCCTCCTCTTCTCCACACCCACTGGGTTGAAACATCTTACTTGGTAAAATATTCTTCTTCTAAATGCATTTATTATGTTTTATGTATTCCCCACCCATGATTAATGAGGACATGTGGAAATTAATTTGTCTTTGGTTAATTGACTTTAATGGAAAGAAAAAGAACATTTTTTTTTTCATTTTCTAAATTTAATATGACACATTTACAAAAACTTTTAAAGATGAAATAATGTGGAGGTATTTCTCTATAAACATCAGCTATAACCCTTTTCAATGCTTGTAGAGTTTCTCAGAACAGAACTGAACCTACACGATGAGTCATTTGTTCCCAAACTCAAATTTAACACACCTTCCTTGGATTTCCATCCATTGCTGAATATGGTTTCTAAGAATGGTATGACATGGTTAATGTTAGGTCATTGTTCTGTGAGTCAGAAGTCCTGGGTTCTAGTCATTAATGACTTACTTTGTGGTGGTGGGTTAATCACTTAAACTTTACAGTTTCATCTTCTGTAAAACATGGAAGATAGGCTTAATGCTAATGTTTGTTTCTACTCTAAATGTTTTAGATATTTTATCCTGGTGACATGGCTCATGACCATGCCTTGATAGATCTAGCGATTGCAAATCAGTGATTAAAAGGTGAAGGAACCTGGAAGTTTCAACCTGGAAAGTAAAATCGGGATGTTGTCAAAGTCAGACACTGAGTTACCACATGTAATAGTTGGCTTGGGATCCTATAACTAACAGGCCATAGACTGGGTGGCTTAAACACAAACATTTATTTCTCACAGTCCTGGGTAATGGGAAGTCTGAGCTCAGGATGGCAGCAGTCTTGGCTTCTAGGGAGAGCTCACTTTATGGTTGACAGATACCTTCTTTCTTGCTCTGTCCTCACATGGCAGGGAGAGAGCAATATCTAGTATCTTTCTCTTCTTATAAGGACACTAATCCATCATGGGGCCTCTATCCAGCCTCATGATCTCATCTAAACCTAATTCCCCCCCAAAGGCCATCCATTATAATAATATTCCGGGCGGGTTAGGTTTTTACAAATAAATTTTGGGGAAAATAAACATGCAGTCCACAGCATCATATGAGGAAATGGAAAAGGATTACAGATGTAACAAAGACATACATAGAAGCCATGGACTATTCCAAGGCTCAAACAAGCTAGTCTCAATTGGAAGACAAGCAGAGGGATGGCAGAGTAGAGGATAGGAAATCAACAAGAATTGCTGCTGAGGGATTTCTTTAAGAGCCATGAGCTCAGATCTGTGTGTGGCCTTACCTTTGTTGGTGATAAGCAGACTTCTGGATAAACCTGACACTCTTCCCTTAAGTCCCTTCTTCAACCAGGCTAGGGTGAGGAATGGGTTTCATGCCGTGATGACAGCAGTGGAAGCCTGCCACAGATCTGTGGGTATCAATAACCAGGTGTGCCCTTGATTCATATTCCTTTCTGACAACAAAAAAATTGTGGCCAAGTGCCTATTGGCTGTTGAACCTAATGGTGTAGTTGAGAATTCTCTTCATTGTTATGGGTTGGAACCCTGATAGAGATTATTGTGACATATTCTTTGTCTTTGTGAAGTGGGCATGCGTGGAATGCTAGATGTCCTTGGAGGAATGGCAGAACCTGAACCATAAGGAAGATGGCATTTATGAGGAATACTATCAGAAAATTTATCTAGCTTTATAGGTATAAGGTAAAGCAGAAGTGTCACGAAAATGGCCAGGTGTTACCTCCTTAAAGAACTGGTTAAGGGGTCCCTCAGGACTTGTCTGCCCACGGACATCAGCCTTAAATATTAAAATTATGTTTACTGCAGACCTCCCAGAGTTTGAAGTGGGCCTATTTGAATTTTGCATGTAATCACTTTTATTAAGACAAAGAGCAATGAATGTATTACACATTTGGTTACTATCTGGAAGGAAAAGCATGAAATTCAAGTTGGAATAAAGCATATTTTTTATGGTTATGTAGTGGATCTCATGAAGCATGAATTTTTTGGGGGGAAGCCAGTATTACAGAATCTTCTTGAAATTTAGACTTATACCTTATCATCTGTCTGGAGGTGAGGTTCAGAAGAAGCCTACATCTTGAAAAGCAGTGCCTTAAATAGAGCTTTATAGCACCGGTTAGTGAACCAGATGTCAGAAATTGAGACTTGGTGGTTGGAATGTAAGGCTAGGAAATTTCTTTGCAAAGAAGGACACTTTAATGGAATACCAGGATAGCCTAAGTTCTGAGAGTGAAGTGGGTCCTCTTTGTGAGAAAGTGCTGTAGAGTAAGGCTGCTTATGACCCTGAGATTAGAGATGACCCATAGCAAAACCAAGGAACCAGAGACCTTAGACTTGTGAAGGCAGTACCCATACCTCCAGGGATCCTTCATCTGAACATGTCATTCCCAGACCTCCCTCCAGTGGTCTTAGGAACCTGAGTACTGGTTGAAACTCTTATGGCTCTTCCCTGGTCTTGCCAGTTTAGTGTGCCTACTACACATTTTTCTCCAGGAAGGATATAGAGATAGAAATATAACTACAAGTTCCTCAGTGAAAGAGAGCTCCCTGTGGTCACAACTGGGACAGTAGTTTAAAGGATAGCCCTATTGATTTGACTGCTAATGCCAACAACAGCAGAGTATACTTGGGAATCTCTGAGAAGCGTCAAGTCATAGTGGAAATTACATGTATTTATTTAGGTAATAAATATGTATTAGAATATATTATATGGCATACACTGATCTGGGAATGGAGCTTGAATTTAGAGCCAGATAGATGCAAAGTCCACTTTGGGGAAGTTTAGAATCCAATTTTCAAGCCAAACAGATATGGGTTCTGCCAATTCCCAGCCTGATACATTGGAAAATTTATTTAATCTTTTGAATGTCAATTTTCTCACATATAAAATGGCCATTTTAACATTGTTCTGCATGGCTTCCAAGTGAGTTAATTGAAATATAGTTCAATGTCTGATAAAGCATATAATAATAATCAGTAGCCATAATTATTTTAACTATTAAAATGTGGAATAAAAAATATTTGAAAGTACTGTATTGGCTTTTTCTTCTTCATAAGGGGCATAATTATTAATCAAGTAGCATCATTCAAATTTTTATTCCCTTGTTTGTTTGTTTCTTGCTTTGTATCCAACCTGTAAGCAAATTCCATTATTTCTACTTCAAATTGTATCTCAAATTCATTAATCTTTCATTTTCCATCCAAATTAATGAAAATACCATATGCTGTATATACAGTAAGAATTTTAGCCATTTAGTGTTGATACAATCTAGACCACTGGCCTTTAACTACTAGCCTCATTGTCATCACTCTTACTTTCTTACAACACTTTCTCTGCAAAACAGCAGCCAGAGTGATGAGTGGTAGTTTCACCATACATGTCAGATCATGAGGGCCCCTTGCTTGAAAGTGTTCAGTGTATTTTTAAAGCACTTACCATTCTAATCTGAACTTGATATCATAACCAGACCTCTCTCATTATCTTATATTTCATCTCATACCACTTCTCCTCACTAACCCCCATCCCTGCTTCCTCCCACCTTCCTTCAGCCTCACTGTGTTTTCATTCCAAGAACACACCAAGCTCTCTGTCATCTCAAGGCCTTCTTACCTGCTGTTCTCTCTGACTATGATTCTCTTCTCTACACTCTTGGCAGAACTATCCCATTCTTAATTTTCCACTTGTAGCCTTACCTGAACTAGCTCATCAGTCTGCTCAGTCTTCTTCCTAGAACTTGCTATGATTTGTTTGTGTTTGCTTATGCATTCACTTCTGTGATAATGAAATTCTTTTTTGTTCATTTTTAAATTCCTACTTCCTGGCTCATGGGAGGCACTCATTAAACCTTTTTTTTTATGGTAAATAATTCCAGATGAACTAATCATTCATTGTAAACCTGCCTTGGTAGAATGATAAGACATGAACACTTCAGTTTTGTTGTTGAACACAGTATTTCTGAAGATCTGTGTGACTTAGTATGGTGCTGGCAGCCTCCCTGCCAGTGAAATGTTCCTATGTCAGTCAGTTGTGTAGACCCACTTTCTAGATTAGCCATTTGTTCCTTCTGTGCCATTAACTGGGAAGTTTAAAACACTTGGGAATATTTCCTTTTTTGTTACCATTCCTAATATGGTGATGGAAGTGATGAGATATTCAAACTGTGGTTTTCTTTCATGTTAACCATTCTTAAAAATAGGTGCAATGACAAAGGATTCATGAGCAGGGGCATGGGCCTTGGTTTGGGGGAATGTATGATGCAGTGGTGGAGCAAAGGGCTTTGGAGTCAGATAAACCTGCCCAGATAAACCTGGACTTGAATCTCGGCTCTGTTGTTCACAAATCATGTTGGTGCAAGGTAATTTTGCTGAATCAATTAGATAATTTCCCTAATGTGAGTCCCTAATAAATTAGCAGCCATTTTTACTCTCAAAGTACTTTAGGTCAAGCTACCGATGTTCTTATAAACTTGTTGTCACAAGAACAATTTATAAAAATATCCATTGCTTGACCTAAAGTTCTTTGAGAATAAAATAAAGAGAATGGGAAGAAAGGCAGAATCCTTTACTATCTAGGTTTTCACATCTCTTTTCTCTGCCCTAAATCCAGAATTCACCCTGCCAATTAGGTAAGCGGTAAACAGAATATGTTCACCATTAAATAAACCCTGGTGAGGTTCAGATGTCCCTCTGAGTAAGCAATTTTCAGTATAAAATCCCAGAATACAGAAGAACAACAGAGAACCACTTAAGCTTCCTAAAACAGTAAACAAATAAAAGTGAACAACAAACAAAACTTGTGGTTAAAAGGAAAAAAAAATAGAAAAGCAAAGAGGCCCTTAATCATTGTTATTTTGAAACATGTATTTTTAATTTATTTGGAGGAAATAAAGTTATACATTCTTCTGGCAGCAGTCTAGAGTTATGCCAGATCAATTATCCACCCAAACCCCAAGTCTCTAAAAGCACTCTTTGTCAACTGGTGGCTCTAGTTAACAAAACCAAATGTGTCCAGTGTTGTATTGTATATCTTTCCACTCTGAATTGCAAAATAGCTTTCTTGACGTTCTTTTAGTTGTTTTACAAAGAATTGGCATTAAACCCATAGATAAATTTAATTTTGTAATAATGACCTAACTACCTAATTCCCAATTGTTTTACTTTCCATTGGATTTACATTTTTTTGCATATCTAAATAAGAGGACAAATAATATAACTAATAAAATTATGATTTATTTAAAAATTTGTCCAAAATTTACTTTATTAAGGCCTTGTTGACTTAATGGCAAACAAGATAATGTTTTTTTTTTAATTTATTTATTTAATATGTTAATTTCTCTAAAACAAGCCCATTCCTGATGGAGGCGTAGAGATATGTTGAAGTTGTAGTGATGACATCAATGGCTACAGCTTCAACATATCTCTGCCCCTTCTTTTACTAGATGCTAAAATTTCTGGTCCTTTGCTTACTTCTATGACTAATATCTGTTGCTGTGTGAAGGAAAATTTTGAATGAATACATGAAATCTTCCCTTTTTTGCCTCTGTCCTAAATATAGCATTTGACATCAGGTCGGGGGTGGGGGGGTGGGGCGGGGGGGATTTGGCCAAAGAGATATCCTGAGGTTATTTTTAGGAAGTTTCTGCTTAGGGAGATTAACTAATGGGGAGAAAGTCTCTGGTTTCTATCTCTGTAGATATTCCATTAGGAGACACATGCATCTCTTCAGCATCTTGTTTAACTACCCCGAGGGTGTTCCACGTCACTCCCTATCTTGTTAGAACATTAAGCAGAAAGATGCTTGAGGCAGAAGATAGCTAATGCAACCTTTCTATTTGATCCTGTGATTTTTTTTCTGCACAGAATTTTATTTCAGGTTATTAAGGGGAAGTTGTTACTGCGGGAAAAGCTTAGGATTTGCCAAAAATAGACCAAGGATTACTAAATTCATATGTAAAAAATAGAAAGTGGGAATAAAAATGGAAAAGTCCTGGCAGGTTTCTCGGTAGCAGACTTCATCCTTCAAAAGCAGAATTTCATCCTGCTCTTCTTGGTGGCATACTTTCTCATTGTGAAATTATAACAAAATTGCTTTATTTGTGCACCTCTCTTTCTAAAGCCTAACCAAGTGTCTGACAGGCAGATGACATGTCTAATACCAATCTCATTTTATGGAAGAGAGATATGAGACTGAAAGCTATCACTACCCTGCCAGGACAGCATTTCTAAGCCTCAATTAACAATCGTTTAGGCTGCACCTATGCAGTTCTCACTGAAGGATAAATGCCAGTTCACAGAATGATCTAGGTGTTTCAAATACATGGTTGGTTTATTTATTTTTTATAAGTAATGCCTTCTCAGGTAATTTAAATTTTCATTTGGAGTTTTTATCACTCTGCAGGCAACATAAATTAGAAAGATTTTTCTTTTTCATGTCATACTGATTTTATTTGCCAACTTCTTTTCAATACTAGTAGGCATATTTAGAGTAAATATAATATTTTGTCCAGAATCAGGATGGATGACTTAGCAGGTATCAGATATTAACAGAAAGTTTCCTACATTGCATAAAAAATCACTTCATAATGACATCCTCCAGGAAGTTAAATAAGGTTTTTAATTGCAACCACCCAAATTTCATAAAACAATCATTCTGTAACCATTCCATGTGATATTATAGTGGGCAGGGGATGCTGAACATAATACTTTCTGTGATGGCTACTCAAGTTCATCCATGTGAGTGTGCATTCCTCATTGCAAAGCACAAATGCTTCTATTTTGACTTCTGAGTTTTATTTGTCTTCTCTCCAGCAGTCAGCTGTCACCTCTTATTGCTGTAAGAGGTGATGTGAGCAGGGAAGTCAGATAATTAAGCTCAATAAGAATTGTAGGAGCCTGAGTCTCCTATTTAATTATATGTTTAAAAAGCATCCATAAGCCTGGCCAGCATGGCTCAGTATTGAGCATCAACCTATGAACCAGGAGGTCACGGTTTGATTACCCGTCGGAGCACATGCCCAGCTTGCTGACTCAGTCCCCAGTGTGGGGCATGCAGTAGGCAGCTGGTCAACAATTCTCTCATCATTGAGGTTTCTCTCCCTCTCCCTTCCTCTCTGAAATCAATAAAAATATACCTAAAAAAAGAACCCATAATAAGTTAATTGCTGACCAAAGGATATGGTCTTAGTAAAGTGCCCCAATGAAAGTAGTTTTGATCCTCCTTTGTGTCCAGAACATGGTGCTGTGTTCCTGAAGTCCTCCCAGTCCTTATCTTGTTTCTGGAGGTTGGGTGTCGGCCAGGGGGAGGTGGAATTGTGGTATCCAGTTTGTCGATGAGCCATGCTTCTTTCCTCTGTTTTATTTGTTGGGATATTAAAAGTAATTCAGAGCATTTAATTTCCAGTCAATGTCTCAATTATGCATTCATGATAGAAATGGCAATGTAGAGAGAAGAATGAATATGGTAGATTCTTTTCATTGTAGCCATGTTTGTAAAATACTTGGTGGAATTTATGAACAGATTATTGATTATTACTTCCAAACAATATGAACAATATTTGAAAGACATATTGTTCATATTGAAGATAAAATAAGTCCTCTGGATTAAGACATCTAAATTTACTTATCAAATATGCTGTGTGTTTTTGTTTGTTTGTTTGTTTGTTGTTTTTTCTGTGTGCTTGTAGGAATGTTGCCTCAGTTCTGTTATTGGGTTGTTGTGAGAGTAGCTCAAAGGAGTTATTATATATAATTTGTTAAAACTGCACCTGGCCTGGAGTATGTTCCATGTCTTAGCCTTTAAATGAAATGAAGGGTCTGGTAGAGCTATTCCATGGCAACAATCTTAAACTTTATATCTGATTTTATTAAGCTCCCCAAAATGTGAGCCTTACACCCAAAGCAAGAAGTTATTAATCATAACAGAATAATGAGAATAAATTGGGCCTGTGTCAGAAAAACAGGTACATTGGTAATCCTATCTATAACATTGTTTGAATATGTATAACAATAAATGGCAAGTAAACAAAATATTTTTAAAAGGTCACTACATTGTCCAATTATTATTAGAGAGAATAATCCTCCAGAAAGTTACTGTTGTGTCCTCTTTCCTTTCTCTCTTCTTTTCCCTCTGCAACCAAGCATCTGCTGTCTTAATAGGCATGTCTTCTTCCTCCTCTGTTCTTTTCTGCCTAAATGACTTAGATACCACTTTACAGAATCAGGCGATGTTTGTCCTTAATATTGAAATTGGTGTGTTTTGCTCCTGTTGGCCCCTTTATGAAAGATGCGGGTTTCAAGGGAACATTTGGGGCCCTGCAGAGTTTATATCACAAAAAGAAATGACTCAGTTCCTCTCTGGCTTTCCTTTCCCATACCACTTTGGCTTTGTTTTGTCTGTGTGACCAATTATGTATGTATGTTTGATGTGTACAAGTAAACGGAAATGTGCTTAATACACTGAAATGATTAGGCAATTATTGTTGAGTACTAAAATGAAAAAAAGTCTGAGATATCTCAGCAATATGATTCTATTATGTAGTTCAAGTTGAGTGTTTTTGTTCAGTTGTTTGTTTCTAACGTGCTTAGGACAAAATTAAACTATAGAGATCAATACTGTAAGGATAGCCAAGTGATTGTTAGCCCACCTGTATCTTAAGCGAAATTATGACAGAACACAAATTAAGAAAATGAATGAGCGATTCCCCCTCTGTTCAGCTGAGGGTGTCACAGGAAAACGTTGATTTACAAAAATATAACACTAGGCACTCTTTAAATAATTGGCAATAAATAGAACTGCACATATTGATTACTGGAAGTAAAATTCATAGACTGTTAGCTACAGAAAGAAGTAAAGGATAAAAAAAAATGTAGATGCTTTATCTTAGGTCAACTATTAGGGTCTTTAACCAAGAACCCAGGGCTTTTGAATCATTATCAACATTCTCTTCTCATAATATCACATTATGGTTGTACTTAATAACTAAAATTTAAAAATCACTCTTAAAAATCATTAACCACTGTGAGCATAAATATTAATAGCCACTTATTTTGTGTTTCTGAATTAGACCACTGGTGCTAACAGCCCCTGCCATATAGGAGCTGTGATACATATAGGTTATCTGAATGAATCATAATCATAGGTAATTTTTACCTTCTTCCTTGTGCTTTTCATAATTTCTTAATTTTTAAATTGATTGGGTATTGCTCTGGAAAATTCTTTAAGATCTGATAATATAAATAAATTGTAGGAACAGTCATAAAAATTTTTAAAAAATAGTCTATTAGCTGAAATCACAGTAAGTTTGCATTGAGTTTGAATGTTCTGATATTAAAACTTTGAAGAGACTGATACTGATGCTCAGATTTCTCTATGAAAATGTTAAGCAGTTTGATCTGGAATTAAAGGAAGCTGCCTGAGAAGGTGGTAAGGCTGCACAAGGCCTCATGGGTATGTGACCAGCTTCTTCCTCCTGGAGGTTAAGTTCTCTCCACTCCATCAGGGAGGCCACTAGGAAGCAGTAATGAGCTCTTCCAAGTCATTAGGAAGTCAGCTCAGCCCACCTCCCATATCAATTTCAATTAGCCATATAATACATATTTGGTGGTGTTATTCTTATCCCTTTCCATACTTCTTAATAGGAAATCACACACCCTCAAAATGCTTGAAAAGAATCAACAAATAAGAATAAGTAGTCCCAGAGAATCTGATTTCCATATGCAGGGCTCTGGGGTTAGCTATGTATCCAGTAAAGACTGCCTGCTTTAATGTAACTGGACCAAATGAAATGGAACTTTGGTTTTCTGAATGAATTTCTTTCCAAACTATTTTACCTTGCCAAACTTTATTAACTTTTTTTTTCAATTTCTAAGAGGATAAAAAATCCTGTGTCTTTTTTCACAGCTCACTCTCCTCAAAGATATAACCTCTCTCCTGTTTAGTTCTGAGCATTGCACTCCGACTCCCCAACCTGAGAAAATAAATGAGTGACTCCCCCTCTGTTCAGCCAACAGTTTACTCCAGCTGGCTAGCCTCTCCTGTGTGTATGAATACTGTCAGCAGGCTTAAATTAAGATATTAACTGGCAGTTATTTATTAATTTTCACCAAGAACAATAACCTGATGATATGTCAACTAGTTCGGAAGGGTTTTCACTGACATTTTTCATACTGGACTTAAAAGCTGGGACAGGCAAATGAGAGGAAGCAAAAGTACCAGTGGTGCTTATTGGAGGGGTCCAGCTGGAGCAAAGACTAATGCATTTACTAACACAGAATATGGAAGAAAAGACACACACACACACACACACACACACACACACACACACACACACACCTGATCATACTTTATATCTGCATTTCCCTTTTAAGGTGTCCTTCACAGTATTTGTGGTTATTATCATATTTTTTCTCACAGTATAATTAAAATATAAAGCAGACATTACACTTCCTTTCTTTACAGAAGAGCATGGGTTAAACTATAATTAACTGAGCAAAAGCTATCTCTAGGTATTGCAAAATTTTATAGAAATTATTTCTTTTACTCTTCACAGCAACCCTGTTAAGTGAATAGTGACACCCCAATTTACAGATGTGGAAACTGAGACCAATTAACTTGCCTAGGCCCAGGGTGGCAGGGCCAAGTCAAGCATTCAAGTTTCCTTTCCTCCAATTTAGCATTCTCTGCTGTACAAATGTAAATGTTCTCTAAAAAATAGTGAATACATAACAGAAGAATTCATATCCATCAGGCACAATTTTCTGCCAGAATCACAGTGTTTACCTGAAGGAAAATGTGCTCATAAACAAAGCAGAGAGTGCAGCTGGTGCTTACATCTGGATGATTAACTGGCAGACACAGTATTTTTGCCTTCAATTGCAGACTGAAAGCAGCAAAACTTCATGGTAATGGGGTTTTTCTCACATGGGACAAGGTGATCTGAATGATATAGCAGGGAAAGGCTGCATATGGGAATATATATTTGTTATGTATCTTTTGTAGCTTCTACAATAATGTGCAGTTGAATCCTAAACCTTTCAACATATGAGAAGTTGTGTATCGTATGCATATAAACCTACATGCAAATATACATTTAGCTAAAAAATAGAATATTTGTTTTAGTGAAATATAAACAGTAGTATAAAATATTTATAGTAAAGAGGAGAAGATGCAGGGCTGGGGGAAAATATATAGGGCGAAAATACCACCAAATACTTAACTATAACACTTAGCAATGTCTATAATAACTATTTGAAACTGCCAGATATAGAGCATAAGTTGAATTGTTTATCCAACTTTTCAAAGACATGTTTCTCTCCCATTTTGTCAATTATTGGTGGGGACAACTTTTCTCAACATGATTATTAGTCTCACATTTTATTGTAGAATTATATCAATGGTGAAGGTGTCTTGGTATTTGAAGGACAACTACTCTTAGGAAAGGGAACGTCCCTTACCATCCTCTTAAGGAAATGCTGAAGTGACAGACCAGGCTATGCCTTTTCCAGGAGCACTGTGACTGCACTTACTAGCAAGTTCAGATAATGGTAGTCCAGGGAGAAAAGACTTATAGTAATAGTAACAGACATATAAATGTGGTGCATTGCGTTAGATGTATTTTTAATGACATAAATAAAAACTAGTCTGTAAAATAAAGGCACCTTCTCTCCCTTCCCCCTTATTTGCAAATTAACCATCTGCATAAGCCCAACTGTGGTGGGGAAGTACCCACATGGTATTTCCAGACTCAGTAGTTAGGAATAGGATGCCACGGTGGGATATTGGGGAGTGTGTTAGTCAAAGGAACAGAATCAAAAGTATGTGTTATACTGTATATAGTTAGAGATTTATTTTGAGGAATTGGCTCATGTGAGTATGGAGGCTGGCATGGTGAAAATCTGCAGGGTGGGCCAGCAGGATGGAGCAAAGAAGAGCTGATGTTGCTGTTTGAGTTCAAAGGCTGTCTGCTGGCAGAAATCCCTCTTGCCCAGGGGAGGTCATTCTTCTGTTCTGTGCTGGCCTTCAAAGGAAAGCATGAGGCCCACTCCCATTATACAGGTCTTACTCAAAGTACACCAATGTAAATTTCATCCACCAATACCTGCACAGAGACATCTAGAATAATGTTTGATCAAATATATAGGCACCATAGTCCAGCCAAGGTGATACATAAAATTAAGAATCTCAAGTCCACCCTACATCAATTTGGCACCCCTACGCATCTCCTTTAATAATACTTGATCTCCAAATGTAGTCACTTCTAAGACACTAGAGCTTAGGGCTTCAGTTATGAATTTTGAGGTGACACAATTTATTCCATAGCATAGGGGTAGGCTTCGGATTGTTCCCCATCCTTATTGGCAAAATAATTGGAAGAAGAGGGAAGTTCCTTCTCATTTATTTTAGTTTCTTCCACGTCTAACTAATGCCAACTTCCATGAGTGAATAGGACAAGAGTTGGTTCACAAAACAAGGATTGAAGGGCAGTTCACTTGAATCCAATCAGCAGGGTAGAGATTGAAGAAGCGAACCAAATTAAAACTGTTGGAAGACAGGCTTGTTCTAAAACAGGATAACATATCTAATATACTATTGTTAGGCTATAGGATAATATTTAGAAAAAGACTCCACACATTCTCTTTCAGTAGAAATGGTTTTACTGAAAGCTTATGGTCTGATAAGGTCGGGCCATTTTCCTTGGATCCCAGAGTCCAATAGGAGAAAATGCTGGTAAGTGTTTTAAGTTGTTGGGGATATGGTATTCCACTCAGAAAAAAATACAGATATTCATAACTGTGGATTATGATCTTTTGCCCAAGAGGCTCTTAAATTCTTAGTAGAACTCCATTTCTACCTGAGGAGTGGAGACACCATTAGATCTTAAAGCCTCTGGCCAACCTGAATTGGAACCACAGCAACATGTGGGTTTGGATCTAACAAAGGACCTGGTATTACTGATGGAAGGAATCTCTCTTGAAGAGAGAATATGGATGCCAGTAAGAGAAACTCATCAATTGCAATCCTGGTGGAAATTACTAAATCCAGTTTCACCATGTTAACTTAAGCAGAGAGGTTATGATCCTGAGGGTATCCTTTATCTCCATGTCCAGGAGGTGTTTCTTACCATGATGTTCTTATTCTTATGTCTTGTCATAGAAAACAAAACACCCACTGCCAAAACAAACAAAACAAACAAACAAAAAAAACAAACAAAAAATAAGGAGCTACACCACCACCCTAAAGTATGTCTTTAGGATTTGAATTTCAAGTAGGAGGACATGAGGGTCACAGAATGACACATGACAAGTATTCTCTCCCTGTTGTCAATCCTCTTTCAATAGCATTTCTACTGCCTATCCACACACATGTCCCTACTTATAGTATCTGCTTTAAGATCCAACAAGAATAGACAGTATAAGTAGAATAAAATAAGCTTGCTTTTTAAAAGAATTTCCCATGTTTCACAGTTGTTCTATGTATAGTCACATTGTATATTCTAAAATATATGTTTAACTCTCACATGCAAATATATTTCAACTTTTAAAACTTAAGCTGCATGCTTGTAGTCACTATACATAAATATATATGTTAACAGCACAGTAACATATCCTACCCCCACCAAAAACTAAATAAAGGGCGAGTGAATAAATAAATAAAATTGTTCAGACTGCTGACCTTCCTGTCAACAAAGGTGATGTGAATTACATGAATCTGTTTTCCAGCTGGAGACACGGGTATAGCCAAGAGTATGTTATGCCATTAATACCACTTATGGTACTCAGAGCATCAGCTGTGTTAAAAAGCCAAGCTTGGTGTTACTTGTATTTATGAGGACTTTTAAAAACACACATATACACAAGCTGAATTAATGATACCACATCATAGGTTAAAGATGGGAAATATAAAACTCCCCAAGCAATGTTCTCACCTTTTTAGTGAAGTACTGAAAATACTGTTTTACTGAGATGGAGGAAAAAAGGCTTTAAGCCAAATATCTTGGGTTAGGTAAGCTCACAACTCTTCCTCTGTTACAAATTTAACAGCTAAAGAATTGGAGATTGCACGTGTGTGTGTGTGTGTGTGTGTGTGTGCGCGCGCGCGCGCGCACGCGCATGCTTTATCAATTCAGCAGGTGAAATGAATGTTGGGTTATTTCTGGGATAATGTTGCAAACTTTATCTCATATCCCAACCTTATCTTCCAATGGGAGATTTGGACAAAGGCTACTTTTAAGGTTTCCAGTTTTGTCTCCTTCCTAACACCATGCTCAGCTCACTAATCTTTCTGTCTTTAAGACAACTGGACGATGAGCCATCTGCTCAGTGGGAAATGGATATGGGTTGTTCACATTTTATGTTAGGTATGTGTCAGTTACAAAACAAGAGCTGGGACAGTGTGACAGCATTAATTTTTTTTATGTCATGTGATATCATGTACACATATTTTAAAAGAAGAAAAGCCACATATTTTAGAGTTCATTTGGCTGTTTAGATTTAACCCTCCTCATGTGGACTGTAGTAATAATGGTATTTACAGGAATCTCAGCAACTTGAGAAGGAAATTTTCCCCAGTGAGATGAATGACACCATTTTTCAAAATGATAGAGAGAAAAAGAGGCATGAAATTACTTAGGAATAGTACTGTTGAAATGAGACAAAATTATTTTACCTTACCTTGCATTCCTCCTCTGGAGTTCTCCCATTACCCTTTAACAGAGATAGTACCGGGAAGAAATAGATATTCTAAATAAAAACCGAAATGATATCTTATACTAATTTAGTATCATTATTCCCATTATGATCTAGAAACTGAAAATGGAATGAGCACTCAGAATTTACACTATAACTGTCTGTTATTTACACGAAATTATTTTTAGACCTATTACTCTTATTATAGACATTCACTATGAGTTCGCTTATGGAATGTGATCTCACAGAGTTTTTTAGGAGACTTTTCTGAGATCTCCAAATGAGGTCTCAGAAACATGATTAGAACACAGTCATTCAGTTTCCCAGGAAATGCTGGTTCTTTCCAGAAACATTCTATAAATAAAAAAGCAAAGCTGATTGTCCACAGTTTGAAATAGCTGAGTTAAATTGTGAATATTAATGGATAAATTACATCTTGTGCCAGCTATATACAACTAGGGTTGTATTTATATCTTCCAAGGGTTTGTTTAAAATATGATTTTGCATACAAATGCTGGTATAATTGAGTTTCCAAAATAACTCTTAAGATATTCCACTTGCTACTTCAAGACATTTTTGCCCTGAGAATTCTTTATAGGTAAGATCCACCAAAAGTAAAATTTGTAAATTTATTTGTACCATTGTAGGAAACATTCTATTACTAGTCATTCCAAGTGAAAGAACTAGGTAAGCTGGTGTTTATAAAACCCAGTCTTTAAAGAGACAGCTGGCTGGAATATGGCTGGGTGGTTGGTGATAGAGTTATAGAACCCCTTTGGCAAGAGATTAGAAATGAGGGGCGAGACTGAAGGGCAAAGGAGCCTTCTGAGTACAAAATCAAGGTCAGGACCAGAGTTGACTACTCTTCAGTAAAGAATACTTATGGTTTCTCTATTTGAAAAAGAAATTTTAATTCTGAACTTTATTGAAAAATAGTGAAATAATTCATATAGATGTGTTAAAACTAGGCTAGATAATGACTACATATAGTTTAATTTTTAATGACCTTTCACATGTAAATATATTAATACAAGAACTATGTTTAGATATAGGAATAATAATAAGGCTGCTCTGAAGTTAGACCTAACTTCCTTAGCCACTAGTCTATTGGTAAAACCTTAGCTCAAAGAAAGTAAGGAAATATCTCTATAATCATTGCTCTAATTCCTTTCTTAGGACATCAATTTTCTGGCATTTAAAATTGATGTCCAGTAGCCCATGGGATCCTTTCCACTCTATGTTTTACTCTACGCTAATTATACAGAATCCTCAGTATCTTATGGGATGTTTGTCTTAATAGAAAAGAAAACTTATACCTAGTGCTGGAGAGGTATTTTTTTAGTTGTGATGGTGTTGCCAAATTTGTTTACACAATATGATGGAAATGCTAGAGATTCAGGAGTTACAGTTCTTTTCTAACAAAAATGATGTCTCCTTATACTTTCAAAAAGTGCTTATAATTAATTTATTTTAAATGGTGGTTTCTATGAAAGGGTTCTTTAGACTCTTCTGATTTCAGTGTGAAGGTATTAAGTTTCAGACTAAGTGTTCACTGTAGAATCCATCTGTTATTACTCCAGAGTTCTTTATTTTACAAAGGTTGGTGTCTCCCTAGTTAAATATACCTCTAACTACAACTTAAAATTTAAACTGGTATCCACATGAGCATGAAGGGAGAAGTGAAAGTGTGGATTTTCTATGGACACAGACAACAGTGTGGTGAATGGTCAGAGGAAAGTGGGGACAGGGGCTGGTTGGGAGAGGGCAAAGGAGGGGGGATGGGGATATCTGTACTAGTATAAGCAATAAAAACAAAGAAAAAAACTACCTCTTGACTTTAAGTTGACATAAAATTTTAAGGGAGGTGCAATGCCATAGGCTGGGATTAGTGATCTAGACCAGATGACTGAAAGCGGTAGCTCAGGTTCTGTTGACTGAAGCACTTGGCATCACAGAGTCACACAGTGGCCACACCATTGTGACACTGATGGATCTATGAGCTTCCTCTTTGGTAGTTCAGATGTCATTTCATATACCATGTTCCTCAGTTGAAGATTTTCAAGTACTTATAAATGTAGTTGATGTTAAGAATTCTGCACAGAAAGACTTAATGGCATTTCTGAGAGTCACAAATTATGGGTGGAGTAGAAAGAATGTTCTTATAACATTATCTTAATGCTAAGTATACTGGAATTTTCTTATAAATGGGCATTTCATTAAAAGTTACTTTGTTTTAGCAATTAAAGAATGCGTTATGCCATGACTATGATGTTTTAGAGTACACATTATAAAAAGAATAAAGAATAAGAATTTTCTTAGCTCAATTAAAAAAATGCAATTTTTTTGACCCACACAGATCACATCACCTGAATAATTCAGACAGTTGGCCAAATGGGGTAAGACAAGGTGTTTCTGAGATTTAAGAAGTCTTTCTAGTTACATACTTAGTTTCTTTGAGTTCAGTGAAGAATATTTGGCAACTTGAGTAAGCTCTGTTAATGTGAATGTCAGTTATGAATATTAGTCATCTCAATTTGTGTATAGGGTGTTTTCTGTCAGATCAGTATAAAATCATGTGACAAGATTTGTACATTATACTGACTGATGTTAACTTGTCAGTATACTTTTCCCAAATTATTTTCTTAGCCTATGTTTCTAAAGACCAAAATTTCTGCATCTTCAGCAAACATAAATTGAAGAAAACATAATGTGGAAATTATTAGGGACAGTAAGGTAAAGGGGAAGAGTTCCTAAATTATTTTTTTTGAATTGTATTGAGGAATAATTGGTAATAACAACACACTTTACTATACACAATTCAAATATATAAAATTTAAAGTTTGTTGTTATTTTAAAAGCAGTGCTATAAATTCACATAGTCAAACTAAGTATATAAAATCAAGATAGCCAATGAGTGATAATGTTCTTCCTAAAGATTTTTTTATTGTAATAAGAAATTTAACATAAGAACTACCCTCTTAAATATTTTACTATAGGCACATTGTTATACAGCAGATCTCTAGAATGTATTTGTCTTACATAACCAAAACCTAATACCTATTGAATAGCATTCCCTATTTCTCCTTCCCCAACCTCTGGCAACTATCATCCTACTATCTGATTCTATGAGTCTGACTATTTAAGCTACATTGCATATGTAGATTTGTCTTTCTGTGACTGGTTTATTTCACTTAACATGATATCCCCATATCGTTGCATATTATAAAGTTTTAATGATAGTTTTAATGATAACAGTTTGCTGACTCAGACTTAGCTTAAGTAAAATGGGATGTTCCTGGTTCTTTCCTCATAGCTTGTTACCTCCTTGACTTGACTATGGCCATTACCTATTCCAACCTGCTCTGGGAGCCATATCTTAACTGTGTGTAGATGGCCTACTCATATACCAAATCCACTAGGAAGTTTTGTTTCTAGGCAGAATTCAATATAACCTCATCTGAAAACCAATGGCACTTTGCAGTGCCTTTTACTACAACTACATGCCTATGGTCGGTCTTTACAGTGAGAATGAAAGCTTCTGAAGGCCAAGGTCAAGGTCTGCCTTGTTTTTGTGTCCATGTGGCCTTGCATTTAATGCATGAATGAACATACAATTAATGTCTGTTGATGGGTAGACAAATATGAAATATAGTTCTATACCAGGTCTGAAAAAGTGAATTATAATTTTAAACATTGTGGAAAATCAATGTTACAAACTTTCATAACTGGTGAAAAGCAGTAGGATATAATTAATGGACTACCTGATCATATAATTTTCTAAGCCTTTCCTTGAATTCATAGAACCTTATGTCTGGAAGGAGGCTTGGAAATAATTTTAATCTTCTAGCTTTATAAATTAGAAAACATTGATTCAGAGGATGAAATGGCATGCTTAATGATAATAGAGAGTGGCCACAGTAAGACTAGAACCCAGGTCTAGTCTTTAAGCCTACTTCAGATGCTTTTCTTTTTACTCAGCTGTACTGCCTCCCACATCCTGCCTATTTTGGTCTCTAAATTGTCATGAAAACAGATGCTAGGTCCCTGTCAAAATGTTTGCATATTTCTGGGTAAAAAAGGTGTGTGCATATGTGTGTGTGTGTGTGTGTGTGTGTGTGTGTGTGTGTGTGTGTGTGTGTCTATGTCTGTCTGCATATATTCATTTGCTTGCCTGTTGGAAAAGAAGAAAGGCTATCAATTTATTTAAGTTATATACACCCCTGGTTTATTCATACTCCACAGCAATAGTACAATTGCTGGAAAGCAATTATATATTTTGCATGAGGTTCTTGGCAATGGCAAGAATATATCCCTGTAAAGAATGCCCTCCTGACCTTTTAGTGTTATCCACACTTAATAGACAGAAAGAATTAATGTGTTAAAAGAGATTTCCCTGCTGGGCAGTTGATCAAGTAACTTTTACATATTAAACATGAGTTTTTGTCCCCTTCTGTGCCATAGCAATAATATTAAGACTACCAGTAATAACAATTAAAATATTTCAAGTATTTACCTTTTTTCCAATGAAAAAATATGTAAAATAAATGCCCGTTATTCCCCCTAGGGTAATAGAATTCTTGTTTCACCTAGAACTCACACTAAAAACCCTGTAGCAATATAAACACAGAGAATTACCTTACTTTCAGCAAAGATACTATGTGCAATGAGTAAGGCAATGATATAGAGGTGAGACTAAGTATAAGAGTATCAAAACCCTGAATGGCAGAGAAACCTATATATTAAAAAACTAACAATTAGACCTGAATGATTATAGCCAGCCTATATCTAGAAATGGAAGGCGCCCACTACCTTTGGTAAGGCCTAATTAAGAGAGAGAGAGAGAGAGAGAGAGAGAGAGAGAGAGAGAGAGAGAGAGAGAAGGGTAGAGAACATCTGTGACAGGAAGCTTTAAGCGGGCTTCCTTTTGATAAACCTTTGGGGAAATACTGTGTTTTCTGTCATATATATTCCAAGTAATCTAGCTTTATTTCTTATTTATCTTTTGACCTATGTAGTCTTGTAATGTATCTTATGAAGGAGAACTCCTTTATTTTGTTTTAAATGGTGACATTCATCAATATTTTCATGACAATTATGAAAAATATTTTATATATGGACAAGAGCATGAATATGTCAACAGTGGATTCATGTCTAGAGTTTAAAAGGATGTAGGAGACTGCACAAATCAAATCACTTAACCTTTTGAACCTGTTTCCTCATTTGTGTAATGGTGACAGAATCATGCTTTACAAAGTTGAGAAGTATATGAGAAGAGCTATGTGTAAGTGTTCAGGAAATTGTAGAATATTATGGAAATCCTAGTAACTATTAACTTTGACATTTGCTTCCGGTATTGATAAATTATCTATGGCTGAAAATAAACTAAATCATAGTCATGGACTAAACTTTAAGAAGTCTTAGTACAAGAGTATTTTTGAAAACCAGGGACTTTATCATCAGAAACATTGCATTGCAGAAAGAAAGGAACCTTAGACTTCTTCTGAACCAACTCCTTCATTTTATCACCACCGGAAACCTCTGATGCCAGAGGGAAATGACTTGTCAACAGTAACACACATGGAAGAAGTAGAAGCAGAATATAAAGTATGTAAAACAAAGTGGTAAAGTTGAGTGTTTACATTGTGAATATACATCTTTGGTTTCATTCAAATCATAGTCAAGGAGCTGAAATATGCTTTCAGTTAACAGGTAGTCACACATGCCCTCATTGCTGTTAAGCCCGGCTGGGTTAGACTTATACCGTTCCACTATATCCAAGATCAGAGTAAATTTTCAGTACCAATGTGGGACTAACAAAAGCAGACTTGGAGCAGGAGCCAAAGTCAGGTCCTGGGGCTGGAGGTGATTCACTACAACTCATAAAGAATGATATAAAAGAAGCGCTGAAAGGAAGAGGGCAGAAGAGTTGCTGAGACCTGAAATTAAGTTGCCAAGCATATAGAGGTGATAATGTGGAAAGGGAGCAATGAAACAAGGGCCAGCCAGGGCTGGGGAAAAGCCAGGACAATGGCACTTAGCAGGAAAAGTGAGAGTTTGGACAAAACTATGCCAACAGCTGAGTGCATAAGTCTCTGAAAGAACATGGCCATGAGCTAGTGGGTTTATGCCTACAAATATGTTTCTTAAAGTTTCATGTCTGAATTAGACAACCAGAGACTGAAAGTGAATATATAGTTTGGGGGTAAAAAGACATTAAAAACTTTTTTAGAAAGTGAAATTAAAAAAAAAAATCTTATCTCACAAAATGTGTAAATCCTACCATCTCAACACATTTTTTTGATTGTCAAAAGAGAAATATTGCCTGTCCATTGAAAGGAAGTGTAGTGAAGAATATTAAAATGATTTGCTTATTTTCTTGTAATTAGTTTGCCAAAAGGGATACAATATCAGTTCATTAGAGAAATAATTATATGTTTTGCCCCAATTTCAGAGGCTCTTATTTGAGAATCCCAAGTGTTTTGTCTCCTACCTTATCATTTGGTTCTGTTATCTTGGAACTAACACCTTCACAAGGTGTTTATCTTTCTTCTTGCCCCCAGAGCAAAAAGTTTATGTTTTCATAAAACAGCTGCTATGAATGGTTTCTGTGTCTTTTTTACTGCACAGCAGACTGAACTATTTGTTCAAAAGTGACCTTACACATGCGATTGTTTAAATTATAACTGAAGTGAGCAGATTTCAGCCATTAAAAGTTGGCCTGTTTGGTATAGGTCCTTGGTCGGCAAACTGCAGCTCTCAAGCCACATGAGGCTCTTTGGCCCCTTGAGTGTGGCTCTTCAATAAAATACCACAGCCTGGGTGAGTCTATTTTGAAGAAGTGGCGTTAGAAGAAGTTTAAGTTTAAAAAATTTGGCTCTCAAAAGAAATTTCAATTGTTGTACTGTTGATATTTGGCTCTATTGACTAATGAGTTTGCTGACAACTGGA
Organism: Pipistrellus hanaki; assembly: GCF_964339955.1. Classification (NCBI taxonomy): domain Eukaryota; kingdom Metazoa; phylum Chordata; class Mammalia; order Chiroptera; family Vespertilionidae; genus Pipistrellus; species Pipistrellus hanaki. Next base: position 16,028,479 of record NC_140505.1, read on the forward strand.
CTGTAGGCTAAAACCTGCACCACTATCTCCTGGCCATGGATAACACACACCTTGCAGCTACCAACAAATTCAACTCACTGCCACCCTTCTGGGTTCTGTGACCCAGAGCCCTCTCACCATACTGATGAGCAAAATCACTAGACATCTCAGGTCCCTGACTGATTCTCTTCTCCCCCTAGAGCTACCTGCTCTTTTCCTTTTCTAGATGAGGACCCTATCCTATTTTCTCTGGAAGGCCTCATGCCGGGAGGGACTTTCCCCTGCATGCAAACTTGTCAAATTTCTCTCTAAATAAATCAATTTTAATCTTCTAGTTTTATATATTATGTGTTAGTGCGGGTAGGGGGTGGGGGAGAAAGTCTAGGCATCATTTTTCTTGTAAACCTGCTTTCTAAGCTCTATGTTTTAATTTAATATAACTATTGATTAATTGTTTTCAACATAAGAATGTGTAGTTAGGGATAGAAGTGAAGACTGGGCTCATTGACAATGTCTTACCACTTACGACGTTGGTATCTCATCAGACAGAGTTCCCCACAGCCTCTGTGCTTGTGTAACTCCAAATATTTGCATAAACAAATCAATCATTTGGATAATTTTTTCTACACGATACTAATTATTGAAATGCTTCTAAATCCCTGCTTGTCATAATGATTTGCACAAGGAGTACTGACTTGGAGTAATGTCAGAAAACATGAAGCCTAGTGCATATTCATAGACATATTTTTAGTTGTCTGGACAGGAAGAACAACATCTAGCTGATTAGTTGTGTTTTAGTAGAATTTTGGAAAGAATAAATTACCCTATGCCTTATGACTGTCCTGATACCTGCTATTTATAGCTCTGTTCTGGGCAAAGAACATAGAAACAGAATAAATTAAATGTTCTCCAGGCCATTGTGTTTGGATATAGTCATATAAACATTTATATAAATATAAAATCAGTACTGATAAAAATGAAAAGTAATTTTCCTCTTTCATTTTTGAATAATGAAAATTATTATTTGAGACCTGAACCTTCTTCTTTTACTGGCTGAGAAGAAAAGTTCATGGCTTTTAAGCACACGGTAATTTGAGTGGTAAATTGTGTCAAAATGTATATCCCCAATTCCCTCCTGACTCCTAGCATATTCCACCCCCTGACATCTTTAACTAAATTTTTTATTGTGGTAAAATATGCATAACACAAAGTTTACCATATAAGCCATTTTAAGTGGACAGGTCAGTGGCATTCACATTGTTATGCAACCATCACAACAATCCATCTCCAGATATTTTCTTCTTCCTAAACCTAAGTTCTATACCCATTAAATGTTAATTCACTGTTCTCCCTTCCCTCAGCCCCTAGTAATCACTGTTCTACTTTCTATATATTAATTTGCTTATTTTTTTTCTTTTTTTTTCTGGTTCATTTTACTTAGCACTAATGTCTTTATAGCATCCATGTTGTGGTATGTGTCAGAATTCCACTACCTTTTAAGGCTGAAGAATATTCTATTATATGGATATACTACTTTTGTTTACTAGTTCATGTATTGATAAACATTTGGATTGTTTTCCACCTTTTGATTTTGTCAATGATGTTGCTGTGATTATCAGTGTGTAGATATCTATTTAAGTCTCTACATTCATTTTTTGGAGTATAACCTCAGAAGTGTAATTGCTGAATTTATGATAATTCTATGTTCCAATTTTTTCATAATTCTTTAATTGTTTTGTTTGGGTCTGTAACTGGACAGTTTCTTCATAGGATTGCTTTGTTCTTAATCCTGTTAAAACTCTTTATGGAATAATTTAAGCTATACAAGTTAAAGCAATATTTGCAATTAATGATTTTAGTCATTCAACAAATATATAACAAACATATGGTAAGCATTTAGAATAGCCAGGTACTTTTCTGTAAGTAAGTACAGAGACAATATAATTCCAGCTGATAGGTATATAAGAAAATAGAAAGGTAATGTGATGGAAAATGGCTAGGACTACTTTACTTTGGCTTTCCAAGGAAGGTCTCTTTGAGGAGGATAAGTTTGAGCTTAAGAAATCTACGTAACAATAAGGAGCCAACTATGCTGGGAAGAGTATTCCAAGTGGAGGGAAGAGCAAGTGCAAAGGTTCTTTAGTGAGAACAACTCAAGCCAGTGTAGACATAGTCCATTGTACAAGGATTGAGTGGAGGGCTAGTGACAGTTTTATAAGAAATTAAACTAGAAACCAATACATAGCATTAAGCAAGAAGTACATGATCTAACTTACAATTAATATGATCCCTCTAGTTCTGTAGGGAGACAAGAGAAAAAGAAACCAGATAGGTGCTATTTGAGTAGTCTAGGAAAGAGATAATGTTGGATTAGATTAGATTGAAACTAGTGGTTGGGTACAAAGAAAAAGGAGAATTTGGACTCTTATATAATTTATATTTAAACAAGATGGATAGTTTCTCTCACATGTAAAATATGTCTAGAGGTTTTTAGACTGCTCTGTGGTAAAAGACCTAAGATCTTTTGAATTGTTGCTTGACCAGTTATAACTTCTATTCCTAAGGCCATCTCAAGGTCCAAAGTGGCTTACGAAAATCCAGCCATTACATTTCATGGAATACATTTTAGAGGTAGGGTCAATAGAATGCACTAAAGAATTACAAGTAATTAGGGAAGGAAGGAAAACAATAACACTCATTTGTGGCTTAAGTAATTAGATGAATGCTGCTGGTGCAGAATAAGATAGGGGATATTCGGGGAATATTTAGTGGGGCTTTTTGAGAGATGAAAAATGCTACTAATATGAGATATCTATTGTACATTCAAGTGGATATAAAAGCAATTGCCTAGAAAAGTCCGGAACTCGGTGGAGAGGTCAGAGTCAGAGATACAAATTTGGAAGTCATTGGATTATAGATTTATTTGGTCAATTAAATGGATGAGATTCCCCCAAGTAGATAATGTTGCCCCCCCCCCCCCCAAAAAAAAAGATGAGGATCTAGAACCAATTTTGTAATTCTGCATTTTACCTTCCAAGCCCTGGGGACTCTAATATTAAAAGTTGGTAGAGGAAAAATTAACAAAGACTGTGAAGAGGTCAGTTAGGTGGGAGGAAATCAGGAGGAAATCAGGTTCCATGAAAGCATTTCAAGATGAAAGGAGTGTTGATTAAAGAGAAGACAGACAAGTTTCCATTGGATTTGAGGTCACATTTGTGATCTTGACAGTACAGTTTTAAACAGTAATGTGTTTAAATTGTACATTAAGATGAAAGACGTCCACTCTATACAATCTAATTAAAGGGATAGCCACAGAAGGTTGACACACGATGTACCTGGTGTGCATGTTTTTGGTTCTGTCTTTTGGATTTTCCTGTTAGATATACATTGTTCTTAGAGTCTCAGTCATAATGTCTTAATGAGGAATGGTTCTGACAGGAGCCAAGGAATCCCAGAGTTAAGCAGATCAGGCTTATTATTAGTTATTTCTTAAAAGCATTGGAAGCCTTGAAGACTCTCATTAGGTGAAAAATATCCCCATTAAATTGTCTGACTTTTTAATACTTTACTTTAGTGACAGGAACCACTTTTAGTGTGAAACGTTTTGGAAGAAGGATCCCTTTTAAACTGTTAAGCTTTTGTAATTCTGCATTTTACCTTCCAAGCCTTTTCACCAATGTGACTATTCCAGATTTATATCTTGGCCAATGTTGATTGAGAAAGAAGGGCACTTGGGGTTTAATTAACATGAATGGAACAAGTTAAATTACCCAACAGGATAAGGAGGTGAAAATACATGGGCCTGGGGGCATGGAATGCTAATTCACCTCCCTGATCCTCCCTGATCCTCCACATTAGTGTTGTAACCATAGAACCTCTTTTGCCCCAATTTTCCACATTTGTAAACTTCCTAGACATGGACAAGGAAACACACCTATAAATATTGTAGAATCTCATGTATTTTAAAGCATGTACAGTTCTGGCTATTCTGGTTTGAATGACAGATCTAGGCCTCACTAGTAAAGAACATGCCCTGGAGGTAGAAACTGAAGAACCATCTGGTCAAAGGTAGAGATAAATGCCCTGACCTTAGTACAAGATGCACTTAGAGAAAACCAAAAGGAAGACAGGGAAATGAGGTAGAAATGGAGAAAATGTGGTTTTAGGGGAAAGTGTGACAGTGAAATAATGTGGACTTAGAAATGTGAGAAACTGAAGTCCCAGGCTTTACAATAATTGTTGGGCCTTGGTCTCAGGTCAGGCAGGGTTTCACAGGTTGAAGGGGCATGAAAACATTGTTTGTTTGGCTTGGTTACAGCTGGGCCACAGAGTGGAAAGATTATAGTCTAAGCTCAGCAGAGCTGATAGAAAACATGAAATCTGAGAGATTTTCAGCTGTATGCATATAGTTGTATAAAGAAACAGCCCCTACTGTAATAAATGTCTGTATTAGAACACAGTGGATGAAGGTAAGATAAAGAGCCTTAGATTGGAAGGATTGACAGTGTGTTTGGAGGAGAGGAGGCTAGGGAAGGACAAGAGCTTGGGTGGGGAGGCTGAATCATTAGCTCAAATTCTGTCTGCATTATATCCTCCCCCCACCTCTTACCTCTTCCTTTTCCTCTTCTTTCTCATTCTCCTTCTCTTATTTATCTTTCTCCCTCCTGCCTCTCTCTCACCCCATACCCCAAAACTGTGCTTACACAACAAGCAACGCTGTCACACTTTGCTGACACCACCCCTGCAGAGAATAGTGGGCAAGATTTTTAAGTGGAGGTAAATCCTAAACATTCATATTACACCTTATATACAGAAAGCACTTGAATAAAACCCCTCTGATTTGATCATCACAATAATGCCTGAGGCTGATAGGTATATTGATAAATTCTCATTATTGATGAAGAAGCTGAAATTCTGATCAGTCTTTGTGGCCTGAGGCTTAGTAGTTGGCAAAGTCAGCCAAGCCTGTCTGTCTTCAGACCCCATGGTCCTCTGGTTCCAAAAGTCATGCTCTTTTCCGGGCCAGTTCATGGTTTTAGACACTAAAAACCAATTATTTATTAGATTTGAGAAAATGGGACACATTTGGAACCTTTTTCCCATAGCATAGCGAAGAAGCCAAGAGCCAGGAGCTGTTCTGCTATTGGTCCAATGGCAGAAGGAAACCAGGGAGCCTGAGTAATGGAGAAAGTGTATACTAAATCCAGAAACTGTCAGAGTGAGCCACATTAGAGATGCTGGGGTTGCCTGGTTATTCATGACACCTGGTGACTCTGGGTCTCTCAGTAATGAAAACTTCAGGGAATCTGAAGGAAATAATAAGTCCCTATGTTATTTTGAGTTTATCAGCACTAGGAATAATCTGTAATTGGATCAAATGATTATAAATGTCATATTTTTAGGGGCGTAATAAACAATGCAAGGAACAGTTCTGGTTATTAGTGGCAAAATATGCATGTATTCCACATATTGCTTTTTGCAGACATTTTCTGGTATCTCATTTCTGACTATTAAATTATATCCCAAATAGAATATGCAACTGCATGTACCCAGTCTATTCCAGTGGACAATAAGTGCAGCATAAATAGAAACTAAAGATAATCAGAAGCGTTTAGAATTCTGTTCTTATTCATCTAACTTGCCTGTCCTCATTCTGGATTGCAAGCAATTCTCAGCCTCTCCCCACACTCGCACCTCCTCTGGGCCTCAGTTTCTGGGTTCACTTTCCCTGTGGAAAGAATTCCAAGGCAAACTTCCACTAAGGACTGCATATGTGTTGTCCATACACAAATCACTGTTGCTCAAAACATAGGAAACAATGATTGGGGATAAAAAGAGAAAGCCTATTCCTTGGGGAGCAGAAAGGAAGCCAGGGCTCTTTTTTGTATTTATTGTTTGTGGGAAACACACTTTTTTTTTTTTTTTTTTTTTTTTTTTTTTTTTTTTTTTTTTTTTAGTGAAAGCAGATTTGGAACATTAAGAAAAGACCCAGATCGTGTGTGTGTGTGTGTGTGTGTGTGTGTGTGTGAATGAAATGAGCTGTTCTGCTATTGGTCCTAAATGATAAATTCGATTAGTCATCTAGAAAGCAATAAATGCAATGTTTGCGGCAGATCCAAGGTTAAGAATATGTAAAAAAAAAATAAAATAAAATAACGCCTTGGTTATCTTTAATTTAGAGGGCAAACTAAAAAACTACAAATATCAAACAATTTCCCCATTAATTATAGAAATGAATAACTGTTCTGTGTTCATCTTTCCTTCCAAGCTATACTAAGATCTTTAATTTTATAATTTATACTTATATGTCACTACACAGATGTAGTCTTTTGAGGTTTTCTGGTTATGAAAAGCAGATGAAATGAATTTTCAGTTGAAATATGCTTTCCTTTTCCTTTCGTTTTTGAAATGTGCCATTTAACATTTGTTGGGTGTTTTATGAGAAGGTCTTTGAATGTAGACTTGAGCAGTAGAGTATACTTTATAGCAGAGTGAATCTGGGCATTGGATTGACTTAGAGTTTCACTTTCAGAAGCAGATGGAGAAAAAGTGATTCTTGCTTTCAAATTTATTCTTTTTTTTTTAATTGATTATGGTCTCACATAATTGTCCTTATTCCCCCATTCCCATCCCAAACCCCTCTCTAGATATGTCTCCCCTCCTCCCCGTCCCCCCCTCCCCAGTTGTCCATGGCCACTGGCTAGGCCCATATGTATGCACACAAGTCCTTTGGTTGATCTCTTCCCCTTACCCCCATCCCCCCTTATTTTCCCTCTGAGGTTTGAGAGTCTGATTGCTGGTTCTCTTTCTCTGGGTCTGTTTGTGTTGTTCATTATTTCCTCTAGATGTGTGAGATCATGTGTGAGATTTAGATGTGTGAGAAATTTGATCTCAAATTTATTCTTAAAGTATACAGGCAGTTGACAAAGAATTATTGGAGCCTGGTATACTAGGTGCTGGGTAATATAGAAGAAAAAATAGCGCTGTTCTGCCCTCCATGAATTTATAGTCTAGGGAGGGAGACAGAATATAAACAAACTCTAATAAGCAAGCGGTTACCAAGTGTACTAAGTGCTGTGATAGAGAATAATGGAAATGCATTATCTGCATGCTCCCCGTTAGCACCCGGCCCACCAGGAAGGCCCATCAAGTACACCCATCAGTCTTGGTGCCTTTCTGGAACCTCATCTGGGGAGAGCAACATGGAAATCTAGATAGAAGTGAGAAGGTGGTGTTTTAAAAGCTGCTTTTTTTGGAAACCTAGGGTTCTAGGGAAATGACTGCAAGGCTGTTGCAAAATGATGGAGAAAGAAGTGGAGAGAGCAACGTGGTAGGGTTGGAGCTGGGGCTGCAGCTTCTCTCAGACCTGCATTCCGCTTTTATCTGTTGACGAATTCCCCTGCTAAAGCAAGAAAAACATTTTAAATTTATTATTGTGGTCCAAATGGGTCAGTCTTTGGAACTAGGCAGCAGAAAAGCACCAGCGAGTCTTCATCCCATTATCTAGAACATGGTGCTCAGACCACTTCTGTGAGGTTTGTCAGGGCTTATAAATATTGCCCTGGAGAGAGGAAGTTACTAAGAAACACAGCTCTTAATGTAGTTAGTGTGCACAAATTATACTGCATTATTAACAATATTTTAAAAGTGTTGTAAAATTAAACATAGCCACTTGTATAACAACATGTATATTTCTATTTCTGTCCCACTCAGGATTTTATTTCGGGGCAGTAGAAACTCTTCTGGACTCTTAATCTCATTTCCCTATAGAGAACAGTTCTTGTTATGCTACTCATTCTGCCAAGTGGATTGACTCACTGCTCACTTAGGATAGGGAATTATAGAAAGAAAAATAGAGTTGAGAAGGGAAAGGCTCAAAAGTTGTTTGTGCATATGGCAGTGGGATAACTGCTGTAGACAAATTTGGGCTGCGAACACCTGTGGAAACTTGTATACATCTCTTTTGTTATTTTAGATTTTTCCCATGGAAGGGACACTTAATTTGTTCTTTGAATTTAACCATGATATTGTAACATACATGCTGATTTAATCAGCATTTTGACCAGCATCACTGGTCAAAATTTTCTTTTTATAGCATTCAGACAGCTTGTGCATATAACCACATGCAGTTTTATTTTGTCACCAACTGGTCGCCATATGGAAGGCAGTTGAAATGTATTTTAATTATATAACTCTCTGCACACAAGCAAAGCATCTTGGGGAAGCTTAGGTGGTATAGGGGCAAGTGAATTCAGCTCGAGACTAGAGTAATGACGTGGATCTGATAGTTGGCAATTCTGGGCCCACAGTGATTTCTCTAAGAAAGATCCGCAAGTGACCATCACTGCCTTAGATTCCCTTTACATACGATGAGCTCATAAAAATATGTGCTCTCCAACTTTTTTCAGATGCAATGGTTAATGTTACAGAGATCTCTTTAGTAATCTGACTAGTTCAACAATACATTTACAAGTTTAAAAATACATAAAAGAGAAATGGGGGGAAGATAATCAGTGGTTACTGTTGTTGAAATGTATATGTAATTTATCCCATTTAAAAAATTTATTTGGGCTATTCTGCTGTACGGGGATTTCTATCCTAACATTAAATTGAGTAAAGAATAATAAATTGCATTTCCTTCCTTTGTTAGTCATCCCTATAAATATCATTTAAGGCCTTCTATATATCTCTTATATAAAAGGCTAATAGGCTAAGTGTCCAACCTTCCAGCTGGTCACTATGATGTGCACTGACAACCAGGGGGCAGATGCTCAACACAGGAGCTGCTATGACACACACAGAGAAATGCCACTGTGGATCTGGCACCCACAATGCAGTACTAGGCTTCCCCAAAGTGGGACACAGGCCCACCACCACCCCAGAGCAACACCCCACCAAATCACAGCCAACACTGCTGAGACCCCATGGCACAAAATGAGGCCCACAGCCCAGCCCAGCCCAGCCTGGAAACAGTCACTGTGGAGGAAGAGTAATGACATCATGTAGCAATGCCCAGCTTCCTCTCCCTAGGGACCACTAGCTCCTTGCAGTTTCTTCAGCCCAGGAACACAACTTGCTTTATAGACAAGTGGAAACATTTCACACTTTAACCAAATGTCTGTGAAGCATTTTCCCATGCCTCATCTCATTTGATCCTCTCAGAAGTTCTGGAGTAGGTAGATGGGAGACTCACTGGAATCCTATTTTCTTTCTATTAGCCAGAGAATGGAGATTTAGAAAGTTTAGAAACTTGACCCAACTGTAAAGAAGTAAGAAATAGTGGACCTTAAAAATGACTTCAGTTTTCTCACAGCACAGAATATAATCAAACTCTGCTACAGTTAAATATTTTACCCTTTGTTCTCCCTGCATGATCTACAATAATAATCTGCTTTGTGTTGATATTTACTGCTGTGTTACTGACAATTACATGAAAGAGAAGTTTGGGTGCTTCACTGGGCTGGAAAAAGTTTAGCTACCTCAGAAAGCAGGTCAAATTAAGCAAGTTTATATATATATATATATATAAAGCTCTCACTGGCACCAATCACACATGTGTGTTTCCATCTATCATTGTGGATCGTCGATTTGGAGAAAGGATGAATAGCAATATTAAAATATTTCTTCTAATTAATTTCCTTTCAGTGTGCATAAATCCATGCACTGGGCACTAGTTTAAAATAAAAGAATTGTCTCATTAAAATTTAATTATGTGCTGTTTTAAAACTATTAAAATGTATAATACAGATAAATCAGAATTTATTTTTAATCCCAAATATAGAGGTATAAAAAAAATCAGACAGTAGTTTTTCTAGATACTATTAGATATTTTCCTCCATTTTGTCATTTCTTTTCAAATGGCCTGATATGAAGATAAAAATGACAGTCATTTCTTAGTTGGCATTTGAAAGACATGAGCAATAAGAAACCCAGCAGAACTCCTTGAGACTTTTTATAGGGAAAATAAGCATATTGACATTTTTTACTTTTGTATATTGATTTTTGGCTCCAGTAGCTCCAAAGCCATTTGATGGTGGAGTTAATCATTCTTGATTTTTTTTTTTATTGTCAGTCAGTTCCCTTATTCAAAATGTTGAATAACAGTAATACAATTTCATTTTATTTATGCTCATAATCAGGTCTATAGTAAAAAATTCATAAGGCGGTATACTGAAATTCTTGCAGGTAACTGATAAAATATGTGATCTTTAATAGATTATTGATTGATGTTCTAACAAAGGGGTTGATCTTGTGAGTTTTAGAGGTTATCCCAAAATGATCTTAAACAATCCTACTGTGTTAAAAATATCATTATTTCTTTAATGTAAAAATAACCCTAGGGCTCTTTTGAAATATTCACAAGTACTTATTGGTAAAGTCAGTTTAATTAGCTATGAAAAGAATGACTTTTCATCCCTATGTTAATGTCTACTTTCACTGTGAGGTTATAAAAGCTTCTTGATAGAGATTAATGCCAAGTCTAATAAGCACTCTCACAATAGATTCATAAAGTGTTTCTGCTTATATCAAAATTTTAAACCCAAAATAAAAATGGACAGTGTAGTAAGCAGAGTAATGACCTTCCAAAGATGTCTATGCCCTAAACTTTGAAACCTATAAATGTGTTATGTTACATGGCAAAGGGGAATGAGGTTGCAGATGGAATTAAGGTTACTAATCAGTTCACCTTAAAATAGAGAAATTTATTTATTTCCTGGATTATCCACGTAGGCTCAAAATAACCATACAAGAGGATGTGGGGGTGATAACAAGGAAGATGGACTCAACCCACTGTTGCTAACTTTAAAGCAGTAGGAGAGCATTCCGCTAACTCTAGCAGCTAGCACAAACAAATAATCAGATACTCTCCTGGAGCTTCCAAAAAGGAATGCAGTCCTGACAACACCTTGAGTTTAGTCCCTGAGACCCATTCCAGACTTCTAACCTGCATAATTGTTGCTTTAAGGCAGTTAGTTTGGGATAGTTTGTCACAGCAGCAATAAAAAGCTAGCCAAAGACAATAGTGTCTATTAAATAATGTAGTCATTTGAACATCTATTACATGTCTGTTTATTAAATAACAGTTTAATTTCTACCGCCACATATTTGTTGTAATTAAAACATCCTCCATGCATCAGAGTAAAAATCATACTTAAGTTTGTCTGTCAATTGCCTTGATAGCAGTAAGCCTTATGATTTCTGTACTAATTTTATTGGGAAGGCTGGGGCTTAGTGGGTGAGCAGTATGGCGGAACCACAGACATCTTTTCACCAAGCAGATATACAATCATTCATTCCCACTTTGTTCCTAAGGTTTCCGATTAGTATGGAGAGATGCTGGATCCTGACTATCCCTGGGCATATGCAGACTTCAACTTTGGGTCCAAGAGAAGCTTATTAAAATATAGACTCTAAGAAGTAGGAAGAACTTTTGAGAACATGTGGTCCAAAATATTAGTTTTAACCAGTGAGCAAATTCAGGTCCAGGTCACTCAGCTGGTCAGGTAAAACTGAGTTAAATCCAAGTATTCTGTTTCTTTCTAGTTCTATGTTGTTTCCACTGTAAAATAAATTCCAGCCCAATCTAACCACTCAGTTCCCCAGCTGGCCCACAACAGAAACACCATCAAGTCAAATGCAAAGGAGGTTTTACATCCAGGAGTTCATACTTTAAACCTGGGTATGCTTCCTAGATAGGTTCCTTAAAGATTTCCCTTTAACACTGAGAATCTCAAGCAGAAAACGAAAGTCCTGTGTTCAAGAATAATTGAGACTAACATCATTCATGAATTATAAATATGACCTTTTAATGGTAAGAATCACCAAATCATTAGTCATAAGTGATGGTAAGCTTATATTTCACATTGTTTATTAGCCACAATCTAACATACTGGATTGGTAAATAGCTTTGGACTACTTCTGATATCAACATGGGAAAACCTCTTTTTTTTTTTTTTTTTTTTTTTTTTTTTTTTTTTTTTTTTTTTTTTTTTTTTTACTTTATAGTTATGAGGCTTTAGGTAAATTATTCAACTTTTCTGAATCTAGGTGTTCTCTGTTCAATGGAACTGACTATATCAGAAGGCTAGTATAGGATTAAAGGAACTAATACTTTTTTTTTTCTTCTAAAATTTGCTAGAAATCCTGAAGAACAGGAAGAATATAGTTATCTCAGTGGAAAAGGACAAAGAAGAAAACCCTAGGAAGATTCTTTGGAACTTGAAATCCAGAGAAAGGGAGAGAGGATGGCAGAGAGAGAAAAGAATATGTTTATAAAGTATAAAGGGGGAAAGGGTTGAGGAACTTCAAGGGCCTGAGTCAAAGGCAAGGCTAGAAAAAGTGTCAGAGAAGACAGAGGAGAGAGAAGGATAAAGTAGGAGGAAGACGGGGAGAAACCAGTGGTATTTTATAAAGGTGACATAATAGAAAAAAAGAACACAGTGATTCATCTCTTAAATGAAATGTTTTCTAAGAGAGAGCTTTCCTCTTCTGTGTGTTAGCAAACAGAAGGTAAGAACCTCCTTCCTTTACCCTGAGCAAGGACATGCTCTCCTTTTAAATATCCCTTCTGTCTGAAGCCATATGACAGTGAGATCAAATAAGGTCTCCTCAGTTTTGTGACCGATATAAATTTTAATGATATACTTGGCAGATCCTTTTGAGCTGACCAATCTGGGAAATGAACCAAAGACTCTGTGATCCCAAACCAAGGTGCTTACAGACCACTTTCCCCTTTTCTTATAGACCCCATACTCACTACTCAAAATTGTAAAATCCTCCTCAGAAGACATGGTTGAACTAAAATACTACAGTTTTACCCAAAACTTGCATGATTATACAAATACCCAAAAGCATGCCTGGATATTTGGAATCTTGACCTGAAGGTGATTCTTTTAATTATTAGCTGAAACATGTGGACATGAAGGAACTTCAGAATGAAGCATGGTGTCTTCCTACTGACGAGGCAGTTCTGAAAATGACACCATTATCCGCCCAACAACCAAAGTTGACAATTTGACCAATAGGCTTGGGCTCTGTATTCTTATTCAAGTAATCTCTGTTTTCACTAAGTTACCTTATTACTACTAGTGATGATAATTTATGGATGTCTTTCTGGTCTATATTGTCAGTACTCAGAGGCACCGCCTCAGTAAAATCTTTATTATGCTTTTCATCAGGCTTGCTGAACATTTCTTTTCTTCTTCATCTCATGCCTTCAAATACTAATTGCAATCACTTTGTGTAAGAATTATTGTCTAGTATTTCTCAAAACTCCATGTCATATTAGAAGGCATGCCTTATTCATCTTTGAGTCTTCAGTATTTTGCTCACCTGACACATCATAAATGCCCAGTATTTATTGAATGAACACCCAATATAGATGCTTATGAAGACACACCTGAAGGATGAGAAAATTGAGGTTATCATGGGGGGGGGGGGGACATGACATAGGAGTAAAAGATTTGCCTAAGATTATCTTTATATCCTAAGTATCCAGCAGCCCTAGGGCCTGTCCTGGCATCTCTCCAGAAACCTGTTTCCTCTCTGGCTAGAACTTGTATAGAATTGATCTTAGAGATTGGTTTAAGCTTCATCAATCACTGTATGTATGAGCCTCTGATAATTAGGATTGTCTTTTGTGCTCAGGTTGCAAGAAAACTTTTATTAATGGAATGAGAATAAATGTGATAATGGTGAACAACTAGTAATATTTTATGACAAGAAGTTGAAAACATATTATTGTATGGAATATTCCAGCAGAAAACTCCTGCTTTACGTGCCATGAGCACTATGCAAGTCAAGGAGCACAGAACAGCAAAAGATCACGGAAATATTGAGATAGAGAATTTATAGTAATTGTGTTAGGGATTCTTTGCATTAATTAATATTCCCTCTGAGTTGATTCCTGCCAAATTCATTTGGCTTCGTTTCAATTTTAACTGTTAGTGAAAGCAGAATGACCCCAGAAAGTGAGGCTAGGAAGATTTTATTGAGGGAAAACTTCATGTCTAAACCTCTGACAGAGGACCAAAGGTGGGGAGAGAACTGGCTGTGGTCATGAAGGCGAGGTGGCCACCCACAGCTTCCATTCATTTCTAAGGGTTCATCAGGGAATCGTTGAAGTCAAGTTGCACTTATTTCCTACTTTACATGAATTTCAAGGCAACTTTTGAAGGGAAAACAGGTTTTGCATTTTTCGAATTGCTCTGCTTCTTCAGCAGTGGGAGCAGGGGAAACCCTATTTGCATCTTTTCAGCTGCTCTTAGCAAGCCCCCTGAAGTCTGGGTTAAAGTTTGAGGCCTGGAGTGACCGAAAGGGAATAGCAGAAATTATTCTCTGAGTAGCAATGGCTGAGGACATGAGTCCCTTCCGTGCTAGACTGGAAGAGATTTACCTGTAAAATTCACCCCTTTGATTTTTAGTACAGTTTGGGGGAATAGAATTGACCTGTGGTTTACAGGAAAGAGTGTGGATTTTGGCCTCAGGCATATCAGGTTGGTTTCAAATTTTACTATATGCACTTTTGTGAAACCCATACTAAACTACTTAATCTCTGAGCCACAGAGTTCTCATCTGTACAATTGGAATAATAGTGCTTTGTGTTGAACAGCTACACGATTTGCAGGCCAGTGCAAAATAGATATGTGGAACTTTTGTTCACAAATTATTATGAATTTCAGGAAGTTGATAACTTAAATCAAGTGTAGGGGGCCCTCTAGAGCCAGTATATGTAGGCAGGTCAGACCCATAAAGCTGGCCCTGGATGTACAAGTCATTTGCATTTGATTCTCAAATATCTCCCTTTATTTATATCTGGATCTCAGAGACCTGATCCCTAAAAACTAGTTATGCACTTGAAGCGTGTATGCTATGCTTTTAAAAAATCAGTGTCACCCCAATAAATTCAATTTAGAAAACTACATTTCCACTGGCGATTAGCTAGATTTGACTTGAATTTGACTTGACCAATAGGAGGAAGGAGGAATTGGAGAGTAGAAGAAGCCCAATACTCTCTCTCTCTCTCTCTCTCTCTCTCTCTCTCTCTCTCTCTCTCCCTCTCTCTTCCCCTTCCATTCCCCTCTCCCCATTTTACCCTCCCCTCTCTCTCTATTTATTTTCCTTTGAGAGGTATCTCCATCAGTGACTACCTCTCCTCTTAGGTTCCCGGTTATCAGGGGCAACCGGGGTCTCACTTTCCCTGATTCCACTTCCTGCTAAACTCTCTCCACAGTTTCATGTCCCTGCTTCAGCCTGGCCCAGGCTGATCACACCACCTTTCTCCTGTTTACTAGGCCTGACTGAAGAAGCCAGTTCCTGCTGTTGCTAATTTCTGGATTGCCTCACTGTTCCCTATTTGGCATTTCAACTCTTCCAAGCCCCTTTTTAACTGATTCCCCTTATTATTACGATAAATATTCTCTATTGAACTATTCTGCGTGTGATCTGATATAAACATCTGCCTTGCAAGGTTTTTGCAAGGAATACATTTGCCTAAGTCAGTGTTTTTCGGCTGTAGTTTACAATCCATTCATGAGTCATGAAATCAATTTAATGGGTCAAAACCAGAATTTTAGAATGCAAAATAACAAAATAGAATAGAAAATATTTCCATGTATTGTCTGTACTTAGGATATATACTGTTTCATCAAACTTTTAGTTGTCTGTGTATGTGTGTATGTGTATGTATGTGTGTGTAGGGTGCACCAGTTCATGCTATAAAAGTGTATTATTTTCTAGTAGTCCGGATTTAAATAAAAGAAGAAAGTCAATGGTCTAAGGTTTCTGGCACATAATAAGCACTTAACAAATCATAGCAACTATTGTTGTTATCCAAGGCCATACCGTATAAACACAATCCAGTGAGGGCTCAAAGAGTTTACCGGTCCAATGCACTTTTGTACATTAGGAGAGTTCCACATAGTTGAGCCAGGATGTATTGAAATGGCCAACACATTCACTTACATTTGTTTGAATGCACCTCGACAGGCCCAGCCTGAGTCACCACCTTGGCTGAAAGAGAAGCCAGCCGGGTTGGAAGAAAAGAAGATAACGTTTTCTTTTTCAATGATTCATTGCAACTCTGTTCCTGCAATGTTTATTTTAACAGCCGAATGCTTTAAAATAAGCAAGTCTCGCCTAGGAAAGTGGGTATGGGGAGGAAGTGATGAGATAAAGCAGCTCCGAATCAGCATATTACAGTAGTAAGAGGACAGCTTGGGTCCTCTGAAATTCCTCTTTTTTAAAGGTATTATAAGACTCTAGAAAAATAACTCTAGTCCAAGACAGTCATAAAATAGGTAAATAACACATATTATCAACCACCCAGCATTGCTCACAGAGATCTGATCAGAACCATCCCAGCCCAAGGCTACTGTTAGCTATGTGTTGATGACCATAAGAAAATGATGAGCAAAAAAGAATTTTTAGCTCCTTGTCTAGCTCTTGTCTATTTCATCAGGAAAAAAAAAAAACAAAACAAACAAACAAAAAAAAAACACAAGTCCCCAACCATTCTTGAATCCATTCAACTCCAAAGAACAAGGGGCCTGAGGAATAGCAACAGCTGTAGGTCCCCTGATTTTACTGCTTCGTGGTGTCCTCTGAGACCTCCTCAGAGCTCTCTATGGTTGAGAACTGCCTTTCCAAGTTCTGATGACCCTTCAATAGCACAGCAGGCCAGGGCACTCTTTCTACCACTGCATGACAACAATATTTGCGATGTCAGATATCAGAGAAAAAGTGCAGTTGATAGAGCCCTTACGTTGTACCAGAAGCTGAACTGAATACTTTCTACACTCACAATTATTGAATCCTCCAAACAACCCTGTTGGGTGGGTACTATTATTACCCTCGTTTTTCAGTGAAGAACTACATAGGGAAGGCAAATAACTTCCCCAGATTCCCACAGCCACTTATTAACAGTGGAGCCAAGATTCAAGTAAGACTGTCCAGCGGCCAACTCAATGCTCCTAACCTACCTGCACTGGGAGCTACATGGCCGCATTCTGATTTTATCATTAACCAGTTTGCCTGATTGATGGGCAGAGCCACCTCTCTGAATGTCTTCTTCTCACCTGAAAGATAATGAAATTGCTCTAGATGTTTTAAAATCCCTTTTAAGTGCCCACTTTCTTGTTTCTCTGAGTTTTAGTGCTCAGAGAGAGACTGTTAACTCATTCTATATAATAAAAGGCTAATATGCAAATTGACCTAACAGCAGAATGGAATGATTGGTTTCTATACACACACTGAACACTAGGGGGCAGACACTCAATGCAGGAGCTGTTCCTGGTGGTCAGTGCACTCCCACAAGGGGAGTGCTGCTCAGCCCGAAGCCAACTCACAGCTGTAGAGCGCTAAGGAACCCTAAGCCCTAAGCGGGGCTCATGGGTCTGCAGCAGCACTAAGGACCCCCCGGGAGATGTTTGCCGAGGGGTCCCAGTCTGGGAGAGGGTGCAGGGACCTCCCTCAATGCACACATGTCATGCATGGGGCCTCTAATCTAATATATTCCATTGTCCTGAAATGTTTTAAACAAATCAATTGCTAACTATTTTTCCCACTCTTCGGAGTAGGGATATGTTTCTGCTCATCCCTTCCCTCCTGTAAGGAAGCCTCATGTTTTGCTGCTGTGTCTGTCTCCTTCTTTCCCTTCTATCTGACCTAAATCTGCCTTCTGTCTTTCAGCCCCCAGTGGGAAACCCCAGAAAGCTTTCTAAATCCCTGTGTTTATCACACGGGCCCCTCAAAGGAGTGCTGACTTGAGGGTGGGGCTGGTCTAATGGATTTCTATATGATAGCGATACACTGAGGAGATACTTGAGGAAGAAGAGGCATGGGGGAGACAGAACACTAAACAATGTTTCCAATTAAGAGGAGAGTCAGGTCAGAGAGGACCATCCTCTGGATGGAGCTCTCCACCACCTGACAAGCTGATTAAATTGCAGGCTGTGAAAAGTAAATGTTTACTCCAAGCCAGGTGCTTGGACTACTCGGAACTCTATTAGGCATGAGTAAGAGGTTTAATTGGCTTAGTACCTTTATTCAACTGTTAGTGTTTTCCTCTAAAGTGCCTGTCAGAGAGAATCGTGTTTCCCTTGTAACAGCTGGCTCATAAAAACCTAAACTCATCTGAAAATTTGGAGTAGGGATCTTGAGACTCCTACTCTTTCCTCAAATCTGTGTTAAAATGATAGAGAACTCTCTATCCCTCTCTCTTCCGCTCTGTAAAAAATCAATAAAATATATTTTAAAAAATAAAATAAAATGATAGAGCACAAGAGTTAAAGCATGCTATTCTAGCTCGCTAGTTTATCAATTCTATCAAAATTAAGGGAACCATCTTTTATAATTTTTTCTTTAATTTAAGGGCAGTTTGTTTTATCTCTTGAAGACAGAATCCTAGCTAAACTGGACTTCATATAACTTGTGAAATCACCCCCCTTGCAGTAATCCCCTATCAGAATGTCTATAAAGGAGATCCACAGTGATATGCACAGAACATTCTTGTTAATTCAGGAATTTGTGGTCAGCATGACATGTTAGCTATAATTGACTCCATGCTTCTTTTCTTTTTGTGGTTTTGTTGTTGTTGTATTTACTTTCCAGGCATCTTTTTCTCAAACGTGTACTTATTAATTAATCTGCTTGGAATGGTTTGAATAAAAACAATATATCAAGGTATCAGAAATACTTTCCTTCAAAACCAGAGTATCCTTGGCTTTGTACCCACTCCACCTTTTCTTTTCTCTTTTTCCATTTCTGATTCTCTACCTCTGTGGTTACTCAGGAAATAGAAGTCCTTTGATGTTTAAAATTGTGATTAACTCCAAAGTAGTGACTAAACATTGATTTTGAAGACAGTATGAGGGATAGAGCTGTATAATTTTTAATTATAATTAATATGAGTATGTATTGTTTTATGTCCTCAAGTGCCATATTGCAAGTGAAGGGTAATCTTTCAGAATAAAATTAGCCTGGTTCTATTAATATTTTTGAATTTATCTTTAGTAAAATATTTTTTTTTCCCTGAGTTATGACCACAGACCACTATCTCCAAAACATACTTCTTATAAAGGGTGTTGTTGTCTACTACATTTCCTAATCCTACCTATGTTTTCCACTTAAGAGTATTTAGTTGCACCAAAACTGGTTTGGCTCAGTGGATAGAGCGTCAGCCTGAGGACTTAAAGGTCCCGGGTTCGATTCTGATCAAGGGCATGTACCTTGGTTGCGGGCACATCCCCAGTAGGGGGTGTGGAGGAGGCAGCTGATCAATGATTCTCTCTCATCAATGTTTCTAACTCTGTATCCCTCTCTCTTCCTCTCTGTAAAAAATCAATAAAATACATATGGGCCTAGCCAGTGGCCATGGGCAACGGAGGGGGGGGCGGGGGGGGGGAGCTTATCTAGGGAGGGGTTTGGGATGGGAATGGGAGAATAAGGACAATTATGTGAGACCATAATCAATAAAAAAAAAGGGAAAAATATGTAAAAAAAAAAAAAAAAAAGAGTATTTAGTAGCATTAGCGGACTTAAGACTAAACAATTCATTAGCGGGGGGAACTCATTTAACTTTACCTCAATATTTTTCAAAATTAGTTTACCCCATCCGCAAAAATTCCTGCTTTTATTCTGACAATTGTTACTGCTGATAAGTTAGCATTCTTCAGCATATACTTGGAAAATGGACTCTAGATCTATGATCCTAATGAAATATTGATGATAGTAGACATTATTTGCTGAGCATTCATTGTGGCAGATAACTTTTTATGTTTTATTTTTATGATCTGAATACTTTTTGTTGTTGTTGTTGTTTAAAGTATTAAATGTCTCGTTTTTCCTGATTGACCTCCCCCGCCCAGCCACTCCCAGCCCTGAGGGTAAGCCCCCACTGCCCCAGTGTCTGTGTCCATTGGTTATGCTAATATGCATGTATACAAGTCCTTTGGTTGATCTCTGTCTATTCCTCTCCCTTGCCTTCTACAGGAAGTTGGATGGTCTGCTCAGTGCCATCTTGTCTCTGGATCCATTTTTTGTTCATGAGTTTATGTTGATCATTATATCCAACATATAAGTGAAATCATATGATATTTATCTTTCTTTGACTGGCTTATTTCGCTTAGTATAATGCTCTCCAGCTCCATTCATGCTGTTGCAAATGGTAAAAGTTCCTTTTTTTTTTTTTTCATAGCAGTGTAATTTTCCATTGTGTAGATGTACCATGGTTTTTTAATCCACTCATCTGCTGATGGGCACTTAGGCTGTTTCCAAATCTTAATTATTGTAAATTGCTGCTATGAACATAGGGGTGCATATATCCTTTCTGATTGGTGTTTCTGGTTTCTTTGGGATATAGTCCTAGAAGTGGGATTACTAGGTCAAATGGAAGTTCCATTTTTAACTTTTTGAGGAAACTCCATACTGTTCTCCACAGCGGCTGCACCAGTTTGCATTCCCACCAGCAGTGCATGAGGGTTCCTTTTTCTCCATATCCTCATTTGGAGGATGATAGCCATTTGTTGATGATAGCCATTCTGACAGGTGTGAGATGGTATCTCATTGTTGTTTTGATTTGCATCTCTCGGATCATTAGTGACTTTGAGCTTGTTTTCATGTCTCTTAGCCTCTGTACATCATCTTTCAAAAAGTGTCTATGTCCTTTGCCCATTTTTTTTTTTATTGGATTGCTTATCTTCCTTTTGTTAAGTTGTGTGAGTTCCCTGTAAATTTTGAAGATTAAATTCTTATCTGAAATTTATTTTTTTAAAAAAATATTTTTATTGATTTCAGAGAGGAAGGGAGAGGGCACCAGAGATAGAAATATCAATGATGAGAGAGAATCATTGACTGGTTGTCTTCCACATGCTTCCTACTGATAATTGAGCCCACAACCTGAGCATGTGCCCTGACCAGGAATTGAACCCTGACCTCCTGATTCATATGTCAATGTTTAACCATTGAACAATACTGGTCAGGCTGTTCTAGGTACTTTAGTCATTGAAATAGCTAGCTGCTTACTGGGTTCCACAGTTTCACATAGACTGAAATGACTGCTTTGTGGAAGGTACACTTCTCTCTCATATAAAAGTCTAACATGGCCAGCAGTACAGGGAGTTAGGACACTTCTCTGACAGGGTCATCCAAGGGCTCAGGTAGCTTCACCATCCTTCAAGATGTTCCCTTCTCTGTGAAATTGAAACTAACTCATCCCTCATTCGTGTTCTATCAGAAAAGAGACAAAAGGGACAACCTAATAATGAAAGAGAAAGTGGAGTGCCAACAGCTTCCTGTTAAGGATCTGGTTTGTATTATGCTCATCTCTCATTGTCTAGAATTTATTGACATGGTGGCCACACCCTGTTTACAAGAAATTCTGGGAAATATAGTCTTTGCCTGGGGAACATATGTTCATCTCAAATTGAGGAGTTTTGACTACTAAGGAAGAAGGAAAGCGTGAATATTCCACACACTTATCTTCTCTGCTGTGCTTTTTTAACATTAAATCCTATAACTAACACCATGATATAGGTACTTTTGTTCCCGTCTTAAAAATGAGAAATTAAGATACTGAGATGGTAAAACTAAAATCACATAATGATTGGTGGCTTTAGGCTTACATATCAGGTTAATGAATTCCAGAACCTGGGTTCTTAAGTAACACACACACCATGCTTTCCCCCAAAATTTCTAGTAGTCTCCATCCTTCTTGGGCCTATACTTTTCTAATTTTATAGAAGATTAACTTTCTAAGTTAGTGGAGGTAGAGACTAATTTCTTTACTCAAACCATAGACTTCTTTCTGTCTGGACACATGTCTAGACTATATTTTGCAACTTCTCCTAGGTGTGGCCATATAACTGAGTTCCAGCCAATAGAACATGAAAAGATCTGATTATAATACCTCCATGTTTGGCATTTGAAAACCTCCCTTGTATGCTTGTCCCTTGTATGCCCTTTTCCCTCCAGCTAGCTGAAATGAACAAGACACCCAGAATAATTGGAAGCCTTATGTCAAAGGTTACCGAGCCTTCCTCGGCCTGAGTCCTTGAATGACTAAGTGGAGGAGAGATACCACAAAATCTGTTTTACACCTACTACTGTTACGGTAGCGAAAACCAAACTTTTCTTGTGTTTGATCCATTTTAAAGTTTTTGATCTCTTTGTTTTAGTGGTTTGCCTAGTCTAAATAATACAATATGATAGCATGATGTCATGATAAAAATTGACCATCTGGGTTAAAATCCTACACTTGCCATTTACTAGTGATGTGGCCTTGGTTTTCTTAATTTCTATGGGCCTCAGTTTTCTCACTTTAAATTAATATTCAAATCATAGAGTTGCTGTAAGAAATATATTACTCTCTATGAAAAGTGGTGTTTCTTGTTACTTATTCCATTGCCAGGATCAGGAATTTACACTTATTTTAATTGTCCCACTGTTTGAAATACACATGTCTTAGTATTAAAGAAATGTATCTTAAGTATCTTAAGGTGTCTACATTAACATTGAGAACTTTCAGATTTACATTTCATGTCATTAAAAAACACACATATATGTCAGAAAAATGAGAGAATAACAATTTTGGAATCACTTGACAAACCTTGATAAAAAACATCTGTTTGACCTCTTATTAGCTCATCACCTCTCTAAGACTTAGATTCCATATTATTAATTTTGCAATAATAATAATCCTCTTTCAGGATTGTGATGATTCCATAAAATTCTAAAAGTTTTTGCTCACTGATGATTTTCCTTGTTTCTCCAAGTGGATTTTCATAGTGTTGACCTTAAACAAATAGATAGCCAGGTATTTCTCCAGCAAAATTTGTTATTCCTGTTAATCAGGAATAACAAAGAATTGCAATTCAGGAGATGTGGTCTCATGAGAACCACAAATCCCAAGAAATGAAGGAGAGGAAACTCTTCTATGGAGAAGAGGAAGTGGATTGCTCTGTAATATCACAGGGTTCTTCCTGCTGGTCTCCATGATCTGTGAGCACATGAGTGTGCTCTTCTTCTGGCCTCCCAACTTCATTTTAAATGAGGTTTCTGTTTCTTAATTTTTACATTAGAGCACCGTCAAGTCACTTTTGCTGGACTGCAGTCAATTTTCTTTCTCCAAATGTTCAGATTTGCTTTTCTGATTGCAACACTGAATTGCATCTCATTCCTCCAACGGGCCTGTGGATTTGGGATATTTGTGAAGGAAGAAGTTGGCCATTTCTATACTACCAGGAGACAGGGGAAATGTTGTTTGTACAGCCTATCTAAGGAAGTGATGGTCACAGAGTGGGCAAACCAAGGCTGATTTTGTGGAGGAATATATAATGTTGTAGGTTATCTAATTGTTTGGAGCACAGAGTGCCTTTGAACATTTTCTCCATGTGGGGCCTACAAAGGAGGATTTCCATTTGGAATGCACGTGGGCAAACTATATTCAGGTTCCACACCCACTTCACCTGCGGGGATTTCACTTTCTATGGAACTAAAATTCTAGTCCATTGCTTCTCATCCCCATTTATACTATAGTAGGAATGCATTAGTTATAAATTGTGCTAATTAGGTATATCTTGACATACTCTATTGATGCATAAAAATATGAGAGGCATAGTAATACCTGTACAATCTTTCTAGTAGGTAAGAGAAAGGCAAAATCATCAGAATACAGAAAGTAAAATTGTGTTTGATATTAAGGTTGTATATTTCCATTCAATGTAGTATCCACATGAAATTAATGCATTTTAACTCAACTCAACAGCAACCAACAAAATCACATTAAGTGCGTGAAGAAACTGGGGCTTAAGGGGATGATTTATTGTTGAACACTCCCTTTGGGAATCCACATGGAATGGTTATTTAACTGGGAAATTTTTGTTGTTAAGTTTTTTTATTTTACCCTTGAAAGGTAAACTGCAAAACCTCAATTTGCTAGAGTGTTCCAGTTAATCTCCTGCTCTATTGAGTGTCACTCTAATTCCCTATTCTTTTCACCTTTGCAGTGAAAAATCATTCTAGACACTGCTGAACTACTTTTCTACCTTATTAAGAAAAAAACAAAAACAAAAAAAAACTATTGGACAAAATTTAATCCTTCATGACTGAAAAGTGTGGAGTGTTATTTGTTTTACATCTTTTGGAGCATAAACTATATTGAGAATATAATAAAAAAAAATCTGAATGCAATCAGGAAGCATTAAGAGAGAGAGAAGCATATATACATAATTTTTCATACAATTTACAAATTTGTGCAGCCCATCTTTGAGCCTCTGGCAAGAGAGCCCAGGCTAAGAATCCCTGTCATAAACCCTTTTGACCTTATTAGTCTTAAACATTTGTTTTATTTGCAATAAAAATATAGACAGAGAAAATGGGATTTGGCAAAATATTTGTTCACTCAAAAAATTCAGAGTACATTAATACCATAAAAGTTTTTTTCATGTGTATTCCTGGGAACGTACTTGTTACCTATTTTATTATCAGAATCTATTTAATTGATTTATTTTTTTTAAAGCAGAATATCAAAAAAGGTAAATCTTAATTCATCAAGGGTCCTTTGGGGTTGATTTTAAATAGATGAGTTCTATTTAAAGAGCTCTTCCAAGTACCCCTTGAAATCAGCATATAGAAATAAACTCCAGGAGTTTTTCAGAATTTCTCAAAAGCAAATATAAACATAAAAATATATATTATAAACAAACAAAAATATGAAAACAAGCCCCAAAACACTAAGCACCAGAGGCCTTTTATTTTCAGCACATTCTCTGCTCTCTGTGCTACTGATTCTCAATGGGAGTGGGATTGCTCCCAGAAAGGGGGCTTTGGAAATCTGTGGGGATATTTGGTTGTCACAATGTCAACCAAATAGCTGTAACTACTATTTGGATAGACAGGGTTAGGGTTATTGAGAAGGCTTTTTCCTTTTTCTTTTTGCATCCCTTATGACTTTTAATCTCCCCTAGAATATTTGTGTATCTGAAAATACTATCCATAATGATGGTGCTAGACTATAATTCCATTTTACAAACACCAACAATATATATTATGGTTTTCAATGCACTCTGAATGTTTTAAGAGGGTGTGACACTGCCATGTATGGCAAGGTAAGATTGTATTTTGATTTAGTTGAGAATTTTGCTAAATGTTGTTTTCCATTGCCAAGGAGATTGATGCTATTTATGATATTCCAGTCAACATGAGAACACATCTGTATCAATGTACATTTATAATGATCATATTCACAGTGATTCCTTGTACAGGTGGCAGCTTTTCATTACTTCACTGTCTTCTAATATAGTTATCCCAAACATTCATATATGGAAATATTATTTTTGCAACTATATTGTCCTCTGTTTCACTCTATAATTTATTCTATAAATGATAATTTATCAAATAAGTCAAAGTTTCTTATGAAAAATGCTTGAAGGCAAAATTTTATCTCTTTGGTCTTTTCACTACTTGCCAAAGAAAATTCACTGGCATTAAGTCTGCTTTTTATTTATTTATTTTTTTATGATTACTCAGAGCTGTGCTATTAAAAGGAGAAGTGAATTACTACCTTCTCAGAGCTGAACTCAAGGG
This sequence comes from Pipistrellus hanaki, assembly GCF_964339955.1. Lineage (NCBI taxonomy): Eukaryota > Metazoa > Chordata > Mammalia > Chiroptera > Vespertilionidae > Pipistrellus > Pipistrellus hanaki. The sequence continues at coordinate 16,054,039 of NC_140505.1, forward strand.
GGAAGTTTGACTAATGACTGGTAAAATAAAATAGTGCAAATTCATTTCTTTTGTTTTATATAATCAGCTACAAAACATCCTTAAAGAAATGAAATTATTTATGAACAGAAATTGGAACCTTTAAATACATTTTTTTCTTTTTGCTTTCATTGCAGAAACCCTCATAATACAAGCTTGAATATAATGAAATTTTGCATAAATGACATGTGGCAACCTAATTTAGTATAAGCTAGAGAACGTGGTAATGGTTTAACTTCAAAGCTCTTACATTTCACTCCTTCATTACTTTTTTATTTTCTCCTTTCAAAGCATTCTTTAGCTATGGACCAAGTTTGAACAATGACAAGTCAAATTCCCTGAGCCAAAAATAGTGTGTTTTGATATATCCATCTAATTAATTGGTGCTTTCTGATGAGCATCCAGTGTACTTAGTTCTCTCACAGAAGATTCTCGAAGCCTGACACCAGGCTAAAGTTTCAGTTTGTGGAGGCCTCCATGGATGCCTCCTTTTGCCCTCAACCCCATTCTGTTGACCCAAATCATTTACTGTGTCTATATTGTGTATTTATACCAATATTTTCAAGTTGTAGTCTACCAACCCTTCCTTTCTGGAAAATTCTGCTAACCTTTCTTCCATGTTTCAAAGGCAAGAATCATTATTGCCACAACAAAGGTAGTTAACATTTTCGATGCCTCAGATGTGCCAGAACCAGCTAAGGTTCTTTTTTTTTTTTTTTTTTTTTTTTTTTTTTTTTTTTTTTTTTTTGTGTGTGTGTGTGTGTGTGTGTGTGTGTGTTTAGCTGCATTGTCTCATTTAATTCTCTTAACAACCTATATGATAATCTTTATATTACCCTCACTGTACATATTAGAAAATGACATTTAGAGAAATTTACAGTCTTTATCATTTGGCAAAGGTCACACAATTGTTCTATTTGATTCCAAAACAAAATCATCGTGTTTTTTTGGCTTTAATCTGCATTATACTTAGATTTCCGTTATCTTTCCATGAGGTGTTGCTGACTCAATTCTCAGTCTGTAGGAATCATTCTGCATTGTTTGACAGATTATACATAGATCACAAAAACTATCTAATCCAATCTCTATCTAAAGTTGACATCACTCCCCTACTTAAAAAGCTATAAAAATCTAGAATGACAAAGCAAGTACAGATTCCTCAGTCTGACATTAAACAACCACCATAATCCGATTCAATCTATCTTCTCCATTTCAACCTGCTTTATGTGCCTCTTTGTTGATTTCATTTAGTTGTTTCCTTGATGGAATGTTCTTACTAAATCCCCACTACCCTTACTTTCTGTCATGTTGCTATTTCCCAAAGTCATTTGATGAGAGGAAACACTTTTTCTAGACCATTGATCTTTCTCTCTTCACTTCATCAGCCATGTCAGGCCCCCTGGCATTTGACTGTATTATGGCTTAGTTTCTAAATTTTCTTCAGAAAATTGTCACAATAAGGTCTTTGAGGCATGGAAGTATTTTGTGATTTGTTGACTAAGGAGTTCTGCTTATTTGGCATATTAGTCTTCCATTTTGTTGGATAGATTCGATCCCTTTTACCTCTATGTTTCCACTGTTCCTTTGACATACTTCTCAATTCCTTACATGCCTGTCTCTACTGGCTGGCAAACTTTAAGGTAGGGGCCTTGTATCTTTTCAGATCTAGAAGTAGTGGGTAGTATGTAACTATTTGTTGAATGAATGAAGAAAATGCTGGGAAACAAACCCTAGGGATTTTGTGGGTTTTATATAGTTTTTCTGGATCTTGCAATGGAAAAAGACTATGAATGAATTAGTACATCCCCACCTACACATTGTTGAGGTGATATGATAGATTGTATAACTATTTAATCCACCTTAAATTGCTATTAGGCAACAATAATGCTTTGAGTTCAGGGTCTGGAAAGCAAACAATATATAATGTCCAATTGCTCATGCTAGGGGCAGAGAGGGCAGATTTAAGGAAGAATAATATAACGAGATGAAATTTGGCCATGATACAAGGTTAATGTCTCTTCACCTCTCAAAGAGTACAGAATGATCATTCATCATCACAGCTGTTGGAGTTTAGAACTTACTTCTCATCCAAATGACAGTGCCTTCCACAGAAGGCTATTTCCCAGGGCTACCCTAATCAGCCATCAGGTCCTGTAGAGGATAATTCGCCCTGGCTGCCTCTATCCAAGTGGTGACTTAAGCCCGTCTGAAGGCCTTCATTAATGCAAACAGTCCAGCCCATGGTGGCACGGATTTCTAAAGCTGAAGACTTGGAGAAGGACCCTGGTTTTCCATGGTGTTGATTGTTCTTTTCAGTAAGAAGCTTACCTCTTCTATTACTCTCTTTGCCAAGTACAAATCAGTGTATTTCCAACATCCCGGTGTTTCAACTAAGCATTGCTGGCTTCCACTGTTTCTCTTCAATTAACAAGCATCTGTAAAAGAGCTTTTCAACTGACATGGGAAGAAAATCTCCAAGGAAAGAGATGGACGGTATCCCATATCTCTAAATCCTCACCAGAGATCTTCTGTTAAGTCACCAAGGAGCCATGTGCAGAAGGGACACTTCAGATAAATGAATATTTGATGACTAATTGGGTTTGGTCCCAAGTATATATGTAGATTCTTATGGCATGGAGCAGGGAAGGGTCAAATGAGATCATTTTTAGATTTCTTTACTTCCTTAATTGAAAGCCTAGAGTGTAGGACAACCAAGTAGCTTATTGCTTTAAACCTTTCTTCCTAGGTCAACACACTTGGTCATCTGGATTTTAACTCTTCAGCTATAAGAAGAAGCATGGTATCAAAAGGCTTAAGGCAATTTTAACATAATCTGAGCTGTCCATATCTTTCCCTTTAAGGGACCTTCCAAGAAAGTGGTGACTACAAACCTTTGTCAGCATACCATGAACCTGAGGAGGAAAGACCAGCCAGTTTACCAAATGCAAAAGGAGATATAGCCTTCCTTCTACTCGGCCCCTGCATAGATTGTGGGTACTTTATCCATTTTTGAGCTCCTGTCTTCTTGGTGGAATGTGTGTCTATGTGAATGTGCACTTGTTCGTGTGTGCTTACACGTGTGCCTAAGTGTGTACACATAGTTACAAATTTGCAAACAAGAGATCCTGGGCTTTCTTGAAGGCCAGAATGTGCCTTCAATGATCCTTTGTAGAAAAATAATGTTTCTGTAGCTCCAAATCTTCCCATGAATGAACAAATACCTAAACATATAAAAGAAACTGATTAGGATGGCAATAATGAAACACCATATCTTTCTTTTATTCTGCTTAGTGGCTGCATCTACCACTAAAAGACACCATTAGTGGTTTAAGAACATTCCTTCTCTCTCTCCCTCCCCAGCAACTTTAGATGTCTCATATAATAAAGTACATATATTTTGCAGTGATGTAGTTGGAGGTAATGCCATGATACAATTATTCTTTTTCCACAATCTCTGCTGGTAATGTTTAAGTATCTTCCTCCTTGAGTGCAACAGCTAAGGTGAAGTATTTTTATCCACTTGGTGGAGCTGTGCACATATGTGCTTGAGGGGAAAGAGTCTTGCCAGCAGCTCTGTTCCAACTGTTTGGCGTGAGTGATCTTTCCAGTGCATCATCCTGGCTTTAGGCAGTGAGGCCAAAGCCGTGATGGCAGTATGATTTTAATTTGTGGGCACTGCACATTCCTATGGTCATGGAGAGCACCAGAGCAAGAAGAGGATACATTTGTGGTCCGAATTTCATTGTCAAACAGCTGTGTGATTGTGGACAAACTGCTTTATTTTGAATGTCCCAGAGTTCTTGATAAGGTAAAGTGGGGCGCAATCTCTCTTCTACTTATCTCAGGAGTTTGGTGGAAACCTAACTTAAAATTAGATGTGAAAATGCTTTGGGAAGTGAAACAATGGACAAATGCAAATCAGAATGCTTATTTGAGCCTATCAGTTTTCTCAATATGCATGCTGCCTCTCCTACTTTGCAATCCATTCATTCTTCACACCACAACCATAATGGTCCTTTTTTTTTTTTTTTTTTTTTTTTAATGTGTACGATCATATCAATCCTCTTATTAAAACTCTAAATATATTTTCCCTGCCAGAGAATTAAAGTTACAACTCCTTGAGTGGCTTACAGCGTCCTTGTCTGGCCAGTGGCCTCTCTCTCCTGATACACTGACAATGCACTGAACCTGACACCTTCTTTCTTGCCCTTCAGATGTTGGTCATGTGGTTCTTTGGTCGGGAACCAGCTTCCTACTGTCACTCTCTAGGCTAGCTTCCACTTCTCATTTCAGATTTCAGCATAGAATCACTGTCACAGGGAAAGCTTCTGTCATCCTCTATGAGAAACCTTTGACTCGTGCTCCACAATACTCTGTCCTGCCCTCAGATGTTTTTACTCCACAAGGCATAGTCATCATCTGTATAATTCCATGTTGTAAAACCTTGGCAGGTATCACAACCTCAAGCTCTTAAGAAGTACTCAAGAAATATTTGTTGAATGACCAAGTGGATGATGTACTAGTTTTCCAGGTGCCTTAACAGAAATTTATTATCTCATTCTGGAGGCTCAAAGTCTAAAATCAAGGTATCATCAGAGCTGTGCCACTCCTCTTCTCCCCAGAATCTTTCTTTGCCTCTCCCTAGCTTCTGCTGGCGGCCATCGATTCTTGGCATTCCTTGGTTTGCAGCTGCATCACTGATCTCTGCTTCTGTCATCCTTCTGCCTGTGTGTCCCTATCTTTACATAACAGTTCCTTTTTCTTATAAGGACACAATCCTACTGGAACAGGGCCCATCCTAATGACCTTGTTTATTTTGATTACATCTCCAGAGGCCCTAGTTTTACTGTGAAGGGTCACATTCGCAGGTATTGGAGATTAGGACCTCAACATACTTTTTTAGGAACACAATTCAACTCATAATGGATTAATAGACCAATTAATCAATCAATCATCAATATAAGTTATGGGTAAAATTACTTCCTCTATTTATGATTAAAAAAACACACAAAAATCTAATCAATATGCTTCCTTTAAAATATATGTGTATAATATATATATATATATATATATATATATATATATATATATATATATGTGTGTGTGTGTGTGTGTGTGTGTGTGTGTGTGTCCTGTTGTGTGTATATATACAGGGTGTCCCAAAAAATATATACACACTTTGAATAATCATTAATCCTAATGGGTTAATATGAAAAGAAACATCAATTGAGCTATCAGCTGTTAAAGTGTGTAAACATTTTTGGGATATACACATGCATTAATTATTTTATCTTGCACAAAATCCCCAAAAGGCTAATTACTACAAATAAGAAATATTGTGTGATTTGTCTAAAGCACTGCAAAGACATCTGCATTTTTCAGATGCAAATTTTTTTGGATGACAAAAAAAGGCTGTTTTGCCAACTTTCAGAATACTAAATTATGATAATCCATCACCCACCATGTAAATTTTGTGCTTCTATCATTTAGAAATGTAGACTAACTTTGCTAAAATAGACGTTTTAGAGAATGTGGATGCCAATTTCAGACAGGTGAGTCACTGACCAAGGCAGTTTCAAATCCCATCTGTTTGGGTTCTCTTATTTAGAGTTTCAGAGTAACTTAGCCAAATACCAGCTGCATTCCTTCCCAATTTTTCCTAAATGTTTGTGACTGAAATATTCTTTCAGTTTGGGGAAAGGAAAAAAATGTAGAAAGAAGGAAGGGCAGATTCAAGGAAGATGGGCTTCTGTTCATTGTGTTGCTTCAAGTCAGTCTGCCCATTGCATTCCAATGCTAAACATCTAACTGGAGTTCTCTCATATCAGCTGACTATCTTGGGCATGTATGAATGTGCAAGCATACCACCACATGGCAAAAGGCAGAGTTGCTGAAATCACATATAACACAGAGGAAGGTCAATTAACAAATTAATGAACTGAATTTTATACAAGACTAGTGGCCTGGTACACAAAAATTCATGCACTCAGGGTGGGGGAAAGAGGGGTCCCACAGCCTGGCCTGTACCCTGTCGCAGTCCTGGATTCCTTGGGGGATAGCCACCTGCCAGCTTAGGCCCGCTTCCCCAGGGTGATTGAACCTAAGCTGGCAGTCAGACATCCCTCTGGCAGCCCAGGAGCCCTTGGGAGATATCTGACTAATGGCTTAGAACTGCTTCCCCTGTGGAAGTTCACTGACCATCAGAGGACAGCTCCTGTGTTGAGTGTCTGCCCCCCCCCCCCCGGTGGTCAGTATGTGTCATAGCAACCGGTAATTCCTGGTTGTTCTACCTTTAGGGTCAATTTGCATATTACCCTTTTATTATATAGGATATTAACCATATCATTAATTTCCAGATAGAGTTATTATTAAAAATATCTGCCTTGGTGAAGCTGTTGGAGACTAGAAGTGTATTTGCCAATCAAGGTTCCTCATTATGAAATAGTAATATTTTAAAAAGTCAAACATGCTTATGAAAATGCACTAATGCTCTCATTTTCAAAAGAATATATAAATGAGGAATAAAACATACAAATCCTTGCCTGGCTGGTGTCACTCAGTCAATGAATGTCTATGAACCAGGAGGTAATAATTCAATTTCCCATTAAGGCACATGCCCGGGTTGTAGGCTCTGTCACTGTTGGGGGGCATACAGGAGGTAGCCGATCAATGATTCTCTCTTATCATTGATGCTTTTCTCTCTCTATTTCTCCCTTCCTCTCTAAAATCTCTCTGTCTATCTATCTATCTATCTATCTATCATCTACCTATCTATCATTTATCTATCTATCATCTATATTTAAATCCTTCAATAACTAAAATTTGGGGCTAAGTAGAAGTAGACTACATTATTGTCTATGAATGTTCTATTCTTACTTAAGTACCTATTCTTCCACTTTTTTCTACAAACTATAAGGTGAGGCAGGTCAGCAAGTTGCATTTTTATCTCCATGTTGATTAAGTATAAAGTCCAAAGCCCAATGGCCACTCAAGGGTGATGAAAAAAGCTTCTGAAAAGAATCTCCTGTTTTATTGAACCTCTCCCTCTAATTACATTAACTTTCATGTTGATGCTTGTGAAATCCTGTGGCTAATTATATTTTATTTCTTCTATGGCGAGGTATACTAAATGTGAACAGCACTTTAGAGCTCCAAGATAACAGCTTGAAAGTAAATAAAATGCCCGTGCCATTTTTTAATATTAATACATTTGTTATGATTACTATTATTGATTTACTTCCATGGTTATTGGAGGATTGAATTTAAAGTTTATAAAGTACATAATAAGCATTCATGACAGGAAACTCATGCAATGATAATTATTTCCTTCCTTGTGCATTATTACTAAGATTGTCATGAATCAGGAACTGAGAGCTTAATCTAATTTTTTTCTGTAACCCTCATATTAAAAGTCTTATTAAGATAGCTTCTGATTTTTCCACCAGGTTGGAAACCAACAAAGAGACCCAAATAACTATTAAAAAACACTGGCAGGAAATTATTAAAGGCAATTTTTTAGAATAGTCAACTCCACATTGAATGATAAATAAGATTCAAATTAAAACCTCATTTGGTGCTAATTGTCTGGATGTTTTCATTAACTGAACTTTAGCCAGTTTTTCTTGTCCTGACCAGCTAAAGACTGCACTCTCATTTTTGAGAAGAAATAAAAATAAGAAACAAGTAAAGGACTATTATGAAGGGCTTATTTCATACTGTGTTCCATGTTCTGTCTCTTTCACCTGTGTTGTTTCCAAGATAACCTTGTGAGATGGAGACTCTGATTCCAACTGCAGAGTAAGAACATTTGAGATTAAATGTTTGGCTTTCCAATGTTATGCAACTATTGAAATAGGCAGGATTTTAACACAGTACTTGAGCTGCCTGATTCCTAAGACTAAGTTCTTTTCCATGCACTATGTTAATTACCAAAAGATTGACATGTGGAATTAATATTGGCATGTAAGTGCAAAGAAAGCAGGGCAGGGACTAGAATATTCTCTGGCCCTGGCCAAGAGACAGGCAGAACACAATGGCAGATCTATTCTGGCACTGTAAATTTAAAATAATAATAAAAATACTTAGATTTGCTTATTGTCTCCTACTCACTAAGTCCTGTCCCAATTCTCTGGCTTAGAGGTGTGCAGAAATGGCTCTTTGTGATAAATAATGTGTGTGTGTGTGTGTGTGTGTGTGTGTGTAAATAGATGCGAGGACACATCCCAGATAATGGAGTGTTTACTGCTTTGCAATTAGCACAATAGGCTGTCTTTATGGAGTGTAATATTCAAATTTATGCACCAGTGCTCTTTCCAATAGAGAATTTGCTTCCTATTTTCATTTAAAACTATCTTTTATTTTAATTAACAGGAATGCAGTTTAACATCCATCTTTTCAGCTTAGGGAGTTTTACAGGCTTATAATACTGTCAGAGTCTAGGGTGTAACAGTGAGAAATGGAATAGACAGTTTTAGAGAAGAAATGCATCTCGTTCATTTCCTCCCTCTTTGCCCCCTCTTCCCCCGCCCCACATTCTTCTCCCTCCCTCCCTCTTCCTCTCTCCCTCCCTTCCTCCCTCCCTTCTTCCCTCCCTCCCTCCCTCCCTCCTTCTCTCTTTCCCTAAGAAGAAACTGTTCTACAAGCTAGGAAATCTTATTGATGGTGTGTAATTTCACCAGCTGGAATCCATCTCAGAACATCTTTTAGACTCATACCTATCTGAAGCTTCATTCCCAAGTCATTACCCAAGATACCCCAGTGTTGTTGGCACATGTTTTTATAATGGTAGGTAAAAGAATTTGTAGATACAACACTGCATTAGAATCAGTGGTATGCTGGTTTAACAACCAGTTATTACATGGGATGTGTGCAGACACAAAGAGTGGATAGGGGAAAACCTTTATTTCTAATGTTTGCCAAAGTCTGTGGTGTAAATAACCTTACCATGGCCAACTTCATTAGGGCCATATAAGATGTTATACAGAAGATAGTAGTGATAGGAACCCATGTGGTTTAACTGATAATCACTTAAGATTTGAGACTTTATATAATTCAAATAGTTACTGGTTTGAATGTGCTAGTATTTCTTCCAAAAAATATTTGTCTTTTATCCTAAAGAGATAATAAACATTTTAATGACATAATTTAGGAGATATTTTGTATTATGTTACTCACCTCATCATTAATGCTTTGTGTGAAACCATATTTGTGAAAAGACCCAGGGATTCTTCATTTATTGTATCATCTCCTGTTGGTTTGAAAATGAGATGCTTATTTTACACATATTTTTCCTGATTAAGAAATTGAGGCAGCAGGCTATTAAAAGTTTTTCTCATGGTGATACAATTGTAGACTTTAAATTTTCTAATTAAATCGGGGTAATTCCTTTATTATGTCTATTCACTATATAAAAGTGGTCTAAAGCACATTTTTAAATTTTTATGGGTCCAAAACATACTCAAGTGCTTATTTTGCAGAAATATACACACACAAACACACACACACACACACACACATAGACATATTAGCTAATGAATGTAGCTTTGCCAATTTAAAAATTGAAAAATAAGATAAAAGAATCTCATACGCTGCTGATGAGCTGTGTGTGCCCTGCTATAGCTGATTAGTTCCACATCTTGCCTCTTGTTACTTGGTCCATCCTCTCTAGGAAGAGACAAGCCTCTTTTATGTCCTGCTTGCTATCAAAATATCAGTCCCTACATGGTGACTACATGTAGAAGACACTTAAGAAATCATCCTTCAATAAACAAGGGAATTAATTTAAAAGTTCAGGGTGATGCATTATTTATATAACATTGTTTAATTTGAAGTATAATTGCTTATTAAATAGGATGCTTAGAAACTAATTTTATCTGGAAATGGTTTAAAAGCTCTCAGTAGGCTAAAAAATATAACTTGAAGTAGTCCATCTTCAAAGTAAAGGCTTCCAGATGTCTGAATACCTTCTGTGTACATGAACCAATTAGACTGTGACAGGAGGTAATAAAAGGATTCTATTGTTTTAATTACCTATGTTGTTCTCCAAGGAAACCCCCCTTCTGTCAATTCTTACACATGATATTTATTTATGTATTTATTTATTCATTCATTCACTCATCATTTATTTAAGAAATATTTATTATTTCAAGAACTGTTTAAATCAGAGGTTCCCAAACTTGTTTGTGCCGTAGACCCCTTGCCATGTTTTTCGGTTTTGGGTAGACCCCTTACTTACCTGATATTGATTTTTTTGTAAATTTCTAACTGTAGTGAAGTTTAGTGTTAAAAACTTGAAATAAAAACACATGTTAAGTTTTATACATTTATTTATTGAATTTAAATTAAAACTACTCAAAATAAAATTTTGTATCTGTTATATAAAATATACGTAACATAAAATTTAATAAAAAATAATATACCTACTTTTCTCCGGCATTCTCAAACAAAATAACACTGATTCACTATAATTTGTATGATAAACTACCAGTTTATATTTTTTTAAATGTTTTCTCAGCACTTTCCTATTCAAGATTCAGGAAACGAATGAACATATTTTTCTCACATTCATATTTATAGAGTGACGAATTGAACAAGTCGGTGCAAGTTCGCGAAGCTTTGAGACAAAAATTGGCAAGAATGTTTACTGCGCGTATGCTTGTAACAAGATGATACTGGTATATCATTATGTGCAGGTTTTTATCCTACAACTTACACAATTTTATAAACATATATAATAAATTTTTTACTTCATAGGTACTTTTATAAATAATTTATATGTTTTTATATTATAAGATAATATGATGTAAGTAAATAGGTAGTATCAGTGTATGTTGAGATCCACTATCGTGGACCCCCATTTTCATTTCATGGACCCCCAAATTTTTTTTTCGCTGACGTAGACCCCTTGCAGGTTGTCATAGACCCCTGGGGGTCGATATAGACCACTTTGGGAATCACTGAACTTTAAATAATGGAGATACAATAGTGAGCAAGACACCTGCAAGAGATCTTATTATCAGGAAGCTTACAGTTATAAGAGATTAAATTCATAGATAAAAGAAATATCAGTATTGAGAAGTATTATACAGACAAATAAAATAGAATGGTGTGGCCTGAGAATGACTACATGACAATTTTAGTTTGAATATTTGAGAATGAAATGAATTTAAAGTCAAATCTTAAAAAAATACCCATGCAAAAAAATGAGGAAGGAGGCAGAATATTGGACATGGCAAACATCTTCTAATATGATGACCCTAAGTCTGGCATGACTTTCTTTTTGTTTCTTGAATAGGCCACAGGTTGGAGGAAAAATGGTGTGGAGAAGGCTGGTATAAGATGATATTGGGGAAAGAGGCAAGATCAGATCACAGGGCTTTATAATTTGACTAAGGAGTTTGCATTTAATTCTAAATGCAGCATAATGCTTTAAAAGGGATTGCATTGGGAGTAATGTGACTTGACTTAAAATATAATTAAGTTTTAAAATATAATCTAACTGCTGTGAGGAAAATGGCCTATATATGAGACAAGGATAGAAACCAATAAGGAGACAAGTTAGAAGAACATTACAGTTGTTTTGGTGTCAGGTGATGGTGACTTGGTATAGGGCAGTGGTAGCAGAGAGATGCAAAGCAAAATCTGAACATGTTCCAAAGGCAGAGTAGGCAAGATTTGCTAATGAACTGGATTATGCTACTGGAGCAAAGAAAATACACAATTAAGTGGTAACTCCAAAATTCTCAGCCTGAGTAACTGAGTAGATGGTGTGGGCATTTACTAAGATACATGGGCAAGATTGAGAGAAGAGTAGAATTGGAAGATAATAGTTCTGTTGTGTCCATGTTCACATTTTGAGGTGTCTATTAAATAGCTAAGTGGAAAGGTCAAATACACAGTTTAACCTCTATAATTCTTTAGCTCATGGGAGAAATTGGGAATAGAGATGAAATTTTTTGAGCCCGTAACATATATGCAGTATTTAAACCTAGTAGTCCGTATGAGATCACTTAGTACTTATAGATAGTGTCTTAGGCAGCTTGGGCTGCCATAACAAAATACCAAAGACTGAAAAAAATACTAAATAACAGAAATACATTCCTCAGTTTTGGAGACTGAAAGTCCAAGCTCAAGATGCCAGCAGTGTCCGTGTGCCTGGGAACTCTCTCCTTGGAATTAGAAGGCCATGCTATGTCCTCACATGGCTTTTCCTAGATGCATGTGGGTAGAGAAGGAGAGAGGCAGCAAGCTCTCTAGGGTGTTTCCTTAATCTCATCATTACACCACCCTTGACCTCATCTAAACTTAATTACCTCCCAAAGGCCCCCCCTCCAAATACCTCCACCTTGGGGGTTAGCGTCATCATATGAATTTTGAAGAGACACATTTCATAATAGATAGAAGAGATAAGGGAGCCTATAACATTTACAGATGAGCAGAGAAATAAAAGCCAGAAAAAGACAGGGAAAAAAAGGATCAAAAGTGAACAAGAAGAAATCAAAGGAGCATAGGGTATATTATGTGGCAGTAGTTGCTAAGATGTTTGCAGAGAGAGAGGGTTGACATAGTTATTTACTACAGTGAGAAACCAAACACAGTGGATAAGGGATGGTGTGGGGAGGTAATTCTTTATGGGTCTTTAGCACTTTTGCTCATTTTATTATCAGTGACACTGACTCTCTTGTTTCAGGACTTTTTTTTTTTCAAGGCTGTGTAGTGACTTACATGGGGATATAGTGTCTCTCTCCAAAGCTAAGGACAGTTCTGTTTGCTGTTTAGTACAATCACAAGAATGTTGTCCTCTGGGGCAAAGGCTAGACAGACTTACTGACGAATATAAAATATTCAGGTTCCATAAGTTCATAGTTCTCCTATATTGCAGCTTACCTGCATGTGCAACCTACCTGGCCCTTTTCACTTTGCCCTGTGAGAAATGGAATTCAGGAAGCCAGTATAAATGCCAACACTGACCACTGCTGTTATAAAGTCCTTGGTCTTTAGCCCCAAAGTCTCCTGTCTCCTGCCAGCATCCATGAAACAGTAACAAGCTAACTTTGCAAGTTGGGGAGGGTAATGATTTAGACCCATCAAGGCTCTTCCAAGGTGGTGGACAGTTTCCATTGTCCACTCGGGATCTGTGGTTATGGGGAAGTATGTTTCTCCAGAAATGTTCAGTGGCTCTGACACAGGTGCTGGTAGACGTGTTTATGTCTTAGAGATTTAATATGAGTGGCTTACTACATCATCATATAGCTCCTTTTGCATACTGAGGTCAATACTGAGACTCCCTCACCACTGGGCTGTGAAGACTCAGAGAGAACAGTGCCAGATAGAGTGCTGATAAGTGTGCCAGCATATTCAGATATTTACACAAAGCATTAAAATTATAAAACTCAACTCAGTCATTTGTCACAATCAAATCGTATATTTATGTTTTGGTGACATAATTCCATTAAAGAATTGGTCCTTCCTTATGGAATACCTTAGTATTAATAGTATTTGACAAAACCATAGTTCTTGAACTATACTTATTCATAATAATAATTAATACATCATGCATTTTCAGAGCATAGAAGGAGGTAATTACATATCATAGAAGCATGTAATTTATCTCTGGTTTATTAGGTTGAAAATCAATAAACACATTTTTACATGATTTTATCATGAATTTTTAATTGAATTGAGTTGAAGTTCTTTTACTACTTGGTTGCCAGTTTTTTTCTATATAATTTAAGAATATTATCCCTATAGAGCAGTTATGTAGATATTTGTCTGTAAAGCCATTTAGTGGAAATGGTACCGTCTTTGTGCGTATTTCCACTTACATCTATAATAATAAAAGTATAATATGCTAATTAGACTAGACAGCTGAACGGCCTTCCAGATATCATTCCAGACATCCTTCTGGACAAAGCCACAGCAGCAGGGGCCAAGGCAGAGGCCGTTAAGGGCGATCAAGCAGGCAGGCGAGCAGTTAGGGGTGATCAGGCAGGCAAGTGGTTAGGGGTGATTAGACAGGGAGGTGAGTGGTTAAGTGTGATCAGGCAGGCAGGCAGAGTTATTTAGGCGTAATCAGGCAAGTAGGCTGTATGGTTAGGGGCAATCAGGTAGACAGGCAGGCAGGAGAGAGGTTAGGAGCCAGCAGTCCCAGATTATGAGAGGGCTGTCGACTGCCAGTTTAGGCTGGATCCAGGCAGTCGGACATCCCCTGAAGGGTCCTGGATTGCAAGAGGGTATACACCGGGCTGAGGGACCCCTCCCCCCTTTGCACAGATTCTGTGCACTGGGCCTCTAGTTCTCTTATAATGTACTGAGGGATTCCAAGTACTTGGCAGTCTGTTTTATCTAAAGACAATTATACAAAGGGAGAGCCATGTGCAAACCCAGTCTCTAGTACCAGGTTTTATTTACTTTCTACATCTCCTCTTTCCATGACTTTCCCTGATATACACAAGCATCCTCATCTCTCAAGTTCTGGTTGGCTGTCTCTATTTTGGTACCAGAAAAATTGCCTCCCCTGCCTTCTGAGAGACTATTTGCTGCTGCATGCTAGTAAGTATTTATTCTAGTCTGAATCCTCTCAGTCATTCCTAAATGTACATTCTGTCCATAGTTATTTTTCGAGAAGCAATTTTATATTTATATTAAAGTTTTCTTAGTTTGCAGATAAATGTCCAGTGTCCTTGTTGAAGAGAAAGGAGGGGCAGACACCCTCATCCCCCGCCCAAAAGCCCTCTTTCCTCCCAAGCCTTGATTCTCTTCTCTTTATATATTCAACAACTGCGCCTGACTTGGCAGAGCCCACAGCAGCTCTATAACATCAGTTAGGACAGTAGTGAGTGGATACAATGTACAAATGGAGCAAGTAGAATATGTAATTGCTGCACATGGAGCAGAATGGGTCTGCACTCCCTGTGGGGGTCCTCATTTAAGCCCATAACCCAAAAAGACAAACAACTAAAGCTCAGCATGGGGCTGGGGGGAGGGGAGGGGCTTAAGGCAGAAAATACAAGCAAAGCATTTTCATCACAAGGAGGCAAGTTTTAGGATTTCATGTCAATGACAAGGCGCCAGTCAGAACAGAGCTTTCGCCCTTCTTAGGGCCTGAAATGGTAACCATGGATCCTTGTTATGCACAATTCTGCTGGCTCAGAGCACAGGCAAGCTCAGAGGCCATGCCTGCTGGGAGGCTCACAGCAGTTCTTACTTCAAGACTGTTGGAGTAGGTTTTGCTTTTCTTACTTCCTCCCTTCAAACTCAGCCAGGCATTTTTTTTTTCCAAAAGAGAGAGAGAAAAAGAACTATTTTGCCTCTAGCATAGTATAATATAAAAAATTTCTTGCTATTATGAATTTAAGCAACCATTCTCACCACATCTTCCCCCACTCCCTTCTTAGTCTCCAGGTACACCAAGGAGTTGAGTTTTCTAGAACATAGATAACCCTCTCTCATAATGTTGTGTCTTAGTATATAATGTATCCTCTGTTATGTCCATTTCTACCTGATACATCACTCAGGTTCAAGTGTAAATATTTCTGAAGAAGGTCCTATTGAACCCTATCCCTTCCTCCCCACTTCCCAGTATTTTAACTGTCAGGATGAGAACGTGGGGGAGAAAGATGCTTACCAATCAATAGAGGACAGAGACTGGAGTGGTAGAGAGAAGCACCTAGCAATTTCTTCATCTTGTACAATCATGACGCAAATATGAAAAGGGACCCATGCTTTACTCAACAAATCATAAATTATCATGAAATAAAATGAGATAGTTTGAGCTGTTGGCCCCTGTCAAACTAATAAATGCTGGAAAGAAATAATGTTACATACATACAGATAATAGAAACAAATGAGGCATGCTTCTTGTAAAATATAGAAGCTAGTTACAGTAGGCATGTGTATATATATATATATATATATATATATATATATATATATATATGTGGTTGGAAGTATACAAATGTATACACTTGCTTTAAAAAGGTAAGATTTGCAAGTTGCAAGATGAGAATGCATATTTATGCCATGTGGATAATGCATGAAAAACTCTTGGTGATAAGAAGGGTGTAGGTTACGTTTGGGGAATCTGTAAGAGTAGTTAGTACCACTGAAGGTTTATAGATTGGTGCATAGCATCAAGGGCTCTAGGATCTGATAGCTATAAATTTCATTGCCATGAATGCAGTGGGGTAGTAATATTTCCTTCTTTGCATGGCTCAGCTGATAAGTTCCTTAGGCACCCAGGGACTTGGGCTATTTCTGTCAGGAAATATCCCCTTACTCTAGAGTGGAATGGCTCAAACACTACAATTCTGAAATTAGTCTCAACAGCAGTGAAGGTCAGGGCAATCCTTCATGCAGATGGATTTCTATCATCCAGACTGAGGCATCTGTCTAATATCTGTGATGTTGTCAGGCAGTAGTGTAGCATCATTTGTTTTTCTTCCCGCAGAGATTCAACTGATACCTAAGACCTATGATCATCTGAATTTTTTTCTACCTACCAAACTTTATTTTTCCTGCTTTTAGAGTATTAACCCTGTCTTTTAGGCAGGCAGATATTTTCCTGCCAGTCCAAACTTCTTTTCATTACTCACATCTTTCTCGTCTCCTGAAAATTCTCCCTCCTCCTTTATACTAATCAAGAACCCAAATCCCCATCCCCTTCACCTGCATTGACCCCTTCTGAGCATGTCAGCCCCACTTATCCTTTCTCTGAACTCGGAACTTATATTCTTATCCACACCTTGGAGCTTTGATTTTATAGTCTCTGTCTCCCTTTACCTCCTTCCCTCTGTCAATTATTTTATTCTGGTACTTAGTACTTATGAGCACATCTTATTAACATCCTAAACTCCTTCAAAACAGAAAACATGTATTTTACTTTTCATGTAATGTTTAAGAAATGTCACTCAGGGATTTTTAAAAAATGTAGTAGTGGATTGATTGGTAAAGAGATATATCCTACTGGAGGTCAGTGGGCTGTTTTAGGACAAGGTCGAGGAATGTGGTTCCACCGCAGCAATAAGCCTCTGAGAGGAGGTAAAGTAGTCATTGTACATCCTGGAGGAATCTGGACTCAGTGCAGACTTTCCTCTAACTCTTTGGCATTGTTCTCAACTATAGAAGTGTTAATAAGTCAGCTGATATTGTTCATCACAAACTACTATTACCTTCATGAGACATAAGACATGTTTCTCTTATTTCTTTTATTTCTGCAGTGAAATTTGGGCAAGCAAAGCCTTTTGCAATGTCCTCTTTTGATGGAATCATGTGTCTAGTCTACAAATGGATATTTGACAAGAATGAGATAGTTGCTTGAGTTTTTCATATGTGTGTGTGTGTGTGTGTGTGTGTGTGACTATATATCTCCATATCCAAACTGTTCATGACTTTTGCACTAATTACTGAATAATATTTGAAAAATTTACAACTTTCTCTTCTGGCTAAAGATCAGCATAAACACTTCATTTGCTGCATGGAGATTTGTACCAAATGCTTGCTCAGCTCAAGATGTGTTGCACAACAAAAACTAATAAACTCTTATAGCTCCAGCTGATACACATCGTGGCTTTTCCAGTTTGAAAGCAAAGGATGGCTGCTTGGTTTCCACACTTAGTATTCCTAATGCTGAAAAGATCTGTTCAGGGAAGTTCCCATTGCTTGGAGTTTCGCTGGTAATCCTGAGCTCTGCGGGAGGTCATTGGATTCTGTTGCCATCTCTGAAAGTGGCTGCCCTCTTCCATCAGCTTACTGGACAGGGGATCAAAGCAGCTATTAAGTGTCTGTTTGTGCTGCATGAAAATAAAATTAGATGTAGAAAAGGATAGCTTCCCCATTCCTAAAGCCCCAGGAGTCTCATCCTGCCTGATCTCAGGCATGTTTTAAACTGAGAAGGGAATGGATATCTCATGGGTCTGTTTGACCAGATCACCATAGCATATTGAACGTCCTAGTATCCATTGCATGAGAATGGTGAAGGGGACTCGCATATGTATGTATTGTCCTGCTTTTTTATTATTTGAAATCATGGGATGTAGGATTACTTGTCTATCCTTGTGACACAAGAACTGATAGCATTGCAGTGTTAATTCTTAGATTTCCAAGGCTTATAATCTCCCTAAAGAACCCATTCAGAGCAGTAAATTTCAAAAAAAAAATCAATATTAATCCCAATCATTTCTTCTCTTATGGGTCATTGGCATTCAAAAACCACAAACAGGCCACGCCTACAAGCATTAGATTTCTAAACACATGTTTAGTGGGGAGAATTTCTCTTTCCTAACTGATGGATGTTAGCTCCTGGTCTGGAGAAAAATCTGAGGAAATTAAAGAGGCTTGAGGATTAAATACTGTTGAGAACCACTTAGCATTTTTTTCTCCCTACCCACAGTATTATAACACAGAGCAAAAGAAAACCCTGCTCTTTTGTTTTATGGGGGGTGTTTTTTGTGTGTGTGTGCTTTAAAAGTATTCATTAGACCAATGAGATAATATGAGCATTTGGTTCCTAAGAAGAAAATTAATGTTTGTAAAATATGGTTAATACATGAAATACATCATTATATCAGGCATGTGTTAAAAGGTGGATCAGGATTCTAGATGTGTATTTATGTCTGTCTTAGACTTAAAACAAGGTTCTGTATATATCTTAAGAGTCTTGTTATGGAAAGCATGAAGCAAACCAAAGGCATGTTACTTTCTATGGCATATCATTCAGCCACAAGGTACTTCACTACCATGTATGATCTGTGGACTTCCAGATGTAGGCCAGTACCCATAGTCTAATGGTTCATCAGCCTCTAAGTGGTAGCCTCTGTAAATTTTGGGACAATGGAAGTCATGTGACATACCTGCTACTGCCTCCGGTTGGGGAGCTCACAGAGTGCATAGTCCATGTTTAGAGTCCAAGTTGCTATGGATGGCTTTTTGTGGGAGAAAATATTTCTTTGCTTTTAAAGAAATGTATCTGTACTAAAGTTCCTTGAATTTTTCTACCAATAATATATGCAGTATATTAATAAAACAGTCTATTAGAACTAAAATTTTCTCATTCCTGGATTATTCTGTATTTAAGTAGTTTGCACTAACAGTTAAAATAATGAAAACATACAAAAATGCCTATTCTTTTTCACAGATTATAAAGTTCATGGAGGCAGGAGCCATATTTACCTGATTAACTACCCTGTTTCCCCGAAAATAAGACAGTGTCTTATATTAATTTTTTCTCCCAAAGTTGAGCTAGGTCTTATTTTCAGGGGATGTTTTATCTTTCCATGCGCTAGGTCTTATTTTCGGAGGATGTCTTATTTTCGGGGAAACATGGTATTATTCACCAGTGTTTCCATGGTGCCTACAACATACTAGGGTCTCAGTACCTCCTTGAGTTAAAGTGAATTACAGTGGCATGAATTGAGTTCTATGTCAAACACTGGACAAGCATTCTCAGGGGATTCCCTGGGTGAACCCAGGAACAGGCTATGAAATGTGAAGAGCAGTTAAGGTGATGCCTTGACCCTGCTCACTGCCTGAAGCTTATACTCCATAGCATTCCATCCACCACCACTGCAGTTCCTTCTCTCTTCCAAAGCTGACAGATCATTTCCTGTACCCATACATGCATGGGATTGAAATTCTGCTGGGTTTAGGTTCTTTGGGAGGAGTGGCAATTAGTTGAGAATCACTGTACTGGTTCATGATCAGCATAGACATGACCACATTATATCACATCTTGCTATGGACGGCTCCTGTAGTCTGCCAGCCTCTCTTAGTCTGCCTATCATTCCTTTGCATTCCTGTTCAGTGTCAACTTTCCCTCCTAGAAATCCATCATCTGCTCTATGAAGAGCTGAACTGGAAAATAAAATCTGGACAGATGTGGCCAGTTGGAGCCAACTAGGGAAGGACAGCCATGATAGGCCAATCATCAATGGGGATGAGTGGCCCTTATCACAGAGAGGCACATCTGGTGAGAGAGAGAGAGAGAGAGAGAGAGAGAGAGAGAGAGAGAGAGAGAGAGAGAGAGAGAGAGAGAGAGAGAGAGAGAGATTTGTGTGACCAGGTATAACCCTGGGCTGAAATTCTTTCATTATCCTAACAAGGCAAAGGTTTGCCTAGATGCCCATCTGCAAATTATTGTTTTACTCCTGCCTGTCTTGTCTAACAGTTTCTTTACCTATGACTAGACAGAGCTGCCATGGGATGCAACAGGAATTTTTCCATTTACTCTGAAGACTGGTACCATTCTTAAGATGTTACTATTCCTTTATTTAGTTAGTTATTTTTGGTCTTGGTTTTTCTCTTTTTTCCCCAGTTTTGTTTTTTTAGTTTTGATGTGAGATTTCCTTTATGCCTTCATCCCCAATGAATAATTTACAGAGGAAATATGTTCTAGATGCAAACAGGGGCCCACCCACTTCAAAAACATGGTGTCAACACACTTACTAGTTGCTGTCCATGTAAATTAGAGATTACTTCTGTGGAAGCCCAGGGTCCTGTAGGAAATCCATGCATAACTTCTCCAAAATTATATACAAAACAATTTGCAAGTGTCTTTTCCAAATTAGTTTCCCTTGTTATAGTTTTCATTTGGTTCTGAATGGGCAACATGACTCCAAAAAATGGTTGAGGGTCATCCCATTCAAAACAGAGGGCAGACATCCAGCCCATGGATGTCTTTGGCTTGTTGGTTTGAAATAGTTTCTACAACTTAAAAGTCATGAGATTTCCCATAATCCATAAAAAATGCAGTCATCTGCTTGTCTGAAAAATAAGATCTGGCAACAGGAACCAGGGTCCTGAAACAGTAAGAACTGTCTCCTCCAGATGGGGCACTGAGCTCCCAGGTCCTGTAAGGTTTACCACTCCTGTCTTATGAAGCTCCTTCAGCTGTCTTGTATTTCTCCCCTGGTCCAGGTAAACATTTGGAGGGATGTCTAGTGAAGTCAAGTCTTGAGCTCTGCAACCACACTACTTGGTCCTAAATATTGGCTCCACCCTTTATTACCCTATAAAACCTTTGGGGGTTTTGTAACATCTCCTTGCCTTCAGTGTTTCAAGGGTAAAATGGATACAATAAAAGTACTTTTCTCAAAGGGTTATTAAAAGGAATAGAGAAGTTAATACATGTTAAAATATTTAGAATTTGCCAAGCCCTTGATAAATGTTTCCTATTGCTATTTAAGGTGCACTAAAGGATTTGTCAAGATAGCCTCAAATTTATTGAAGCATGGATTGCCCAACTTGCATAGCTTTTCACTTTAATGTAAAAATCTAGAGTATATTTGAATATATTATGAGCTAAGCATACTTTCATTCTCACAACTTTTAAATTCTATGCTATAGAATGTATGCGCTGGCCAACACTTTTTAAATGGCCACATTATCATTTCAGGACCATCTCTGTTTGTTTCATATTTGTGTGTTCTAAATAATATCTTCTAAATATTAATGAATATTTATTGAATTGAATTAGTAAAGGTATAAAAATATTTGACTTTTAGCTAGGCTGAAATTGCCTAGCTCTGTATTGTTTTTTCATATGGGATTTTATCAAATCTTTGTAAACAAACAAACAAACAAACAAACAAAAATAAAGCCAATATATTATAGGTATCACTATAATTTCTCCCTTTTTTTATTTGCTCCATAAAAGAGTAGTAATTATATCTCTAGTTGAATGTTCTTGAAAACACTTGAGTTTCCAGAGCACAAAGTGCCATGTAACCTCAGTCATTATGTTGCTGGAGAAATCCATGGGCCAGATTTCCCAGAAATGAATGGGAGTGGGGTTCTTGGGGTACCACTCAAACAAGCATTTTCAGAAGCCCCCACAGGAGAGTGAAATGTAGAAAAATACTTAATTTGTGTGGAATTACATTCTTAGGTTGCCAAGCCCCCTACCCTTTAAACCAGTGCTTAACAAGGTACAGCTGGGGGTCCAGCAGAACCAAATGGAGAGCCAGTGTCCAGAGCTTCTGTTCCATGTTTCAGTCAGTTCCTGTTTAGCATTCAGGTTAGTTTAAGTCCATCAGTCCACTGTGTGGAGCCCACATAGCTGTGGACCATAAGGGCAAATGCAGGGAAAGCACAGCCCCTGCAACCGGAGTCCCAAGAGGGCCAAGAGCCAACATCCAGAGGGTAAACACCAAGATGGCATGCTTCTTTTATCAGAAGTTTAAATATTTAGCTTCTGCACCCTTATAGTGGCCATGCCTAGTCTAGCCACTTCCAGACCTTACTGGGCCTGAGTCCAAGTCCCTTCCCCCATTGATCAATACGGAACAGATTTGGAGGGTGTTAAATTAGCAAAGTTGCATAAATAACATGCCTATATTGTTTAGTCTTTCCTTTACTCATTTCCTGTAAAATAATAACCAGATTATTACAACCATATTTAACAACTTTGGAAATTAATCCTCCTTGGGGCTTACACTTTTGGGAACCAAGACTTTGTGTAGATTCAGTTGATACACCAGGGACTGACTAAAAGTGCCAATCTGGGAGAGCCCTTTAAGACGCCCACTAAAATACGTGCTCTACACTTAAAGTAGTTTCAAGATTACAACAGAAAATAACGTAATGATCACAGCACGTTCTTGGACCATCACTGTAGCCTACTTCCTTTCCTCAGTTCTAGTTTCTAAGTTCATAGCTAAGGTTTGATGCCTGTGTGTGTATGTGTTAGTTTTTGAAACAGATTTTGAAGTCTGAGTGAGAAGTACTGCCCTTGTTTGCGTGCATTTCCATTATCCCATCTTATGCTTTTCTCCTCAATTGGCATGTGAGTAGTAGCAGACCCAGGCTGCCAGTCACATGTCTGACTTGGGTTTTATGGCCTCATCTCCACAGAGGCACTTGGCTTAGCCAGCCAGGTGGAAAAATCCAATGGTTTGGACAAAACCAAATTCAACCAAAGCCTCAATCTTTCCTACTCCCCTGCCTTTCATTATATTTAACGACTTCCCAGGAAAAGTATAAGGAGAAACTTTCCAGAAAAAAAAAAAAAAAAAAAAAAAAAAAAGGAGAACAGATTGCTTTCTGAAATACTTGAACCATAACTTATTGCATAACTTATTGAATATTTACTTCCAATATTATGTATCCTAGTAGATGAATGCTATTTTTAGGTGCTTAAAATATTTCTTTTCATAATAAAGGCATTCGTGTTAACAGACAATTGTTTTATTTCCCATAATATATATTGACACAATTCCAATTAATCTTGAATCTAAATTTTTGTACCCCAAGTCCAATTCTTAGCCCAAAGCATATGACTTTTCTTATAATGCTGCAGGGCTGCCATAAATGAGCATGCTATTTGTGTAATGAACAAAGTACCCAGCCAAAAGCAGAAATCAGTCAGCGTCCCATTTATTAAGAACTACAGGCTTGGTGCATGAATTCGTGCATGGGTGGGGTCCCTCTGGATGACCTGCAGGGATCAGAACATAACCCACAGTCCAACATTGCCTGCAGCTCCTACCTGCTGCTCCTGCTCATGCCAGTCCTACTCTGCCTGCAGCGGGCTCCCGCCCAATCAATCCTGATCAGGAGACACTTGCTCTGTTATAGCAGCACATGCCTAGACTTCAGTTTTAGCTCATGTTTGAGTAAAAGAGAAAAGTGTGAATGAAAAAGTGTTTCATTCTTGCATTTCTTGCAAACTATCCTCTAACATGTTCCTGGTATTAAAAAAAAAAAAAGTCAAATAAACAGGTTATAATCTTTTATTGTACTTTTAAGATTCCAGGGCATGTTAACCTAATGTCAACATTCACATCAACAAAGAGGATGGGATAAGTTGTGTTATTTTTTGTCACCTTTTCATCTGTAAAGCAGAATGGTGGCCAAAAAGAAAAAAGAGAGAGAGAAAAAAAAATAAGTTGGGGACTTCTTAGGAAGAGATGTAACAGCTAAGGGGTGTTCATAAGAAATAGAGTACATTATAATCAAGAGGCAAGACAGCTGGTAGAGAAAAAAAGTATACCTAGCAGGTGTTACACATGGACCAAGTACCTATAGTAAAATGAGATGCTCACAGCCCAAGGATATTTCTAAGAATTAAAGATTGAGAAACATTTCTTGACATGTCTGGAGGCTACCTGGATGAAAGACTTGGAAAATGTTTAAGAGAAAAGCTAAGACAAAGCAAAAAGCCCTAAATAGAAAAGCTAAAAATTAGGCTTCCATCTGGACAAAAAATAAAAATAAAACTCATAGAAATAAATGAAATAAAATAACTTCCCAGATAAAAGGGCTACTAACACAAGGTTATGCAAGTCAAAATAAAATCTGGATCAGGAGAACAAGTCTGGGGTGGAGGTGGGATGGCGTCAGGTTTAGATTAGAGTCTTATTGAAGTGAGACTGGTAGGAGACATCAGAGCCCTGTAAGTTGGTTTCAAGGGAAAACTTGAGTGGTGGACAGAAAAATCCATGAGAATCAGAAACCTAAGCGTTGGTACTTTCTGGGTAGATTGGCAAGAAATGAAAGGGAGAGAGGCCAATGAAGCAACTGGAATCAGACATTTGGGCCAGAGGACCTGGCAACAGCCAGTATCAGCTGAAAGAATAGAAAATTAAGAGCCAGGCTTTACCTTCGGGCCCCAAATGAATATTCTCTGTGAGGCCCAGTGCCTTTGAGTGATGTTCATAGATTTTCATTGTCTGAAGGTATTTCAGGATTGGTCAGCGAAGACCTCTTCTGTGCATCGAGCTCTCTGCAGTATTCCAGGGAGAAAGCAAAAGCACTCCATTTGAATGGGGAATAGGGCAGAGAAATGGAAATGTCTTTTTATTTTATTGTTTTAATATGTTTTTTATTGATTTTGTTTAGAGAGGAAAGGAGAAGGATAGAGACATAGAAAAACGGATGAGAGAGAAGCCTCCTGCACTCTCCCTACTGGAGATCAAGCCCACAACCTGGGCATGTGCCCACAACCATGAGGACAGGAATCAAACCAGTAACCTCTTGGTTCATGGGCCAACACTCAATCGCTGAGCTACCTTAGCTGGGAAGAAATTTCTAACCTGGTTTATAAATGCCTTATCAGTGAGCTAAACTAGAGGAAGTGATATTTTTTAAAGACTAATTATTTTGTAACTTAGCTATTCATTTTGTGTCCAGAGAACTCCATAGCTGTATGCAAATAACTTTTTGTACTAAAATAATTATAGATGTCCATGTAGTGTTCAGATACACCATCATAAAGAAATATTGCTGAATAGGGACAAAGGAAATGTGATTTTCTTAAAGTTGTGGTCTTTACAAGAAGGCAGCTCTTCACTTTGATGTTGGCGATGAAGATTTACAATCTTGTGGCCCTTCCTTTTGAAGAGACACCGCATCACAAATTCCATTTTTTTATTCTTAAAGAGAAGTTAATGGATAAAAGAAATGTTTCAGAAAAAAACTCAAAACCTTAGTTTTAGTCATGTAAAATATTCTCTTTTAAGGACATCTAAGTCACACTCATAACTGATATGTAGGAGATGATCAATGAATATGAGATACTTTCCCATAAGATTTCTTTAAATAGTAAACTCCTTTGTTGCTTTTAGTGTGTGGTTCATTACAGAACCATGTTCAGTAATATACTAGTAGTCAGCCTCCAACTTATGAGAAGACACTGTGTTTTGAAAGGTGATTTTAAGTGCTTTGTTTGGAATCCAGAAGCATCTGTTACATAGAGTGAGTGCTGAACTGATCACATCCTCAGGGCAGCCCACAAACAAAACAGAACAGAACAAAAAACAAACACACATGGCATCAATTAATCTATGAGTCAAATTTGCTCATCTACTTTTAAACCAAAAACTTTTAAAAATTAGAACGCCTTCTCTAAATAAATTTACCTCCTATGGCATCTATACACATGCACACAAAAAATGGCAAGAGGTACAGGAACACATTCTAATGTGCCCAAGTTAAGAAAACCAAAGTTAGAGAATAGTAATAACTAAATAAGACAATAATTCTTTGGGAGAGGCATACAGCATTTTGATTTTAGGTGCTTAATAAAAGCGGAAATTCTCCATCCCCCGCTTGGCTAAGAGTGAGAGCTAGAAGTTTCTTTTAATTCTAAAACATTAACAATGCACAATGTGGAAGGAGTGTTGTTTTTTAAAATTCCACTTCCTAAAGAACCAGCCTGCTTTCTAGTCAAATGCCTCAACAAGTTGCTTTTAAACCAGGGTTCCCCTCCATTGTCCCCTGGGGAAGAAATGCTTTCCTACCCTTCAGAATAAATGAATACATCTCTTAGCACAATGAGAAACCAATGAGGTATGAAGCAGTTCTGGTACTTTTTCTTTTCTCTTTTCTTAGATTCTGTGGTGAGAGGAGAAAGTGCAGGAAATTGCTACCACTGAGTACACAAGGATCTGAAATAAGATTCAAGTGAGGCTGAGCATTTGGAATATTTCTTCCAAGTGGGTCAGAGATAAAATAGAAGAGATGTATGAGCCCTAGAAGGAGGTGGTGGGCAAGAGATGAGTGAGTATAGGAGACAATGCAGGGAGTAAAGGAAGTAGGAGCTACCACAAGATGTAGGCATCTTTTATGGCCTGTCATAGATTGACTCTGATAAAGAGAAGAAAGGCCAAATACAGAAAAGAAGGAAAGAAAGAAAAGGTAGATATTAAGTCATCCTATTGAGGAAGGAAATGAGGGAAAAGCTAGCTTCTCTCTCCATGGCCAATCAGAAACTTTCAGAAAGGCTCCCATCAATAGAAAAATAGTACATACCATTTGTTCTGTAAGTCAAGAGTCCCAATGGAAAGCTGCAAAAGAATCTTACTTACGTCTGAATTACCAGGAATTTTTGACATCTCAGAGAGTCTTAAGGTTGGAAAACTTCAATATCCATGAGTACACTAGGGAAGAGTGTAGTATTCTTTGTGGAATATCAGAAATCTAAGTAAGCACAAGAACCAGGCCATTGGTGATCTGAATAGTAGGCAGGGAGGACTTAATAACAGTTTAGTTATAGGGATTAAATAACCACCCTGGCTGTAGACCTTCCTGCTAAGGTAACAAGAGAGAAACTATGTGCCCAGGCCAGGTATTGGGAGCTAGTTCGACAGAATATACTGTATATGCTTTTGGGCAAACAGCAAGCATATTCTTTGGTGAAGTTTTGTTCACCTGAAACTCTTGTTCTCTCTTGAGCTGCTTTGTATTTCAGTGAGGAAAATGGAAATCTGCATAATTGAGATGGCTCAATCAGCAAACAGTGAAAAAAAGTAAGATTTTCGAGTAGATCAGCTAACTCTGAACCAAATGTCCTATTTTGAGACCATACTGAGGAAGGCCAATGCAATTTTTGCAATCTTTCTCTCTTTCCCTTTCTCTTCACCTTTCTACTTCTGTTTTCACCCTCTCCCTCCTCCTTGATCGGCCTTCTTTGTCCATTTCTCTTCTTCTTGCCTGTTCCTCCTCCTCCCCCTTCTCCTGGCAATGATATATTCATGGGTAATATCTGATGATATTTTCTTCCTTCCTTCCTTCCTTCCTTCCTTCCTTCCTTCCTTCCTTCCTTCCTTCCTTCCTTCCTTCCTTTCTTCCTTTCTTCCTTCTTTTTCTTCCTTTTCCATTCTTTATTCCTTCCTCACAAGGTCGTCTTGCCAGTTTCCACCCATTTTCTTATGTAAAGCAATTTTGAATCCTAGCCATCTGTTAATATAAGGCAGTGAAAAATGTTGAAGTCACATCAAATTCCACTTGCTCTGCCAGTGAAAAATACAGATGCTTCCTGTTTTATGCTTTCCTCTCACTTTCTCTGGAGTTTAAACATGAAAATATGTTCAATGATAAAAACCAGCACATATCCCCTTTCATCAGGAAACATATTCCAAACAATGAAAGGTAGGGTTGTTTTCCCAGGTCCAGCCGGGGTATTTAGATGTTGGGGGAATCATATGCATAGAACCATAATTCCATAGAACAAGATCATAATTATTCACAACTATCACATTTTATTGATGAAGAAATTGAAATCGTAGGAAATTGTAATAATTGTTTTCATATGTACCGTTCATAGACTCATAGATTTGCCAAAGTTCACATCAGCTTATATTTTCACCCAACGTAGCTGAGTCTCTATTGCTCTGCTATACTTTTTTTCTGTCCACTACTTTCAGAAAGGTTTTTTTTGGCTACTGGGAGAAGCCAAATCATTGAGCAATGGAGCATTAGCTTGAAATGCTGTGCTACAGTTGGGGGGAAAAAACAACAACAATGCAAGATTTAGTCAAGACACCTGGGTGCTAGTAACAACTCTGTTACTAACTACCTGTCAGATGTTGACAAGAATTTCTACTCTTAGCCCATGAAAGGGTCAGGTCAAATGCTCTGAAAATATCCTTCCAGCTCTTTGAATCTTGATTACTGTTTTGTTCACTTTTCTGCTGACTCAGAGTATATAACCTTAGCCAAGGTATTAACTGCCATAAATCTCAATTTTTCCAAGTACAAAAGAAGGACTAACACATTCCCATATTTTCCTAGCATATAGACACTAAGTGGCCTTGCGTTAAAATGACTAGCTTTAAAAATCACATTGTCTTTTATTCTTACAGACATTTAGTAAGTTGTAAAAGCTAGAATAAGACACTGGGCAATGTCTCTGGCTACATTATGAAACACTGTAGTGACCGTGAATTCTCAATCCTCTTTGCTTCCATTGTGTCTTCTTATATACGTTGTTATGTTTTATATTACTACGAGAGGCCCAGTGCATAGATCCGTGCACCAGTGGGGTCCCTCAGCCTGGCCTGTGCCCTTTTGCAATTCCGGATTCCTCCAGGATGTTGGACTGCAGGTTCCAGCCTGATCCCAGCAGGGGTTGAAATTGGCAGTCCGACATCCCCCAGGGATGTAGCAGTGTGTGAAACAGCAGGCCCAAGGAGGAGCCCAAGCTGGGGTCAGGCATTATGCTGCTCCTGCTCATCCTGGCTCCACTGTGCCTGCTTCAGCCACTCATTAGTGCTGCCACCACAGCTGTACTCACCAGCCAAGCCTGAGCACAGCTTCTGGCTGAGCAGTGCTCCCCTGTGGCAGTGCACTGACCACCGAGGGGCAGCTCCTGCATTGAACATCTGCACCCTGGTGCCATAGCAACTAGTCTTTCTGTTGTTCAGTCAATTTGCATATTACCCTTTTATTATATAGGATATTATGGCATGTTGCATGTCACCATGTTCTTCCCTCCTATCATATCTAGTCCTATTCTAGTATTTATTTCTCAATTACTAGCTTCTCACCCATTTTACTTATCGTTCTTCAATTTTTTATTTCTATATCCAATGATTGACCAAGTCATTGATTCTGTCGTCCCCTCTACCATGTCATTTGAATTCATCTATTTCTCTTTCTTCCACTATATCCCAGTCCAAGTGCTCATTGCTCCCCATTTGATCTACTCTATTCTATACAGAAGTAAAAAACATTATTTTAATAGTGAATCTGTCCATGTCACCCCACTGCCTAAACCCCAATACCTTCCATTGCTCCTAATATAAAGACTACAATCCTTATTATAACTATCCAGCAGGTATTTCATGGCCCTTGCCTCTGCTCCCATGCTCCTAATACATCCTCGTAACCCATTGCCCCTCCCCCCCACTTTGGCCCCTTACCATCCTATCTTTAGAGACACAAGCTTTTCTGCTCCCTGTTGTTAGCATACTCCAACTAGCAGTCATCTATTAATAGTTAACTCTTGCTCCTTAGGGTTCACATTAATGCCCAGGTCCTCAGAGAAAGCTTCTCTGACATCCCTAAGTCAATTCTGCTATTGCTTGCCCTCACTGTGCTCCATATCCTTGTTTTAATTCTACTTGTCAAACGTGTAATTTTACATTTGCTCATGCAATCCTTTTAAAATTATTTTTTGGATAACTTTTCCCTCAGGAGATTGTAAGTTCTAAGATACTACGTCTATTCTTCTGTCACTGTTGTAATCCCAGTGCGGAAGACAGTATTTACCATGTAATAGGCACACACTAAAATATAGCAGAATCAATGAGTAAATGAGTGAATGAATGAAAAGACAGAATAGAAGCTCCTGAGTTCAGTGGCTGTATCTTCATCTTCTGGCATTCAGGGTTGGAACCATAGAGGGCAATTAATAAATTAGTGTTAATAGAATAAAGCCAGTGAGCACTGAAGTACTTACTGAGCGATGAAGTGCAGAAAAAAAATTAGAATACAAAGATATGGAGTAGAGAAACAATTAAATTACATAAGGAAAAATACTGTTAAATGTAACTATTCATCAATATAGCCTCCAAGAAAGCCCCTATGTACTGCGCAAAGAAGTATTTCAAATGTCAAAGTATAACTTTCTTTCTTATGTGTCTAAAGAGAAAGACAAACTATAAGTACTATAAATTCAAATTAGAGGGAAATTGTTAAAAACTAGAGTCATGTGAGCCATGCCAGCATGGCTCAGTTTTTGAACATTGACATATGAAACAGGAGGTCATGTTTTGATTCCCAGTCAGGCCATATGCTTAGGTTGCTGGCTGGCTCCATCTTCAGTAGGAGGAATGTGGGAGGCAACTGATGCTCTCTCATCATTGATGTTTCTATCTTTCTCTCCCTCGCTCTTCCTCTCTGAAATCAATATATATATATATATATATATATATATATATATATATATATATATATAACTCATATATATATATATATATATATATATATATATATATTAGAGTCACATGGAAATCATCACATAAGCACTTGAACTGAAGTTTGAAACTGGATTTCTTTTTTTTAATTTTTTTATTGATTTTGTACAGAGAGGAAGGGAGAGAGATAGAGAGTTAGAAACATCGATGAGAGAGAGTCATTGATCAGCTGCCTCTTGCACACCCCCTACTGGGGATGTGCCCGCAAATAAGGTACATGCCCTTGACCGGAATCGAACCCGGGGCTCTTCAGTCCCCAAGCCAACGCTCTATCCATTGAGCCAAACCAGTTTCGGCTGAACTGTACTTTGAAAGGTAATTCTAGTTCCAACAGGGGGGTTGGGGGGTGGCTCATTTCTTAAAGATCTGCTTATGTGATGATTATTCTTCATCTGCTCTTCTCACATATTCTCCACCTGGCTCCCCAAAAGTCTGAGTTTGGGAACATGGGCACCTATGGACCACATCAAAAGGACTATATTTTCGGTGTGCCAATTGGGCTTCTTCAGAGAGGCCCTGGCAGGAATTTGTGTGGTGGAAGGAGTACGTCACAGCCATTCATTTCCCATACAAGCCTGGCCTGGCTGTGACTGGCAGTATTAATCCCTTTTCTGAAGGCCACAGTTCCTATTGGAAGCCTCCTTCCAACTAATACCTACAGTTTTGAGTGGGTTCTTCCTTTTGATCTAGGGGTAATAATTTTTCTCTGTGTTCCCACTTAAACTCTCCTCATGTACCCATTATGGAGATGTTATGAGTTTCCTGCCAATACTGAAACAATGGGATTTAAAAAGGGGAACTGTCAGCCTATCAATGGGCATTTTCTCAAACAAAACATAGTTGTATTTTTCTCCTCGTGTTTCTTTTGTTCAGATAATCCATATGCTTTACCACAAAACAAATCACAAGGCAAGGTCACTTTAAATGGGCTATCACAAGCTAACCAGGGAAATTGAATTTTTCCTCAAGTTAAATAGAATAAAGTGGGCCAATAGAAAATGGAGCACCTGCCTCCCTGGTCCCCCCTACCTCACCGTATACTACAAGAATGGATCTTCAGAGAAAACTAGCCAATAAAAGATAGCACTCACCTCTGCTTCTCTCCCTAGATATAAACATCAACATTCCAGTGTTTCCTGACATAATAGACTCAGAAAAGCAGACATGTGAAAGGCGAACCTTGCTGGCAGGGTCAAAAGCTAAGGGTGGGATAGTCAGCAGAGCACAATTAAGATATTAGGGTATGAACCTAGAAAATAACTGTCTGTCATATCCATTCTGATTGTCACATCCATTCATCCAGGATGATAGTGCCATGGGACCTTGACCCCCATTCTTCCTGCAAAGGAGTTTGGCTCGGAGCCAGAACTGCTTTCTATGCTTTAGTCACACCTAAGGTGAGGAAGAGAATGCCCAGTTGGTCTAATTGATTATCACTGAGCCATATCAACAGGACTCCTTTTCCCTCTGTCTTTAAGTTGGGTTTTCCCCAAGAGAAGCACCGGCAGAAATTTGTAATGTGGAAGGAGAGAGTGACAGGCATTCATTGTCATAAGTAGGATCAAAACCAGTAGCTTAGCCGGAATTGTGTAGAACTATAAACTTTGTCCTACTTCTAAACTACACTGATTGGAAGGAGGAAAAAAAAAAAGGCTTTATGTGGCAATTGGGAATAGAATTATTTCCTCTAAAATTATTCCCAGCATTTTTAAATAAAGGAACTCTTGGTTTATAAAAAATATATATATAGAATCTGTTAATAATTTAGAATAATTGAATGAATTACACAATGTCCTTTACCAAAAAAGGCTTACATTATTACAGTGGTTAGGAGGTACATTAATGAGTAATCTTATTATAATAGTCCCAGTAATTATAATAGAATGAATCACCCCATATTACAATTATCATTCAAATAATATATGTTTTATAGATCAACTTTTTTCACGATGTGCTGGAATGGAATGAGGTAATAGGAGAGCCATGCTTTGGCTAACACATTAGATATTCTGAGTCAAGCCAGTGTAACATCAGAAATCATTCTATTTACTGACTTATTAAATGTCCAGAGAAGTGTCCTGGGGCAGATAAATACATATAGAAGTCTGCATTAGGAAGAGAGCATGTTTCTCCCTCTATGAGGTATCCTCTGAAAGCCAAGTATAGAGAAAAAATGGGATTATAATAGAAGGGTGGCCTGGGAGAATTCTGAAGGCAAAGCACAGCACCTGTAATGCATGTCCCTGCTCACCTTTGTGGGCATGCTGGGTGCATTTAAACTCAGCAGGAGTGGGGAAGATCTGGCCTGTGGGCCATATAAGGCTGGAGAAATCATTTGGTCTGGCCCTGCCAAAACACTAGGGATAAGTTAATTAAATGTTTGACCAAATATAACAGGCTAATTTTGAAGCTGATAATTATGTATGACCTGCAAATGATGTTATAAATATCCAAATGACCCTTGGAAGAAAACAAAGTTCCCCACCCCTGAAAGGAGCTAAGAATCAAGGGGGCCAATTCAAATATGCGAATGAAGGATAATAGAAATAGTACTTGGGGAACACTTGCTCTGTGACCAGAAACTGTGCTAAGTGTTGTTGTTTTTTCAGGGATAATTCACATGAATTCTCACAACCACTCATGAAGTAAATCATGATTGTTCTCATTCGTTAGATCAGGAAACTGAGAGGCCATGATGTCAAGAAACATGTTCAAGGTTATAGCAGCAGTCACAGTGGGGCTGGGATTTGACCTCAGCATGACCATGCTCATAACTATTAGCTGAAACAGGACAACATCAAGCTCAGGTTTTCTCTATATGTATGTACACACAATCAAATATTTTGAGGTAAAGTTTGGATTGGTGCCAATACCAAAGCCCCTACAGATACCTGCCTTATGGCTAAGAGATTTTAATGTTGTCAACTTTTGTTTGTAATTACATTTCTCATGTCCATATTATTGAAATGTTTTAAAACATGTAAAACATTTTACAATTTTTATAGAACTTCTCCATTTATAAACACTAGCACAGTTAAGATGGATTCTTACCTTATCCTCTGAGTGATAATTTCTAAAGTTCTGTAGAAAAGCCAAAAACACTCAAGTCTAGAGTTATTTATGGACTTGAACATGATATTTCAGTATATTAATGCATGTGTGTTCCTAACTCACCTGGAAAACTGATATGTTATATGATGCCTACTCTATAGATAAAGAAAGTTGTGGCTGCAAATGATAAAGCCTAAAATATTGCGAAAAATAAATAAATGCACATTTTGTTTCCTTACTGGGACCACACTGATGTCTGTAAGCATCATCCAAGGTGGGAGGCTAGCCTCCCAGGTTTTTCGTTTCTTACCATTCAGTAAGACTTAAGAGAACAAATATAAATACTTTGCCTCATGGTCCACTGGACCCTGGAGTTTTGAGTTCTAATCTAGCTCCACTCCTCATTCCCTTCTCAAGGACCATTTCTTTAGAAAGGGTTAGAAATTATTATATTTCCAACCTAATAGTTGGTATGACTTAAATCTATAAATCACTGGATGAATTAAAGTTTCAAATTCTAAATGAGAAAGCATTGGAAAATTGGAAAGTCATTGGCTGAGGCTCATCGAATCCATTAATTAAGGATGGTGAAAGGGCTGTAGTAAAAACTGGCAATATTGCTTATGTGGGCCACAGCCCATACCCATAAATGGGCCACTCATGACACTGACATTATAAAAATAAATGTGGGATATATATAGTATTAGAGCATTTTCAAATGAAAAATAATTCTATTTATATCAAAAATAGTATGCAACGTGACACATTTTATCTATGTACAGGCATTTTTTGGTGGGCTAGTACATGAAAATTTGGGGGGAAAAGAATACTATTATTTTTATGACTTAGGGAATGCTAACTGCTGTAAAAAACTAATAACCCCAAATCTTAGTGTTTTAATACAGCAAAAATGTGTACATTGTTGGTTCAAGTTCTACCGAATTTGTTCTTAATGGGGTTGCTCCTCTAAGAGGTGACTCAGGCATCTGTCTCCTTTGCTGTGACAGAGGAAGGTGGTTCCTCCATGGTTAACACATGGCTTCAAGGTCACTCTGGCATTGTGCAGCTGGCATACTGTGGGCAGAATGAGAGTGTGAAAGAAGGCATGTATGTGTCTACTCCCTCCTCCCCAATCCAACACATATTCGTAAGCACCAAGGTAAGGTAACATATTACCTTGTTTTGAAAGTGACACATATCCTCTAAGCACATTCCATTGGTCAGAGTAGTCAAATCACCCCCACCAGGTCGAAGGACTCTAGGAAATGCAGTTTGGTTTGGTCTCAGAAAAAAGGAACTACTCATCTAGTTTGTTTCTGTGACAGGACTGGTTCAAAAATTGTACCTGTCAAGATAAAAGTAATTCTGTTTATAACATTTCACAAGATGAATTGGTTACAATAGGATGTACGGTTGACCCTTGAACAACACAAGTTTGAATTGTGTGATCCACCTATACACAGATTATTTTCAATAAATATCTGCAATGTTTTCAATCAGTACATTGGGATATGAAGAGCCAACTGCATGCACTGATCTATGATATTTTAAAAAGGGAACTGGAGCACCCATGAATTTTGGTATCCATGGGGGTTCTAAAGCCATGCCCCCTCTCCCCCCACTAAAGGACAACTAAGTTTTCATGGAGTTAAAAGTTAAAAGCAGATTTTGAACTGCATGGCAGTTGATATCCTCTAAGCCCCTCTTTGTTCAAGGATCAACTATATATGCATAGTGAAGCAAAGGGCAGATCATATTACTTAATCTAGTAATTTCAAGACTTGCCTTTATAAACTACATGTACATGTCTCTAAATGGATATAAAAGATTGGTTCTCAAAAAATATTTTAGCCATCATCATGGAATTCTGGTAACCTACTCTGTGCCTGAGAATTGCCAAAATATCTGGATCAAAGAGAACAGATCAGTCATCTCAATTTTGTGAGAGTATATGTAAGTGTTTCACCATGGATTCATTTATTGGTATTTCATAGATATATATTTGGCTAAAATACATAATAGGGATATAGCAAAACTCATAGCAAATTAATTGCATTTCAGACTAAAAGTATGGTGTGGAATTTTTTTTTCTAAGAGCAAAATTATTCCAAATAAATGAAATAAAAATTTTAAAAATTAAACAGAGTAAAACAGAGAGTCTAGCAGTTCCGTGGTTGAATATTTGCCAATTCTCTAATTTTCAGCACAACCTGAGTTGAGGTATAAACTCAATACTCTTGAGTTGTGATTAACCATAGATGTTTTGAGAATTGGAGAGTGGGTTAGCCAACTCAGGGTTCAAAAAAAAAAAAAAAAAAAAAGATCTCGTATTATAAATTTGCAGGAAATTTGCTGCCTAGAAATATGAGCTGTGTGTAATTACTCCCACCTGCTGGGTAAAATCTTTATTACATGGGCATTAAACTTCACTCCCACCAGGATTGAGAAAGAATGCAATGTGACCCAGCCACATCACAGGGTTTGTGAACATGATCCTTTCTTCACGGTGGCTCTTGACACTCTTTTCCAAATTCCACATGTAGCATGATTTAGACTGGAAACTGCAAGGCAATGCTTATCCTCTGAACAGAAAGGTTTTCTTCTCTCCTAAGAGAAAAGCAAAGGGAGGATGATTAGGAGGGACCAGTGGATCCACCATATTTATCCAGTAGGTGGTTCATCTTTAAAGAAAGTTAGACAGGAAAGGGATCCCGCCAGCAGAATGATCCTCAGCTTTATTTTTCAGCTAATGGACTCGAAAGGTAGGAGCTTGCCCTTGGTCACTGAACAGCCTGCCTGCACTCCTCCTCAGATCCTCCTGGTGCCTGTGAAAGCACTGACTTCAGAAATGGAGATGAGTTTCCAGCTCTATGGCACACTGGTGAAAGATGGTGGAAATCCATAAACTACAAAAGGTTTCTCTTCTGCCATAATAATTCACTTCATCTTTGTCAGGAGGTAAAAGAGTTTGGGGGAAAGGCTTATGTAGAAGCAAACGTGGTTTGAGACTTTTTATTTTGTTTTGTTTTTTGTTTGTTTGTTTTTGCTTTGCTCACTACCCCCACCCCTACCAGTAGTTTGGGGAGGAGAGTTCCAGAAAAGAGACCTTTTATTCCCAAGAACAAGGGTCTCAGTCCTTTGTTGATATTGGAAATGTATATGTGTGCCTTTTTAACTAACTTCTTGGCTCCAGAAGAAAACAGACATGGTTAGCAAAGGTGAAGACCCTGGTATGTCAGGAATATAATTCATTTTAGGGTTCCTTGAATTTTGGCTGTTGTATGATTGACAAAGCTGAACTACTTCTTTTATGCTGAGAAGTCTTTGGTTAAATTGCAAGCTTGGTTTACTGACCCTCAGTGACTAAACTGAACAGAAATCAAGGTGCAAAATACAGTTCATGAACTCTTGTCTCCTGTAACTGGCAGTGGCAGTTGTGGGGTGTGTGTGTGTGTGTGTGTGTGTGTGTGTGTGTGTGTGTGTGTGTTCATTCTTCATTCTTCATTCCATATGTTCTGTTGCCTTTATGTCTTCCTACTATTGGTTCTTGGTTTCTCTATTCTATGCTCTTTTCTCTCTTCTCTTAATCTTTTCTGTAATCATGTCTCTAGTTGTAAGCACCATGGAAAATGCTAGTTTCATCATCTCTATTTGAAAAAAAAAAGAAATCAACCAAGAGAGAGGCCAAATACATCTGTCTTTAGTACCTATCACTGAGTTTGGAGGGCTTCCTGCCAATAAAACTATCTTCTGAAGCTCCTTGGATCTTGTTGTTTTCACTAAGCACACCAGCCAATGAGGTTGCCTTCTGACATGAGTTTTAATATCTAGGTTGGCTTTTGCTCCTAACTATGCCAGGCATTGAAAACAGATACCCTAGGCCTTTTTTTTTTCAGGCAGATTTTATGGGACAGTAAAATCTTTTTTTTTTTAAAAAAAAGGGGGGGGGGGTTCCTGAGACTGACATAAATCACCTTTTATTTAAATTTTAACAGGTAAAACTGTAAAAACTGCTCCATTGTCACCATTGTTTCATAAAAAGGGACATTATAGGGAGAATACTCACACTGTAAGTTGAATTTTAGTCTATGAAAAACATACTGCTTTGATCTTTTTTCTCATTTTATCAAAGACTGAATATATAATAGATGTCAACCAGCATCCATACAACTTTGGGTCCTTAGTCTGATAAAATTGTTCCTTTTCCTATACAAATGGTTATGCCTTTAGGCTGATTGTTTTGCCCCTCTGGGGTTCTTATCTCCTATTGCATTTCTGTTGAGGATCATTATTTTATCCTTAGAGTTACAAAGCCCCAAAGGAGCTAGTGGCAAATTCTTAGCTCCAATGAATAAAGTGAGGAACTGAAAAATAAAATGAAAGGAATATGACCCACACAGGAAAGCTAGTAAATGGGTAAGCTTTATTTCTACTTTATTTTTGCCACCATGTAAGGCATTGTGGTAGGAACCACAGGCATGGACTAGGTTGTAGGAAGCAGGGGTGTGTATGAGAAGGGAGGGGATGTTTAGGAACACAAATATATAAGATGAGGCCCTTATTCTTGAGTAGATTGCAATCTACTTAGACAGAGATATGTACCTAATTCATATAGCAAGAAAGACAGTAATGACTGCTGAATGGAGAAATAAAGAAAGTACTGTAGGAAAGCAGAGAAAGGAGTCATTTATTTCACTGGAAGAATTAAAGAAGACATCAAAGAAGTATCATGTGTCATTATGTAATTGTGGGATTACCTGATAATTGTTTTTCATGGTTAAGATCTAAGCTCAATGAGAGCAATATATCTATCAAATGTGTGAACCTCTATAATCTCAGCCTTTAGCATAGTGCTCAGTGTGTAGTACATGACCCATAATATTTCCCAAATGAGAAAATGAGTTTCTACAATGAATGATAGGTGCTGTGAAAGATACCAAGAAATTGAAGTTTCATTCATTGCCTTTAAAACATTTGCAAGTAGATAGATTTTCAAACATGGCAGCTGTGTTCAGTGAACTCATTGCTTGTGTACAAGATCACAGATGGTCATAGTGCCTTACCTCTTTCATTCAGAAATGGAATAATTTTATCCCCACTCAGCTTTTTCTCAGGCATGGGTTTTGATGCCATATTTATCAAGACATGTACTTGGATGTAGATGTCATGCTGTGAAGAACCATTATAAACAAACGTTACAGCCACTTGCCAAGTAATGACTTATCCTGGGCATTTGCTTAAAAGGCTGACTTTATTCATTTTATTTGCTGCATTCATGTACTGCTTAGGGAAGGGGGAGGGTGGGAGGCCAGCAATCCTTTTATTTTCCCCCCCCCGATAATTATTTGCAGAGGGATGTGGGCAAAGTGCTCAGCTCACACCTGGGAACAAAACCAGGGTGAGAGGGTGGCCATGGTGATATTTATACATCTCCAGGTTGCGGTTTGCCAATTGAAATGCAGACATATGCAGAAATGGCCTCATTGTCATTTCTTGTTTTTGCAATATTATCTTTGGCTCGACAGACTCATTTTTCCCCCCTTCTTCTACTGTCAACACTGTTTCAGTGGTGAGTTATATTATCCGGTGACATCAGAGGAAGCAAAGTTACATGTGTCGGCTTGGCAGGAATCATCCACTTACAGCAAATTTGTGACAAGTTGCATTTTTCTACCATTTTCACCTTGAGTGATGAAGTATCCACAGTTTGGGGAAACACCCTGGGGCCTCCCTTGATGGTAACAGTGCTCTTGTCAGCTGCGCTGCTGTTGCTTCAGTACAGGAGGGGAAGGAGCTGTGATCTCTGGGAATCCTTCCCTCTGAAGAGTGGGAACATATCCCCAGTGCTGATTTCCTGCATCTATAGGTAATAGAGGCTTAACTGGCATTAAAGTCATAGCCAGTTTCAGACCCATTAAGTTTAATGGTTTGTGTAATGATAGGCTACAACTGATAAAATAACTGAAGAACAATTCATGAGCTGTTTATGGAAGAATACCTTAACCATTCACAATGGACATTAAACTGTGGATGGTTTCATTGCGAAGCAAGAGTCCCCCCATTTTTTCCAGTTAGGTTTATATGCACCCCATCGGGTACGACGCGAAGTGTATCTCAGGAGAAAAGTTGAAGCTTTTAAGCTAATGACCTTCAACTTTGACTGTTTTTTATTTTTACTTTTTTCAAATCAGTGGCGATACATAATTTGGAGCTAATGAATTAATTTAGATGCAAGTCAAATTAATGTAAGTTAAAATCAAATACAGTTAGAAAAAGCCAAATATGTATACTAAAACAACAGGCCCTGCCCCCACTCCTCAATGACCCTTGGAAAGTAGAACATTTTGTTTCAGAGGCTACTCTAAGTTATGTAAATCAGAATTTAAGTGCCATGAGATTAAGAACTGTTTTGGGGCCTAGCCGGTGTGGCTCAGTGATTGAAGGATGGCCTATGAACCAGGTTAGATTCCCAGTCATGGCACATGCTTGGGTTGTGAGCTCAATCCCCAGTATGGGATGTGCAGAAGGAAGCCAATAAATAATTCTCTCATCATTGATGTTTCTATCTCTCACTCCCTCTTTTTTCCTCTCTTAAATCAATTAAAATATTAACAAAAAAAAAGTTGTCTGTTTTATTCATTCTTATATCCCCAGGATCTAGAAAAATGCCTAACATATAACTGGCACTCCACAAATATTGAACATAAGTGGTTGATGAATATATATCTACTTGAGTGAGGTAGCTTTGTTTCATTTCTAAGTGGGACAAGTTCTTTAAGTGAAAGGGGAACAAGAAAGATCTCTACAAAGCAATTCAGCACTGGTTGATATTCTTCCCAGATCTACCTTTCTTCACAAAGATCTTTTCCTGAAGCTGAGAGCAAGCCACAGGGATTTGTGGCTGTCACCATCAATGAAAGGTTTTGGATATGATAAAATGTAGAAAAAGGCTAAGTAGGAAAGGGTACGTGCTTTATAAAATAGAATTTAAAACAATAGCTATCAGCAGCAGGACTCTGTAGGAAGCCCATGCTGGGAAAATATAAACCCCACCCTGGTGATGGCATCTGGTACAAATTGAGAAATGAATCAGAAAACAAAACAGAATGTGTCTTCAGCAGCTCTTAAGATCAAACCACCAGTGTATGATAAGCATGGGTCTTTGGAGCCTCTACCTTCCTCTTCATGAGACAGCTGGGATCAGTAGGGGAGTGAAAAGGAAATGGCTTTATTATCTGTGAGCAGCTTGTCCCTCCCTCTGGATACCCCATTCTCCAAACAAGCATTTTGATATGCCTCTGGAGTTCTCTTTATCTGATCATTCCATGTAGAGAAAAATGTACCCCCCCTGCCCCACATGTACCCCACATTGTTACATCACTGATTTCTCATCATTCTGACACATTCAATAATCTATCATTTAACTCAAATGAAAGAACAGTCATGACCAGTGAAAAGGCATGATGAAGGGTAAAGAAAAATGGAAACTATAATAATCGTGGAAGAAGCGGATCTCAAATGGGAAAAATCAAACCGAGTGATCAGTGAAAGCTCCAGGCAATTAATCCAACAGAAATTTATTGAGCACTTCTATGTGTCCAGCACTGGGATATGTCACTGAATAACACGATGCTCTTTGCTTACTGATGCTTATGCAGTAACATGTGGTATGTGAGTTCTCAACAACATTGCAAATCACTTTGGACTGGAACCATGAAGCCTGGCAAGAGGGTTTACTTTAGGTTAAACTAACACAATTTCTGTAAAAATCTAGAGCAGGAACAAACATGGAAGTGAGAGTCCTGTTGTGTTTAACCTTTGCTATAAAAGCCAAGAGCCCAACTTTTGTCTGTTTTCTGGGCAGCTTTTTACAAAGAGAATGGATTTTGACGATTAACCAAAAATTTAAAGTTCTTGGGAAGTGAAATATTTTAAAACAGGAAGTCCTTGAAGAGAGAATTATAAAATCAAAGGATTTTTTTTTTTTTGAGTAATAGAAAAGCAACTAACTTACCATTTCACTTCCTTCATATTATGGCTCAAATTTTCCTTGATCATCCAACCCTCCCTACTCCTTGTGCTTCCTAACCCCCCCGTATCTGTATGTCTGGTGTGTAACATCTGACACACTATAAATGTCCTTATTTATTTGCTGATTTTCCTTTCATTGTGGACTATAAGCTTCATCAAAGCAAGGACTTTTTCATAGTTATTCCCAGGTAGTGTTAGGAACATCCCATACATGGCTGAGAGGCTTATTCCTTACTGGGTCTGTTATCACTGACACTTTCTTGCCATTGTCTCTGTAACCAATGCTGGTGTCATTGTCACTGATGACTTTGGGTTCTAAAATGGGCAAACCAGATGTTATAGTTGATTAATACATCACATAGCCACCGGTAAGGGAGTGTCTCAGGTTGATAGCTGAAACTTGATAGACTCAGTCCACAAGGCACGAGACCAAGTAATGTGTGTTTTAAGACAGCTGCATTCTCCATCTACAGCTGTGGATGGGTGGTCTTCTCCCGATACCAAGTCATGGCCCAATTGGTTTTCATAAGACTGATTCTCTGACTTCGTTTTCTGTAATAATCAGTGAAATAATTTTGAGAGTTTGTGGTGAGGAGACATGTAGGCATTTGCGATTTGTGAGGGGCAGTACATGACAATTTGAGAACAGAGTTCAAATGACCAAAATAAAATAAATGCTCATGTTAATAATAAGTATTACGGGCTCACTAGAGTCAATAATTCTGGGGTTGAGTTTCTGGGAGTTGATGGTTTGGTGACAAGTTGATGGTTTAGCAATTAAGTATACCTAGTTGAGAAAGTGGAGGAATTTAAAGAGCTGTTTGTGAATGTGGAGGGATGGAACACTGTGGAAACTTGGCAATTTGACTACTCCACATGATTCTAAAGGATTACTTTCTGTTAAAAATACAGAACTAGGAGCAACTTATCTTTCCTCTAAATAGGAGGGGATTTACATGAAAACACAAATACAAACTATAAGCAACACAAAAGCAAACTAGAATGATTTTTCTAGTCCCCCTATTATGGATTGAATTATTTTTCCAAAAAAAGATATGCTGAAGTCCTAACTCCTAGTAACATTGAATATTACCTTATCTGGACATAGGGCCATTGCAGGGAAATTAGTTCAGATGAGGTCACACCTTAATCCAACATGTCTGGTATCCTTCTAAAAAGAGAGCAGGCAGCCTGGGGCTACCAAAGGCTGAAAGAGGCAAGAAAAGACAGTGACCTGGAGGCTATGGAGAGGACATGGCCCTGCCAACACTTTGATTTTAGACATCAGGCCTCCAGAATTTTCAGACAATGAAGTTCTGTTCTCCTAAGCCACAAAACCTGTGGTGCTTTGTTATGGCAGAACCTAGGGAGCTAATACACCTTCCTAGACCCAGATGGGGCAGAAAAGGGAGAACCCCAAGTCAGAAAGTGAAGCAAAAAGCTATAACCTGCCCTAGCTAGTTTGGCTCAGTGGATAGAGTGTTGGGCTGCAGACTGAAGGTTCTATTCTGGTCAAGGGCGTGTGCCCAGGTTGTGGGCTTGATCTCCAGTAGTGGGTATTCAGGAGGCAGCCAATCAATGATCCTCTCTCATCATTGATGTTTCTATCTCTCTCTCCCTCACCCTCTCTGAAATCAATAAAATTATATATGTATATATTTTTAAAAAGTTATCACTTCTCACTATTTGAGGTGAGAAGTGTTTACTGATGGCAGAGAAGAGTTTTCATTTTCTAGCAGCCTATAGAGTCCCCTGTCTTGTCTAGTGATTACAAGAATAGTTGGAGTATCTCAGGAGATGAAATACCAGCAATCAAGATCAGATACCTCTGCTGTTGTCTCTGGCTGCTCAGATAAAGAATCATAGACTGACTTTATTTATGACGCCAATTGGGATTAGGCCGGGGTCTAGAGAAGCTGGATATTTAGGCAAAATTGAACTCAAAAATTTTTTTTAAATGCATTGATTGTCCTGGCCGGTATGGCTCAGTTGGCTGGGTGTTTTCTCATGTACTGAGAAGTTACAGGTTTGATTCCTGGGTAGGGAACATTCCAAGGTTGCAGGCTCAATTCCTGGTCAGGGGCATGCAGGAGGCAGCTGACTGTTCACTCTCACATTGATGTTTCTCTCCATCTCTCTCCTTATTCCTTTCACTCTTTCCAAAAATCAATTAAAAATATTTAAAAATACACCAATTAAAGTCAATCACCCTCTTTTTTTTCCAAATATGTCACTGATGCCTAAAAAGAAGCTCCTGTATTTCATCAAATTGTATTAACTGGTTTATATTTGATGTCTATCGACCTCATTTAATTTAGGGTTGGCATGATGGGCGAACAAAGAAGGTTTCATTAAAGATGGACATTATTTGGGGTATCTAGCCTCCTGAAATTATTGCCCTAGGGACACATACTCATTTGCTTGGCTTCCAGTAATTTTTGTTTTTTCTATTTCCACAGATCCTCCCCTGCTTTTCTCTCAGTGGTAACCAGAGCAGGCTGGGTATTGTTTACCTGTCTCTTATGTCCCATGTTTCTCACACTTACCCCTACCTAGTCTCTCACAGTATCATTTACTCTTGCCAGTAAGTAGGTTTTCTTTACTTCCTGTGTGTCTAGCTTGTCAGAGGGTGGGGAGGAAAGGAAAGGATGAGTAAATTTGTATGTGTGTGTAAAGGTTATCCAAAGCTGTTCTGACTTGCTTTCTTCATTTTGGGGAGTGGGGGAGGGG
Organism: Pipistrellus hanaki; assembly: GCF_964339955.1. NCBI lineage: Eukaryota > Metazoa > Chordata > Mammalia > Chiroptera > Vespertilionidae > Pipistrellus > Pipistrellus hanaki. Next base: position 16,098,558 of record NC_140505.1, read on the forward strand.
AAATGGAAAGAAATACCTTATAAAGCAATCTTTTTAAAATGTAACTGTTTAGTAAAAAAGGATTTTGTTGTTTCAAGTACAGTGATAACATGTTCTACCTGTATTACTCATTTAATCAGGAGCCATCAATACATATTAGTGATTATACAAATAGAAAAATTGTGGCACTTAATTTGATACTTTTACTAAATAAACATAGATGTAGAAATGTTGTCTGGAAAGTATTATTATTCTATTAATATCATTCATTGTGGAGCAAACTTCATTATAAACCCATATTCTTCATCTATCTATTTAACAAATATTTACTGTCTACCAGGTGCTGTGATAAGAGCTGCACATGCATTTAGAACAAGAAGGACACTGTTTCTGGCCTCCTGGGCTTCAGCTAGCAGGGGCACAGAACACAAACTGGGGGACAAGAGAATCCTGCTCAAGTATTTGTCAGGTAAAGGGTTGGGGAGAGAGTAGAGGGTAGAGGAGTGAATCTATAGGAAAAGAAATAGCACATTAAAAGGCCCAGAATTCTAAGAGCCTGCTAGTCAATGGAGCTGAAAATAATTTGGTAGGGACTTTGCTTAGATGGAGAAGGAAGGAAGTAGTGAGAGAGGAAGCCAGAGATAGAGGCGAAAATCATGTTAAATATCTTATGTTGGTTTTTTTTTTAATATATTTTATTGATTTTGTTCAGTGAGGGAGAGAGATAGAGAGTTAGAAACATTGATGAGAGAGAGTCATTGACCAGCTGCCTCTTGCACACCCCCTACTGGGGATATGCCCGCAACCAAGGTACATGCCCTTGACTGGAATCGAACCCGGGACCCTTCAGTCCCCAAGCCGACGCTCTATCCATTGAGCCAAACCAGTTTTGGCAAAATATCTTATGTTTTAGGTTAAGGAATTCCTGTTTTATTCTGAGGGCCATGGAGAGCTAAAAAGCAGAGCAGTGACTAGGAAAGATCACCCTGGCTCTTGTGTGACAATAGCTTGTATGCAGATAAGTACAGAGTCAGGGAAGCCATGCAGAAAGCTGCTGCAGTACTTTAAGTGAGACCTAGATGGCAGTGTCACCAATAGTAGGAGAGACATTCAGAGGGTAGGATAGATAGGACTGGGCGATTTAAGTTTGAACATGGAGAAGAGGAAGGAGTAACTCAACACTGGCTTACCCATGATATATGAGGAGCTTCTTTCTATCCTAGAAAAAAAAAATCAGTCATAAAACATGGTAGAAAGTGCTGGACATAGGAAATCAATTAAATTTTAATTCTCAGTGTTACATTGAAGAATCCAGTGCTCTTCTAATATGTCAAGTAGAGCTGTACATTTCTTTTCTGAACACTCAGTTCATAACTGAGTTATGATGTTAGACCCATTCCTCAGTAGTGAGGGTTTAGGTGCTGGAGAGAAGGAACACGTGGTGGATGGAGGCATGAGTCACTCTCAAAGGTGGTGTCATATACAGCCTTCCATTCAGTGTTTCCACGGTTTCATGGTCACAAAAGGAGGGGAAGCTCTCACATCCAGCAGGGTTAGGGAGCAGCACAGAGAAGACTGTACCTGATGCCAAGAGAAGGAGCCTTAGTTCCCTGATAACAACTCACAAAATTGAGTTGATCAGCAATTTTTGTCAGATAAAATTTACCTCTAAGGAAAAGCTCACTAGAAGGTAAACATCTCTCTGGAAATCACCATTTGTTTCCACCCTTGAAAGTTTTCCTTACATGACTATTTGAGAAAACTGAGAACCTTTCTCAGGCAGTAAGTGCCACTACTAATTATTTACCTTGCTGAGAAACTCGGCAACTTTTTCCAGGATATTCTCTTGGAAATTGACTGCACCCCTACAGAGCCTCTCTTCCAGCTTCTGACCAGTGGTATGCATGGCTTGCCACATTCCTCTCACCAACTCTGTGATGGTGAGCACATACTGTGCTTCCTTCATACTGTGCTGGGAACATACTAAATGCTAGAAACACATTAAAATATCATATTTATTATTCAGTAACTTGGCAACATATCTTGAAGCTTTAAGCTCCTTGCTTCCATTTTCCATATATTCCTTGCTAACCTTCTATGTCCCGGAAGGGACTTTCCACTTTCTACTTACTATGTTATAACATGGAATTTCTATATTCACAGACCACAGTTGAATATGCTGCCTTTAATGTTCAGAAAGTGTTTGATGCCCACTAACCAAGTCTGACCCATAGCATTGACCATGGACCTTGATTTTCCTTCTTTGAAGCACATCTGCCTTGTATCCCTTGGTTTTCCTCTGTTAGTGAACCCTATTGTTGTTATAGTATTTTGGCTCTACTTGTTGGATTTATTCCCAGGATCTTTAGTAGTTCATAACTTCTTTATGTCTTTAAGGACTATACACAAAACTTTAAGACCAGTGTGTAACTAGAGATGTGTACACTCCACACAAATTTGCCTCCATTCTAATGCCATCTGTATTCTTCTATCTTTTTAAATCTGAGCACACATTATTGTTTTGAACCTCTTTAACTCCTCTGTTAGTATTGCTTATTCAGTTTTTGGTGGGCAAATGTGTGTTAGCCTTGCTAAAGCATTTTCCAGTTCTGTCTCAGGTCTTTATGATACATTGCTTCTCATCTTTTGGATTGGATGTTTCTGTAGTTCTTTCTAGAGGAATTCTGGGTTCTCTTATACATCCTCCTCCATATGTTTTTTCAGATTCTTAGAGATAAATTCCCTTGGTGCACAAGTAAACCTTGCTATTCTTCTAATCCTGGTGGTAAATGTTTTCAGTACCATAGACCCCATTGGCATTTCTCAGTATAGTGCCTTAAAATTGTATATAGTGAAATACATCAAATTACAAAGAAAGCCAATATAATTGAAAGGCAGTTATATATTTATATAACTGTCATATCATAGTAATAAATAAACTTTTTATTGGTACATTAAGTAATAAGATATAACCATAGAGAAAATAGCTATTTCACTATTTCTATTGGTGAGAAAATCACAAATATTGTTATTACTGTGATTTGTTGTCTACATTGAAAATCGATGGCAATGCTAATTTTCACTTAGAGTTCAGAGAAAAGAACTATGAACATTTTTCTCCATCTAAGGGCATGGAAGCCCTATATTTACCTACAGTCGCATGAGAGGGTGTCTAAAAACATAGTTTAAGAACTCTTGCTGGTGGGCCTTTGCACTTTGAGACTCGGCTCAATAACAATCTCCTCAGTAACACTAGGCCGCTTCTCTATCTTGTTCCAATAGCAGTACCTTGTTCACCCTCTCCTATGCAATATTTATTTTCTATTATTAATACTACTACTATTACATGTTTTCCTGTATCTCTCTCTCCCCCTTTGAACATTTCTGTCTATGTTTTATTCACTTTAATCTCTTTAACATCTAGGAGAGTTTCAGGCATATTGTAGGCACTCCAGAAATGTTTGTTTAATAAGTGAATTAAAACTCTAAATAACTTCTGGTAAGTTTTCCCAGGTCACAAGTAATGAAAGTGCATGAATTTAATGTATTTGCTTCTACAAAGCACTGTGTATAAGCCTTGAATTTCTAAGAGGTGTGCTTTCAGCAGTGTCTTCTTGGTCTAGGCTTAACCTTTGCCTCTGCATTGATTTCCACTTAATCTCTCACAGAGTCACAGCTAGTGATTTATAGCTGAGTCTTCAAAGTATTTTAATACCTTATAAATATACAAATGAAAAAATTAATTCCATTGTTAAATAAAAAATATATGATAAAAATTACCAACAAACAAATAAGTATTTCTCTTTACAACTGAGGAAAAACTGTTAGAGGGATATTGTTTATAAAGAATTTATTCTGAATAATGTGCTGTGAGATTATAAACAGCCTTATCTATTCATAAAAAATGGGCTTACAGAAAAATTATTCTAATTAGTCTAAGTGTATTAAATTTACCAGTAAGTAGCATGAATTAGCTGCTAGTTAAGTGTGAACTTTTACTTAGGTATTGCCCAGTTCTGTTCTATATTAAATCACACATCAAAGAATGCCTGAAGTTGGATATCATGAAGTTTTAGCCATTATTAGAAGGTGGACATGACACAGTCTCTGGTAAATAATAAAATGACCACATAGTAAGCACAGAGAATCAAAAAGAGTAAAACACAAGGAGACCATAGGGAGAACTGGAACCAAAGGAGAATGAGATTTAAAAGCCTCCTCTCTCTCTCTCTCTCTTTCTCTCTCTCTCTCTCTCTCTCTCTCTCTCTCTCTCTCTCTCTCTCTCTCTCTCTCTCATACACACACACACACACACACACCCACACACACACACACACTTATTAGAATGTCTGTCATCAATAAATCAACAAGCAACAAGTGTTGGGGAGGATGTGGATAAAAAGGAACCCTCTTGCACTCTTGGTGGGAATGCTGATTGGTCCACCTACTGAGGAGAGTACATTTTACAAAGCCACATTGATGTTAGAGGGATTTGTGATTCACACAGGCCAAGGTTTTCAACTTTCCAGCTTTTCAGACAGGGCTTCCTCCTGCTGCCAATGATTTAAGTCAAGTCACTTACTTTCTTTTTCCAACTCCTGCCTTTCTCTCTCTCTCTCTCTCTCTCTCTCTCTCTCTCTCTCTCTCTCTCTCTCTCTCTCTCTCTCTCTCTCTCTCTGTTCTAACTAGATAATGCATTCTAATTTTTATTTTATTTTTCTGCCCAAGTCCTATAGCTCTGCCCAAGGGATTGGAAGGACAAAGAAGATAAGTCAAATGGATATTGACAGCCAGTCAACAGGTACAAATTTCAGCAAGGCAAATGTCCAGAATTATGTCTTGGACTTCCATCAACATAAGCATCACTAAATATCTTAATTTAAGGTTCTCACAAAACAAAAATCAAATAACTAAAAAAGTGCCAGCTATGAATAGCCTTCTGCTTAATGAGTTTGATTTTAATTAATTTCAAATTAGAGTTCTTGAATAGTCTCACCTTTGGGCTAGATGCTCAGCCTGAGGGGAGTTTTTTCCCCAGATGTCAGGCAGATGAGAAGACACTTCTTCAGCTCTTGTTAGCCACTTCAGATACCCTGTCCAGCTCTTTTACATTTGGATGGCATGTTGTCAGAAGAAGGACTCGGAATTGAGGCTACTTATGCAGAAAACAACCTAATTCAGCCCTTCTTTCTTCTTTGGCCATGCACAGTTGTTTTCTTTAATCCTGTTGTACTGGTTGTGTAGATTCAAGTAATGATTTTCTTAGATTAATAGGGCATGTAGTTTATGGCAGGTTCTTGAAAAAATATTTAATAGCTATAATGATATACTTACATCTATGCATGTATACATTTACATATTTCTAGAGGAGCGGTGCATGACATTCCTGTGCTGGTGGGGTGGGAGGGTCCCTCAGCCCAGCCTGTGCCCTCTCACAGTCTGGAACCCCTTGGGGGATGTCCACCTGCTGGATTACTAAGCTGGTAGGGAGACATCCTCTGAGGGATCCTTAGCACTGCCGTGGAGGCCGGAGAGGCTCCCACCACTGCTGCGGTGCTCACCAGCTGTGAGCCACCTTCTGGCTCCCCCTGTGAGAGTAAACTGACCACCAGGGGGCAGCTCCTGCATTGAGTGTCTGCCCCCTGGTGGTCAGTACACATTATAGTGACCGGTAGTTCTGTCATTCAGTCAATTTTCATATTAGGGTTTTATTACATAGGATATCTACATTTATATATTATATTTTCCCTTATATTTGTTTTAAGAATTTTAGAGTGATATAGAAATAGCATAGTAACACTTCACACCACATATATTTAAAATTTTATTTTTACTTTTTACTTTTAACTCATTAAAACTAGTCAAATTCTTCTATTTTCCTGAACGTACATTTAGACATAGCCTTATAGTTTAATACATATTTTGATGTTTTATTTTTGCTTAGGCCAAATGAAATTAAATTCCACAAATACACCAAAAGCATTTTCACCTGTCATAAATTTATTATGAATTGGCATTGTGTTGATAATGGTCTTATTTAGTCTACAACATTTCAGGAATTTTGATAAACATGAATGCCATGATGACATTTAAACTAAGATAACTACTATTTTTTCAGTGCATGTTAAATTTTATGGAAAATATAAGAAAAGCCTATGGTAACTGAACAAATTATCCAGTAAAACAAAAGACATTTTCCCTTAAGGGAATTACTTGTTTTTACATTAGTGGTTAGAGCTATTCCATCACATCATCTACACACTTCTCATTTTTCTTCCTAATAAGTATACAATTTAAAAACTAAAAGTCCTTCCTAAAGTATGTGCATTATTTAATTTTCAAAAGGACAGTGATATTTACTTGCATGTACATTAAGGTAAGATATCAACCACCTAGGCTTCTAAGGATACTTTATTGAGAAGTCTATAGAAGTTGATTTTAGTTAAGGATTTGATGGCATCAAAGGAAGCAGTGAGCAGTGGAATTCACAGAGGACCCTCTATGTTATAATTCTGTGTTCTTACCTAATAGATGGTGTTCCAGAGGCTTTTGTGTATAAATTAAAAATCAGAAAGCTGTCTCTTTTCCTAAGCCTGCTTACTCAGGGAAAAGATAAATTATTTTAAATCCTTATTCTATATCCCCATGAGTTTGCATGCATGCGTGCGAGCGCGCGCACACACACACACACACACACTGATACACACATAATCAACATTTAAGTTACTGGAATAATAACTCAGCAAATATAGTAATATAGGCATTTATTTTTGTAAACACATAATAGAATACATTGATGTTTCTCTGTCACCTCTGAATTTCTTCTTAAGTGAGAGATTGGTGTATCTTATGTCAAGGCCATCTTTTTTTTCAATATGACTTAATAAATCCTTTGTATGTCACTCTTGTATTCTGATGGTTTTCAGGCATCAAACCAAAGAAAGCCTTGAAGTAAGGTCAGAATAGCATAAGTATTCATAGGTAATCATTCAAGGTCATGACATTTCAAAGTAGTGATAGAGGAGTTAATCTCATGCTTATTTTACATACAGGGAAAAATGAAAGTCTATACAATCTCAATGCTCTGTCCACCATCACAGGATGATAGAGGGTAAAGCTGTAAGTATAATTCAGGTTCACTCTGACTTTTGTTCATCTGTCCCTGTGAGTCACACTTTTTACACATTGTTTATTTGCATCAATGAAAACCCATGAGAGCATTTAAGGATTTAACGACCAAGCCTGATAGAATCCTGTAGCTATAATCTCTTCAGGAGTAAAATAAAAATCCCTTATAAATGTGTTAGAAAAGTTAGTGAACTTAATTGTAAGCCACTTGGAATTTCTTGTGGAAAGGCCTCTTTATGATCATAAGTAAATTATTCTTCAGTTTGCATCTCAGAATGCTCCCATTTATGCAGTTGATGCTCTGAGGTCAGTTCCTAACAGAAGCTACATAAAAAGAATCAAAAGAATGCCACTGGCTGTAAGGAGAACTAGTTATGATTTAATCACGAGCTACAAGGGTAGCCTCTAGGTACCACAGTTAGTGTTAGGACCACCTTGCCCAGGAGTTATGTACCTAAGAAATTGACTTTTGTGTTCTAAGATGACAAATAAGATGTTTTTACATTGCAAAGTGAGTTCATAAGTTTTAACATATATTCTAATTTAGTTTATCAGTTATTGGTAGTGCTACAGAGATTTAGACCCTCACCATTCAAAGTGTGGTCCTTCCTGGGAGCTTCTTAGAAATACAGGATTTTAGCCCCACTTAAGACCTATTTACTGGATTAGAAAACGAACTTTAACAAGATCTTCTGAAGCTTCATAGGTACAGTAACATTTGAAAAGCACTAATGGAAACATCTTGAATATGCTGCAATCATCTCAATCTTGGTAGTTGGCTTTGCACAGACATTACTACAGACATTACTGTCTCTAAGGTTAATTCTGGTAGTTCCACAGTCAGAAGGATGCTCAGGACAGCTCAATCTTAGACCTTTCTTTGCTGACAGTGCTGGACTGCTATACAGTCATTCCCTTTGTCATAGGCTGATGCTCTCTTCACTATGTCATGTTGCCTTGAATGACTCTTGGAACTGCCACAATATTTTGTTTGCTTATGAGGACTTCTGTGGTTGCAAATTTTAAGAAACCATAGAGTGCAGTCATTCAAATAAAAAATGAAATTGGAGCAGAATGAATATGAAATGAATTATTTGCATTGGAAAAACAATCGTGTTCTTAACGCTTTTATTTAGTTTTAATAAATACTTACTAGGGGTGAAAGGTGGGCACATTAGTGGACTGGTGTTTTCCTGCCTACCACCGCTGTGTCAATTTCAATGACACAGCTCTTGGGATCAGACTCCATCATGCGTTAAATATTTACAGGGACCTCAGGCATGAGAGAGTCCTGTCCTTAGGAGAATGTATCTAAATAAAAAAAAGCAAACAGTTTTCATTTTCCTAATATATATTTTTCTAATAAAAGAATTATTGAAACCTCTGACTTGGGGAAAAATGACAAACAGGGATCCTTGAGTTTTGCTTCATGTACAATGAGACATGTCTGGATTTCATGGGGCATTTATCTGTGCAGCTCTTAGGACAAAGTCATTACAGAACAATAAATGGTTAATTATTAGGAGGAAAGGGATGGTTTTGTTAGGGGTCAAGAGCATGTCATTGTGGGGAGGTTCAGAAGCAGCCCAGCCAAGAGAAGAGGTGTATTTTTAAGGGATATGACTTAGAATTGCCAGCCCATGTTGATAGTAGAAAGCAGATCGACTTTTCCACAGTTTTGAATCTCTTCAGACAATGAACCCTCTGAAGGCCTACCCTTGGGGCAGTATGATCCCAGTACCACCACTCCCCTGGTATGTCACTGCAGGGAACTGTGTTTGCAAGTCTTAAGACATTATATACAAAACATACACACAATCAATCTCTGAAGGTTGCTACTCTTGGCCAAAATTAAGAGATGATGGGAGCACATTGGCTACAAATCTTGTTCTCATGCCTTCACTTGAGGGATATGGGGTTTGACACTTAGATAAGTTTGACTTGTGTAAGTAGGCAAAATAATTATCCCCATATTTTTCTGCCAAAGGTGTTTCACATCCAATCAAATCTTCCTAAGACCCAGAACCTGTGAATGGCACATGGCAAAGAAGGAAGGCTATCGATAGAATTAAAGTTGTCAGTAGAAAGGAAGATTACCCTAGTTTTAGCCTCTACCGTGTTCCTCTGAGAACCTCAATTGGCTATATAGTCATCTGCCAACCACCAGGATGCCCATTAGTGCTGGATTACCATTCGCCTCCTCATGGTTACAGAAGGATCTAGCAGATCCCTGTTTAGTGGGAGACATCATCAATGATCATGTTAAATGAGTAATACATTTTGATGACTTATGAACTCCCTCTCATATAATCTCATAAAATGCCTCTGTGAATTCCATTCATTTTCTCTATTCAAAACTAACCAAATAAATAAGAAGGGTACATTAATTTATTTGAATAGGTACTATCAACATTGTTCAGAAAATATATAATAAGATACCAATTGACTGTTTAATTTGTGCCTTCCTTAAAAATGCACTGAAAATACGCCTATATTCTTTTATCAAAATTTATTATTATAAATAATTTTCTTTTTCCCCTTTATCTTATTTTTTAATATATTTTATTTATTGATTTTTTACAGAGAGGAAGAGAGAGGGACAGAGAGTTAGAAACATTGATGAGAGAGAATCATCGATCAGCTGCCTCTTGCACACCCCCTACTGGGGATGTGCCCGCAATCAAGGTACATGCCCTTGACCAGAATCAAACCCGGGACCTTTCAGCTCGTAGGCCGAGGCTCTATCCACTGAGCCAAACTGGTTTCGGCATCTCTTTCCCCTTTAAAAGCAATTCTTTTCTGAATATACTTCTTCTAAGATAATTTATAATAATGGAGAAAATATTTATACCTATCCAACATGCTTCAAGATAGTATTATCTGCCTCTGTGGCCAAATTATAATATCACTTGATATTAGTAACACTCTTGGTTCACTTTTTTCTGTACTGAAATTCAAATTCTGAACTTTCGCTTGAGCAAACAAAGGAAACAGTTGTGAGGTCCCAGTTTATCTTTTCAGTTGCTCTCTTATAACAGCTCTTTGTGCAAAGTTGAGAGAAATCAACATTTGCAAAGTGCTCTAAACCCTAATTTTTTCTAAGTTCCCTGAAGAGCAAACAAACCACCAGAGTCCTGTAAAATTTCAGGACCAAAACAGCTATGAAGATGGTGTTTCTCTTGCAATGTATGTATGGGTGCAAACATTTTTTAATCCAGGTCTCTTGAGAAAATTTTTAGTGGATGTAAGAACTGTCATTTTACACTACCTGCAACTAGCAAGTTAGTCTGTCACAGGAATGTGGGCAGAAGACAAGGACTTCTGGGTCAGAGATGAGGGAAAGTTTATTCCCAAGGGAATTGCAGGAGCAGAACAGCTGCAGTTGTACCACTTCCCCAAACCCAATTCCCATAGGTGAAAGGAAGAGTGCTTGAATACATGTGGGATGGAGAAAGGTAAGCTTAGGGAACTCCCAAATTCTATAATGGTCTGGTGATCCTTTGGTGCAGAAAAAGACACAATCTTTTACTCGATAGCAAATAAAATGTCTTTTGCTGCAGAAGGAGACACTACCTCTATTTTCCAATGGATTTTTGTTACACAAGCATTCTAGGAACACTAGCTTGGAACAATTATTAGATCATTCATGCACAAGATGTACAGGGATGAGAGAAGCCATGAAGAATTGTCTTCCAGCAATAGGTTTATTAGATGTAGATAAATTCTTTTCCATGTTGGTAAGAATGTTGCACAATGAACATTATCATAGATATACATTATATATATAATGTTAAGCCCTTTTCCTATAGAAAAGGATATGCTTGGCTTCCCTATCAGAATATATGTTTCAGTTATGTGATCAATCTGTTTAGATCAGACAGGTTAAATTAGATCAATTTTATTTTTATAAGTACTGTGAATATTTAGTTGGGTTGGTGATGGGCATGGGAATGACAGAAGGGAGATTGTATGGCCCATAACAAAGTATTAATCTTCCTCTTGCACTTTGCTTCCCATTTTAATGTTGGTCAGCAGTTAGGGAAGGTCTAGATAATCTCAGATTTAGAGGCAGGAGGGAGGTAAGGAATCTCCCAGGCTGAGGTTGTCAAACCTACACAGACCTGTCAGAGGAGCACACCATAGTCAGGTCTTCAGCCATTGACGTTATTGAGAGCCACACTGGCCTTGTTGCTATTTCTGGAACTGGGCCAGATCCCATTCAGACTCTTTGCACTGAAGGCTCTTTGCATTGATTCTAGTCTCTTAGACGCACACTCTTTCCCAGATAACCCAGACTAACTTCTTGCCTTCCTCCAGTGTTAACTTTGTCATCAAACTACCTAAACTGCAGGTACCTACAGACACACACAGCAGAACATTCATCCCCCTTACTCTGATCCATTTTTCTCATCTTCCAATGTAGTTTACCATTGACTTAACAAGAAGTTAAGCTCAATGAGCAGGGCCTTTTCTCTACCTTTATTCTGAGGTTTCATAGGCAGCTAGGTCAGTGCCTGGCTCATACAGACATAAATAAATAAATATGTAGGTAGATATTTTCAATAACTACTTTCTGAATAATGAATGAATGAATGAATGAATGAATGAATGTCACTATTAGGAGTTTTCATTGTTATTTGTCTTGTTCCTAGGAACACAAACTGAGTCATATGATGTACCATCTTTGAAATATCATGGGCCAGGTTGTATCCTCTATTTGTGGGTGGGAAATGGTAATAAATGAATGAAGCATAGCCATAGTGACCCTGTTGATGATAATAATGAATCACCTTGATAAAGTACTTTTCTTCTTCTCCTTTTTTTTTCGGTGGAATTCCCCTCTGTGTCATGGTGATGGATTATCACCATTCCTTCTAGGAAAATGGCTATTCCATCTTAATATCGAATACAGGCTTTAAGAAATGAAAAATAATGCCTACTGAAATTAACTTTTAATTATATACACTAATGGAGTGCTAAAGAAGCAATTCCTAAATAATTTTATATTTGACTTCTCCAAGGGCTTGTACTCAGAAAAAATGAAATGTCAGAAGCAGCATATGATAGTAGAACAAGCTGTTGTCTGGAAGTTGGGAAGCTGGGTTTGGTAACAACATGGTGTTGTGGGTTGGAAAAAAGATGTATTGGCGTCCTAACTCCCAGAAGCCCAGAATGTGACCTTATTTGGAGATAGGCAAAGATAAGGTAAAATGAGGTCATTTGGGTGTGCCCTATTCTGACAGATGTTTTCATAGAAAGAGGAAAGTTCGATGTAGCGACAGACATGCATATGGGAGGATACCATGTGAAGATGGGAGTTACGTTACTGTAAGTCAAGGAACTACTAGAAGCCAAAAAAGAGGCCTGGAATGGATTCTTTCCTGGCATCTTCGAAAGAAGCATGGGTCTGTGGACACCTTCATCCCTCATTTCCAGCCTCCAGATCAGCCAGTCAATACATCTCTATGTTTAAGCCGTCCACGTGGTGCTTCACTATGGCAGCCTTAGTAGACTAATACACTTGGTGACCTCCTGCTTATGTCATTTAGCATCCAGTTTCTTTTCATCTTCAAGCCTCCATTTCCTCATCTCTGATAAAAACCAAAGCAACTTGCTGCTTAGTGGCTTTATAATGAAAGCTTCCTAGATGGGGGTCTCCTTCTGCCCTGCTTTTCCCAACTTAGAAGCAACCCCCACTTCATCTTGAATCCTCTAAAATAGGTAATGACTCCAGAAGAAAGTCCCACACATAGTCTATACAGCGGATAAAATGCACGAGAAATGACCCTATTCAAATTTGAGTGTTTTTGTTGGAAAACTGAAAGATTTAACATTTTCACATTTTAAAAAATCCCATATTTTTATAACCCAACTCTCAGTTCTATTTCTGTGGGCAGAATTATTGTAATTCTGTCCCCCAATCCCAACCTTCTTCCAGGTACTGTTCAGAGCAAACATAGGTTTTTCTCAGGTGCTGGCATAATAACGTCAACCTGGCATGGAGTAAGGCTAAGCCTAAGGATCTGACTTATATTGCAGCACCATGGCATTTAAAACAATCACATCCACTGAATTTTCTTCTCTCTGCCTTGTTTAATATTTGGAGTAAATGCAGTAAGTGGTGTTGCCACATTTACTCCAAAACATGTAAAAAGAAAGATCAATGGAAAACATTGCTCCAAAGTATATTCTATTGGGGAAATATTTTTAAAAGAGCCACTTGCTTTGTGACTTGTCTCTTCACTATACTTCTCTGAAAAATGATAGATTATTTTCTATAGATTAATATAGTTCAAGCATGAAAGTTGTTCTCCAGAAGAAAATTACACCCATAAAATAAATGTTGATTTTAAATAAAAGGTTCCAAGAGTTCTGAGAAAGACTACTCGGTAAGTATAGCTAATTCCTAGGAAATTCGTAGGAGGATTGGTTTGCTAAGAAAAAGTCATTTAATTCTGTTCAAGAGGAAGCCATTTCATCATCAACACTATTATTACCAATATCATTTTCAATGCCATCCTGTGCTTGAACAGGTTACCTCTCTGAGTCCTGGGATTGTCTGCCATAGAAGCAAAAGGTAGATTTCAAAATCCCCTGAACAGTTAAAATAGGTCAACATGAAAGCCCATGAGTTCTCTCTAATAATCTAAAACTATTTATACCTGATATGATTATAATATATGGACTTTTTTTCCACTTCACATTAGAAGCCTACAGCATAGGGCAGGAATCAGAAAATCAATAAAAGGAAATGAATGAGTAAAAGAACATGGCAATGTTAGGTCATTATGTCTGGATTGAAATAGCCTTCAAACCACAATAGTCTCTGAGTGTTCCACTGACGAAGCTCAGTCATCTATGGTTATCATTATGATCTTGAAACAAATGTTAGGGCAGACATAAAATCCTATATGTTAGGTTAGAGAATTGCATAGTGTATTTTAAAAAGACGTTCCATGCATAGTAGTTGATTTGGTCTTAATATTGACAGTTAGGTAGTGAGTTATAGAATCCTAGAACAACTTGGAAGATCTTATTCCCTGACAATGCTAGCTGAGTGAACAGTTTCTGTGCTAGTGCCTATTCAAAGAATGTGCAATAAAAGCCAGGCCTGGTGTTCTTGAGGCCCCATAGAAGAGAAAAATGAACATGTGTGTATGTGTATGTGTGTGTGTGTGTGTACATACATGTACATGCTTTGGAAAGCCATTGATCTATACACATCCTTTCAGTTCATTAAATAAATTTTGGGTGCCTACTATATGTCTTTACATTGGCTGTTCTCTCAATATTTATGATGAATGAAATGAGATAGCTAGCAGGAAGAGGAGTCCCCAGTGCTGGAGAAATCATTCAAGAATATGATGTGAGGGTAGGCATGAAGGGAAAGTATGTTACAGGCTCTCCTCACTTTCTGATAAAAGAACACTTTCATCAACTATGCTTAGAACTTTAAACTCCAAATACTTGATGGTAAGTGGAAAAGACTAAATGAAGTAGGATGAGAAAGAAAGACTGCTCAGTTCATATAATGAATCCATTCTCTGAGTTAATCAGGTGTCAGCAAAAGCAGAAATGCACCCAGTGAGAACAGAGAGGGAGGCAGTGTTTATTAAAGTCTTAATTTCCAAATGAATGCCAACAAGAACTTAGTTGAACATTCCAAGAGAAATCTTCACTTTTCATCTCATTGTGGTCTGAAGGCTTTTCAAGGGACCTTCAAGCAAAGCCAAGGGTTTTCAATAGTACTTCTCAGGAAATAGACTCAAGGTTTGTGAACCAAAGTCATATTCATAGCCCTCCTCTTATGTTCTAGTGTGATATTATTTGATTTCCTCTTTTTTCCATTTGCTTGTTCCCTTGAGTTTTTAGAGATGAGGTTTCTAAAGGTGGTTTTCTACTGGGTATGTGATGGAACATTCTTACCTTTGAAGGGAAAAAATCCCATCCTAGCCTCCTGAAAATTTTTTCACTCACACACATGGGCAAAGGGATCTGTTCTCAGCCTCCTCTCTTAATACTCACCCCGGGAGGCTGCCTAGGTTTTGTACCCATTGCTTCACGAACTCTGCTAAAAGCTGACTCAGTGACCCAATTAATCATGTTGTCTACACAACCCTGGAGCTCGCCTAGACATATGTGGCTTCAAGTCTGCCCAACTCTTTGCCTTGTGTATCATTTCTGAAGCCTCACTTTCTTTACTCAGGATGCGAGAGCTTGGATCAGATTGTCTCTAATGTTCCTTCCAGTTTTGACCTGTTAGAAGTGTCTGCTTTTACATGATTTGCCAAAAGTCACACAACCATAAACATCTGGGATACATATAGTATTGGCTTATTGTCTAACTTTGGGCCCGTCATTCCAGCTAAGCAAACTGAAAAAATGGTGCTGGCCCAGAATCAAGTCTTAGAAGACTTCTTTCCTAATATTTAACACTTCTTAAATTAAATCATTCTTCCTGTTTCCCTTAATTCCTCCCTCCTCTTACTTTTCTTAAACTTTCAGAGCCCTCTGACATTCTGATCAGAAGATTACAAACACTTATCTTACTGCTTGGCCATGTCCCAGGAAAAGATCCTCACCTAGCCACATCCTAGAACATTTTCTCTGTACTTTGAGTCTATACTTTGAGATCACTAAGCACACACATGTACACGCGCACACACACACACACACACACACACACACATCATCCAGCATTCCCCTGAGGATGAATGAATATTCTTGGGCCAAAACTGCATGAGGATTTGGGCAATGTTTTGGCAAGTTGAACAAGGCTCATATTTATGCTCTCTGGCAAGATAATTGCTTGATCATCCTGTTCTTGGTGAAGGGTATTGTTTTCTAATCAAGATAGCTTAACCACCCTTGGGGTGATATTTGATACTGTAGTTGCCTGAAAATGTCATGTTTTCATAACAGATCTTTCTCCAGCATTTAGAAATTTAGGTTATGTTGGAATCAGGGACAAGAAGAAATATTTACTGTGTATCTATTTCCTGATTTTACATGACATTTGATATTTAAACGAATTTTCTGAGATCAATACTATATCCAGTTGGCTGTCAAGGAAATCAGTGCTTTAATTAGTTAAGTGACTTGATATTCATTAATCACAGAGCTCTTATTCTTAAGTTTGTGTTCTTTCCTCTAAGTCATGTTGCTTTTCTAAAGAGAAACTAAAAATTTGAAAACAGAGGGAGAGTGGTCATTATTGACTATATTCTGAAGTTTATATATAAAATCAATTATTTAATTCTTATAAGAATCAAGCTTCTCCTTCCTCTATCCTTTCAACATTGTCACAACTTATAATAGTATTTACATTGTAATACTTATGAAAATATTGTTCACTACTGAGCCACTCTAAACACTCCTCTAATCTTAAGCAATCTGTTTTTAAAAATTTTTTTGGAGTTATCTATTCAGATTTTCATTTGCCTGTTTTCTATTGTATAAATCTACTGGTATTTCTTTACTTCCTCAGATTTCTTTGTCATATGCCTGTACATCAAGTTCACCTACCATCAGTTTCATTTTGTTTACCTATTCATGAACACTTAGGTTGTTTCCATATTTTGGCTATTGTAAGTCATGCTGCAATGAACATGGGGGTGCACATATCTTTTAGAGATTAGTGTTTTGTTTTCTTCAGATAAACATTGTTTAAAAAGTGGAATTGTTGGATCATAAGGTAGATCTATTTTTATTTTTTGAGTAACCCCATACTGTTTTTTCATAGTGCCTGCAACAATTGACATTTCCACCTAGAGTGTACAAGGGTTCCCTTTTCTCCACACCAACACTTGTTATTGCTTATCTTTTTATTAATAGCTATTCTAATAGGTGTGAGGTGATATTTCATTGTGTTTTTAATTTGCATTTCTCTGATGACTAAGTGATCTTAAGCACCTTTCTTATATACCTGTTGGTCATTTATATGTGTTCTTTGAGAAAGTATCTATTCAGATCTACTGTTCATTTTTAATGGGATTATTTAAATTGCATGGAGATGCTTTAAAAAAAAATATTGATTTCAGAGAAGAAGGGAGATGGTGATATAAACATCAGTGATGAGAGAGAATCATTGATTGGCTAAATGCTATATGCCTCACACTGGGGAACCCAGGCATTTACCTCATTGGAAATCCAATCATCATGACCTCCTGCCAGTTGGGCTGAATGGAGATAATTTTAAACTTGTTTTATTTAGGAATCTAAAATGTCTTATGAAGGCCATTCATGTAATTAATCTTTCAAAAGTCCTCAATGACTCTAAAGCTACAAGTGACAATGTGGTTCAATGTATCAAAAATACTAAATTTGGCTTCTATTACAGACTCTAGTGCCAGCTATGGGGTACTGAATGCAACCCATGTCAGTGCTCTAGGGAAATATTTAAAATAATTATTTTATCTAATAGCAAAATGTTATTTTACAGAATTAAGTGAAGGGGAGGGGAAATTATAACATAAGCAAACAAAACAAGAGGGAGAAATAGAAACAGGGAAGTAAGGAGTATTGAGGTTTTAGCGGTGAATTTTGATATTATTAATGTAATTTAAGAACTTCTTTTAGTCCTTGCCTACGTCATTCATTCAGCAAGCATTTATTGTGTGCCTACTATGGGCCAAGAATGTTTCCAGGAACCAGGAATTCAGCAAGGAATGGAGCAGTCATCTCTGTCCTTGTAGAGCTGCATGCATGAGGCTAGAATCTTATCAGAAGCAAGAACTAGGAAGATATATTCTCATCCTTATTAGTAATACCCCCTGAGCATTTCCCTGGGACCACAGGGAAAATGAGGAAAGGAGTACAAGGGCATATAAGGACATGAGTCATGTTGAAACTTTAAACTGGATGATCAGGTCATTAGGGATGCATTATTTTTAATAGATTTGAAGGAACTGAGTGAGTTATCAACATGGATATGTAGAAGAAGGCCATGCTGGGAGGGCAACCGCAAGTGCAAAGGCAGGAATGGGTGTGCTGTTTGAAGAATAGCAAGCAGGTTGGTTTGGCAGCAGCCTACTGAGTGAGCTGGCAGGTCAGAAAGGTAAGGTTGGGGAAGTAAAGATTACTTTGGCCTCTGCTGGCAATGACTTCAGCGCCAAGTATAGGACAGCAAACTGAAGGATTTCATGCAGATGAATGACTTGATCAGACTTATATTTTGATGTAATTATTGCATCATTAACAGGCTGGTTTTATTTGAACGTATAATTTTGTTTAGTTTGTGGGTCATAACTAATCATTTTAAAGCAGGAAAGAGGGACACTTCTGGGATAGAGATACTAACCACATTTATTGTTATAAAGGAAGTACATGTCAATCCTATGCCAGTGAGAGTAGATTTTAGTCCTGGTTGCCACGAAAACAAATGACTTTGGGTGTTAACTGAATCTACTCTCCTCATTTGCAAGCTGGGGATAATGGTTTATACATAATAAGTCATTATTAGTAGTTTAAGTGCTAAGAAATATAATAGAAGGAAATACGTACTGAAATGTTAAGAATGGTATCTTTGGGGCTATTAAAATAATCTTTTTTTGTTTGTTTTTTCTTTATTTTACCAATATTTCTGCCTTGATTTTATGTTACTTATGTAATCATAAGTAGCCAAGACATAGTATTTAATAAATCTTGATGGAGTGGAATTACAGGGAAGGTTAGAAAATGCAATGTAAGGAACCCCAGTACCTAGACATAGGAGCTCAACACTCATTTTTTCTCAATGATTCTCTGACCACACATATTTACCATCTGGGGAGCAGAACTATAATTTGATGAGAGATTTGTTATTATAAAAATCGTTTTCAAAAAAAAAATTTTTTTTAAATATATTTTATTGATTTTGTACAGAGAGGAAGGGAGAGAGATAGCAAGTTAGATACATCGATGAGAGAGAGTCATCGATCAGCTGCCTCTTGCACACCCCCTACTGGGGATGTGCCCGCAACCAAGGTACATACCCTTGACTGGAATCGAACCCGGGACCCTTCAGTCCCCAAGCTGACGCTCTATCCACTGAGCCAAACCGGTTTCGGCCGTTTTCAAAAAATTTGAGATAATGTGATATATGTGACTTTTTAAATGAGAAATAAAATGTAGAAGTATTCACCTAAAATCTGTTCTTTTCTTCCATCACTTGGGCAAAAAGTAACATGAACTTTCCTGCATTATAAATGGAAAAGGGAACAAACTCAGAGTCATTTAATATATGAGATGGTCCCTTAGAAACATCAGGCATTTGCCTATCCCTACAGTTCACACTTTTCACTTTTCCTGAAGAATGCAAGAGTAGCAGTGACTGGATACTGCTGAAAATGTGCACTGTTGACCTGGCAAGGTGGGCACTACCTGGCAAAGTGTTTTTTAAATATATATATATATATATATATATATATATATATATATATATATATATATATATATAAAATTTCAGAGAGGAAGAAAAAGGAAGAAGGAGAGAGCTAGAAACATCAATGATGAGAGGGCACATTAATCAGCTGCCTCCTGCACACCCCACACTGGGGATTAAGCCTACAACCCAGGAATGTGCCCTAACCAGGAATTTAACCATGACCCTCTGGTTCATAGGTCAACTCTCAGCCACTGAGGTATGGCAAAGTGGTTTTATCAAGACCACTCCCCACTGGCAAGGTTTCAAGAAAGAAACAAAAATGAAGAATGCATAAGTTCCATCTAATGCAAAAATGCCAGAATTGAAGGTGATTTTAAAATAACTAGAACCAGTTTTGTCGGAAGGGGATGGAAAAACACTTGTGATCTTCTCTTTTGGTGGTGGAGAACTCCCAAACACCTGTGTATCTCCCAGACCATCTTAGAAAGTCACTCTCTCATGTACTATCCAATGGGTCCTTCAGGCTTTAATGGCTCTTGGAAGCCCTCAGAATGAAAGTCCTGTAGGACACAACTTCATTGGATATTAATTAGATACCTGTTGATTTAAAGGGGAGAGCTCATAGAAGAGGAAATGGAGATTATTGGAGGCCAAATATTTCTATGAATTTCTAATTTTTTTTAAGTTTTTTTTTTGTTTGTTTTTGTTTTAAGCTGTAGGTCTGGACTAGCTAAAGAAGATTGAGTTTTTTCTTTGTGTATTTTTTCTGAATGTTGATCACTGCCTTCCCTGTAGCCAATAGACATTTTTATTACCATGAAGACCAGAATTATTATCCTAATTACTGTGAAAGGAAAACTATGCCTGGCTAAAATGAGGGAACCCATAACCCATTAGTAAATGCTGTCCTTAGTGCTGGAATACTACTGTTCTCCCTTTTTCCACTTAAAACATAGCTGTGAAATGTATAAAAAGATGAGCTTTGGTTTTGTAAAAAAAAGTTTCACAACAGTTTCTGGAGTAAGAAAGCCACTAAAACATGATTTTCTCTGGGTTGTGATATTACAGGTAATTTTAAATTTATCTTTATAACTTCTTGCTTTCCAATATTTTACACAGCAGTAATAAATATCATTAATTATTAAGTATTACTAGCATTACAAAACAATGACAGAAAAAGCAAAATGCATACCTCCAAATTTTACAGGACATTTGAATGCCATTACCTAATGCTCTTTCGTTTTTTTCTTCCTGGGATTTTGTAACTTCAGTTGTAGCAAAGCAAGCTCTCTCTCTACCCAGCCAGATATCTTCCCCAGTCAGTAAGCTATGACTCGGTTCTTTTAAATTCAGTTCATATATATCTAATCCTTATTATGAATGAATTGCGATTAAATCTAAGAACACTATGGAAACACCATAAGAACGCATGGGGAGACTTCCTGTTTGCCAGTTTGCTATTTCCGTCTAATAACAGATTTTAAAAATCTAATTAGAGGACTTGTAAAAAGGAAGCCCAAGTTAAAAATACTTGACTGCTTGACTCAGCACAGTGGGGAATGGTTTATAGGCCAATTATTTATGGTGAATGGGATCTTAGGATGAGACACTGGCTTCTCTAGGCCATTAAAATAATAATTTTTTACTGCTCACACTGCTCCTAACTCTTCCCACTTAATTATACCAGGTTAAATATCAGCCATTCTTACTCCCTTTATGGGGAGGGAAATCACACTGATTCACCCACATAATACCATCCTCATATGCTAAAGGACTGGAGTTGACCTAAGGGGAAGCAAGCAGATGGTTTAGGAAATAAGGTGTGATTTTTCACACAGTGGTTAATGCATGAGAAAGGCATGCGGGGCCTCACATCTACATGTCCTCTTTGAATCTTTCTTAAATGACCCTCTTTGGTTTGATTTCTTAGCTACATTAGATATAAACAATGAATAATTTGTTACCTCTCATATTGGGTATATATGCCCTATCTTCTTTATCCATTCATCCATGCCAGTCACTTAGGTTGTTTCTGTAAGAAGGCTATTGTGACTAATGCTGCAGGAATCAACTTATCCTTGAAACAAACCTTACTGGTTTCTTTTGATTTGCTAATTTTATTTAGAAATCTTCTACATTCATAATTGAGATTATTTTAAAATTGTGTTGAACAATGATTTGTATCAGGTTTTGTTGATTTGGTGAAGTGAGTTGGGATGTTTGTGTTGCAAACTGAAACAGTTTGAATACTGGAGTTATTTTCAGTTTTTGAGAGTTTAGGAGAACTGGTAATAAAACCATGTGGGCTTGGTGCCTTGAGGTAGGTGAGGTGAGGGGCAAGGTCTTGTCTTCCTTATCTGTTTCTTCTAAGATGATCATCTATTTAGGTTTTCTCCCTACCCATAAGGCAACTTTTGAAGTCACTGATGCTCAAAAGAAAACTCATCCTTGGGTAAAGTCTTAGCTTGGGCTGCTGTAATAAATTACTATGGACTGAATGGCTTAAACTATAAACATTTATTTCTCATGATTCTGTAGGCTGTAAAGTCCAAAATCAAGACACAGGAAGATCAGTGTCGGGTGAGGGGTCTTCTCCTTGTATCTTCACATGGGAGGAAAGAGAAAGGGCTACCTCTTAATAAGGTTAGTAAGAGTCATAACCTTATTACCGCACAAACACCCATCTCCCAATACCAACACTTTAAAGCTTTAGTATATGAATTTGGGAGACACACAGACATACATACAATTCACAGCAGGTAGCAATATCTTACCTAATGAAACTTTTGATGCTTCAAATAATGATTTTGAGACATATACAAAGTTTTATCTTTTAAAGATGTTTATCCTACCATTTTCAGTACAGTAGAATTGAAAAGAACAATGAGATCTGGTTAGGTAGATATTTTATATCCACTAAAATTATGCTGTAGAAAAACTATTTACTTGTCATACATGAGGTAGATTATGTAAATATTAATAGTGCTTTTCTTTGAATATTAGCATTACAATGACTTTTTATGTCATTGCCTTCTTCAGATTTTCTATAAATAACATGTTTGTTTTTTAAAACAAAAGTCAGAAAAGCAATGGTTATGTTTAATTCAATTAAACAAAACAGAACCATAAAAACCTGCTGAGTGCTTCCTATGCTCCAAGCACCATGTAAGAAATTAAATGAATCAGTCTCCACCACTCATGCCATTTGCAGCCCAAGGACAGAAGCAGCTAAAATATTATACATAAAAGAAGGCAGAATGGGATAAGTGCTATGGAAATTATGACTTGGGCAATAGACTTGGTCAAAGGCCCCAATTCCTTTTTGTACTTCTGGATATTCCTGCTGGTATTTTAAATGACTTTGAAGTTTCTCTTAGGGTAGATCTGCCAGACAAAATATAGGACACATAGTCAGATAGGCATGCAAGATTTAGAGAAGATTAATTTTAACGTATTTATGTCCTGTGCTTATTTATATTAAAATGTATGTTGTTTATTTAAAATTCGTGTTTTCCTGGGATGAATCTGACAACCTTACCTTAGGAATAAATTATCTGTTATATTTGTATAAGGCAGCATTTCACAAATCTCCAGAACACCAATTCTATAAAACTCAGCAAAAATAGCTCTATGGTCACACATCATAAGAGTGAGTCACTGCCTGCTGCAGCTCCTTGTCTGCATAACTATAAATCTGAGTGATAGTCATCTGTTTCAACAACCAATGTAGACTGGACATTGACTGGTCCAAATGGACTCTGGCCATTAACACAGCTGTGGCCATACTGGAGATCCACGCATCACAATTTACACCTCTAAGCATTTGCTGTTTGTAAGACACCCCACTAGTGCTTTGCCTCCTTCATCTCATTAAATAGCCACCCATCTGTGAGGAACCCATTGGGATTTTACCTATGAGGAAACTGTGGTTCAGAGAGGTTAAGCAACTGGACCAGACTCACAGAGTAGTCTGTGACAGAGTTCGAATCTGTTTGTGTACCTGTTAGTAAGTAGAGATTCAATATAGCCCATAGCCCATCAAAGGCCCTCAGGAATTCTAGAGTCAAGAAACCTTTGACTTTGTTTAGATGAGCAGATTATTTTATGGTACCAAACCATTTTGTTTTGTTTTGATTTTTTTGTTAATCATCACCCAAGGATATTTTTCCTATTGATTTTTAGAGAGAGTGGAAGAGAGTAAAAAAAGAGAGAAATTGATGTGAGAGACAGGTGGATTGGTTGCCTCCCAAACACGCCCTGACTGACTGTGCCTGGGATCAAACCTGCAACCCAGGTATATGCCCTTGAGCAAAATCAAACCTGGGACCCTTTGTTGCACAGGCTGTCACTCTAACCACTGGACTACACCAACCAAGGCATTAAGAACTTTATATACATCTTACCTTCAAGTATCTTTTAAAAAAAAGTTTTAGAAATACATTGGCTCAAAAAAAAGTACCTTTTTTTAACTGTTTAAATATTTTTTAACTTATTGGAAGATTTTATTTTTTGCATATTCTCCACATCTCCGCACACTTCATTATGTTCTTTTTAATAACACAAATTCTTGTAAGAATGTCCTTATATAGAACAACCTCTTACCATAAAACAAATGCTTCAAAAAATTCAACAGACCTTCACAGTGGTTCAAACAAAATAGTTTGTAGAGCCCTTAGTTCTGTGAAATTATTATATAATAGTAGCCCTGTGCACAAATTCATGCGCCAGTAGCTCTCTGCAGGGCCTGGCCACTCTGTGCCTGCTCTTCATGGCCCAGAGGCCCATCTGCGGCTAGGCACAGAATACTTGCCTCATCACTAGGATGATAATGCAAGCTTTCCACATCCCAGCCTGGCCAGAGGCCCATCCGTGGCTGGGAGCGGAATGCTTGCCTTGTCACTGCATTCTACCAGGCCACTCATACTTCCCACTGTCAGCAGCCACTCCCCAGGACTGGGGGACTCCAGCAGGGCTGAGAGGACTGGGCACTAACATCTTGTGGCTATGGGTGCCGCCATATTTGTGATGGAGTGATGGTTAATTTGCATATTAACCTTTTATTAGATAGGATATTAAAAACTGGGAAAGTATGGGGTCAATTTTCTTTCAAATGTCTAAATGCCTAATATGCTACAGCGAGCCAATTATTTTTAATGCAAAAATTTATATTTCTAAGCACAGGGTCTATTAAAAATAACTATCTGGATTTAAGTGTGTCATTAACTAGATTCATAATTTTGAGCATATCAAGGCTATTGAGCTAAATTACCACAAATATCTTAACTTACTGAATTGGCAGTATTAGAGTAGATCAGAGAAACTAAGATTTAGGAACCTTAGTTATCTTTCCCAATGTCATAATTATTTCATTGAAAAAAAACATAAATTGGTATTGGGGTAAACAATTGTAGTTTTAGCACCTATCATCAAAACATTTCATACAACAAATTATTTTTCAGTAAAATTTTTAAATATATTTGGTCTAGATAACAAAAATTACTTCAAATAAAGCTAAGGACTCTGAAATACATTGATTTCCCTTTTGATTTATATACAATAGCTCAATTATATGTGATGTAAAAGTAATTACCAAGTCACTAATAAAAATAAAGTTATTACCCTGGCCAGTGTACTAAGCAGTTAGAGTGTGACCCATGCACTGAAAGGTCATGGGTTTGATTCATGGTCATGGGCACATACCTGCATTGCAGGTTCCATCCCTGGCCCTAGTGGGGACACATACATGAGACAACCAATCTATGTGTCTCTATCACATTGATGTTTCTCTCTTTCTCTCTCTCTGCCTCCCTTTCCCTCCCCTCCCTCTTTTATCCCTTCCACCCTCTCTTGAAAATCAATGGAAAAAAATATCCCAAGGTGAAGATTAACAAAAAAGTAAAATAAAATAAAAAATAAGCTTACTAAAACTACCCTGTTTCCCTGAAAATAAGACAGTGTCTTATATTAATTTTTTCTCCCAAAGTTGCGCTAGGTCTTATTTTCGGAGGATGTCTTATTTTCCGGGAAACTCGGTAGTTGTTTAAAAGATTATCTGTGCCCAATGCTTATACTATTAGGTAGGTTTTTAATGTCTTCTGTGTTATTTAATGATTATCTGGTTAATTAAAATTGGATTTAATAAAATCATTGGAATTTTACCCTTATAAATACAACTTAGTTGGCCAATATAAAATTCTTGTTTATTCAGGGTGATGGTAATTTTATGTATCAGCTTGGCTAGGGCATGGGGTATCCAGATATTTGGTCAGGCATTATTCTGGATGTTTCTGTGGGTGTTTTGAATGAGATTAACATTTTATCAGTAGACTGAATAAAGGAGACTACCCTTCATAATGTGAGTGAGCTTCATCCAATCAGTTGAAACACTGAATAAAACAGAAGACTAACCTTCTCCAGAATAAGACTGATCCTGCCTGATGGTCTCTGAACTGTACCATATTGGCTCTTTCTGGTTCTAGAGAAGCTTTCACCTTTGGATTCAAACTAGGACATCAGCTCTGCAGATTTTTGGATTTGCCAACTTCCATGATCCTGTGAGCCAATGTAGGATACAAGCCCTATTAGTTGGAAGTAGCCTAAGAGAAACAATTGTGATCCAAAAGCAACTTTACACTATCATGTCTCTTTAAGGCATTGGTTCTCAGCCTCTTTTGCTCATTAAAAACATGTGGGGCACTTTTTAAAGCCTGGGCCATCCTAGAAATTGTGAGTTAATTGGTTTTGGGGTGGGGGTGGGGGGGTAAGAGGCAAAAGTTCTCAGGGGATTACAGTGCACAACCAAAGGTAAAAGCCAGAAAGGGGATTAGTTCCCTGCCCATGATATACAGAGTTCCTCCCCACCCTCCCCCTCTGTTAGAGAGCCAACAGAACACCAGCCAATGTTTCTAGGCCAAGAGCTTGTTATTTCTAAGTTCTCCCTGGAGATTTGTTTAATACCATAGGAGTCTTTTTATTTTATTTTCTTTATCTGCTGTGCAAATTCCCTTGCTATGTAATTTCCATCCTTTTATGAATAGGGTATTCTTATTATAATACTCTTATTTTTTAAAAATAAAACCCATTTTAAAAATCACTAGTAAGAAGTGTGATTCCCCTCAGGTGGGTGAGGGGGGAAATCATCAATAATTAAAAACAGCTTTGTACCAAAAAGGTTTTCTTATTCATTTATTAAATTTATTTGTTAATTTTTTAATTCATCATGCAATTCTAGAAATATTCATTCAGTACCTAGACTGAGTCAGGCAATGTACATCATTGGACAAAAGAGGCAATAGGCTTTGCCCTCAGGGAGTTTATCTTCTAGTCTATTGCACCGTGAGCATATGCCAGGCTCCAAACTGTGTCCTGCAGGTAAAGTTTCCTAAAACACAGTTCCTGACCCTCTGCTCAAAAACCAACAGCTTTTTATGATACTGAAATAGTGACCTGCGTAAGTTAAAATCTATAGTTTTTGAAGTCAGGACACCAATCTTTCCTTGTATTTATTAACCACTTTTGAAAAAGTATTGGCAGTTTTCTTCAACAAGAGGGATACAGAATTAATGTACGTTGTTGAGCAAAAGAGCCATACTATTAAGATGATGTTTGAAAAATCGAATTGTAGTTTAGTGTTTGGAAACCCAAGTGTGTAAGGAATTTGCAAAGATATGAAAACTGAAGTTGATCAGGTGAGACACAGCAGAAATTGATGGGGACCTTAGCATCAATGACTGGAGTGGTAGATACTTGACACCAGGAGTTGAAAACTCAGCCTGAGAAGCTCTGAGGATATGTCTTATTTTTAGATCAATCTCTATTCAAGGCAACCTCCGGATGAACTCTACGCATTGAAGGTGACCTTGGCTGTCACTGCAAGTCATAGCTTGGGCTGGATGGCTGCCAAGAGTCCCTGAGTACATAGTATGGACAGCTGCTCCTGCCGCTGCACTGTCCATGAGAAATGACATTTAGTCATGGTTTTCCTCCCCTCGTCTCCAGAGAAGCAGGTGCTTGCTTGCTCTGGCCTTTGGTGGCCTCATCTGTGAAATGAAGGTGCTGAATCAGGTGATTGCTATGTTTCTTTCACACACTAATTCTCTGTGTGTCATTCTGTGTATCAAAAGCACAGGCATGGAGTCCTGTCTTTGACGGTGTTTAGATTAGAGGGTGAAGGATGCAGAATGAGCCTGCACATCTTTTGGAACAGATTCAATAACCTTCCTTTGTGTATTCCAGGGAGGAAGGGCAGGACTTGACTGGGGGTCCAATGTCTTTCATCATAATGGGAGTGCATATTGACACCTTGGTAATGAGAGATTCAGAATTGGGAGAAATTTATGTATTGAGTATATATTTTCTGCCAGATCCTGTGCTGGGTGGTATTAAAATTTATTAAAATGGGTAAACAAGGAGGCAGCTTTTGCTGCTTTTTAAGATTTATGGTTTTAAAACTCTGTTAACATTTGATTGATCTCATAGAAGTCAGGGTTTCTAGGTGTATTTAAACTTGTAGTTGTGATTTAGGAATTTTATCTGAGTTAGTTCCATGATGCTATAGCTGGCAATGCAATTCTAATTTCTGCCATCACAAAAGAAGGTCAGAAAATGTTATCCATGTGAGAATAAACACTAGTCCTGGCACCTAAAATAACTCTTTTCTTTCCTTCATACGAAGGGGTTTTATGAGCTTTCTTGGGAAAACAGTGAACTCTGCATTCAGGTTTTAGGAACAAAGAAGAAGCTCATTGACAAAACCATTGCAAAACCTGCTACAAGTTCCATCAGGAATGAATGCCTTATTGCCAAAAACACTGTCCTTTCGTGCTGTTATGTTTCTGTTCTCACAACATCTCACTCCATTTTCAGTTCCTGTGATTGTTATGAGCTATTTATGAACCTGCCTTTTTGTATGGGTCACAGACATCTATTTTCCTGCTGTGTTTATACCCATTTGGGAGCCTTTAAAATGGAGCTGAAACACTGGCAAATATTAATATGCTTCCTCTGAAAGAAGTATGACCCAATCCTTTTTTTAAAAAGAAATAAATGAGCAGAGTGCAGTTTTGGCTGCTTGGTTCCTATAGCTCATTCTTGGAATTGCATCTGGGTTGTGTTGAGTAGAGTGATCAGAGTCTATAAAGATATTTCTGTTAAAGGCACATCCACATTCTTAATTATTGAATTCTTTAATGATATCAAAAACTCTTCAATCCTTAGCCTAAAGGATTTTTCCATTGGCCTCCATTCTTAGTCTGGCCCACTCTTGGTCTCTTTGTTGTAAGTGATGTGGTCAGGATGACCATGGGACAAGAGAGCCAGATCCCCGGTTGTCAGAGTTCAACCTTAGAGATCACTATGAAGAAAAGAGAAAAGCAGAGGGAATTTCTCATTCCTCCCAGGCTTTAGGATGAGCACAGGGGGGGAAGTTAGGGGCGTCCTTTAAAATATCACTTCTACACCCAGCTCAATGGGCATTACAGACACGATCTTTTTACAGGTATTCAACCTTGCAGTGGTATAAGTTGCTCAATGATTTTATCAGGCAACATTAAAAAGATATGCTTATTTAAAAAAAAAATTCTAATTTTAGCTTCAAGGACTTGGCTCACTTTGAGGCTATGGCTCAGGAGCCTTTAAATGCAAATGAGGGAAACCCCAGGTTATAAAGCATCTGCTTCTGCAGACAGGTTTTCAGTCCTGTTACCTTAGCAACATTTGCCCTTGTATTCCACAGGCCACCTTGACAGCCTGCATAATGTTACCTGCAGGGAGGGGAGGGGGGAGGAAGATTAGAAGAAAAAGAAACAAACAAACAAACACAAAACACGGAGCTCTTGGGAGGGTTTAACATTGGCTAGTGGATTAGGATCCTTGGGATAATGTCCCTGCACTAAAAATAGAAACCTCATTTCCAGAAATAAATGAAGTTGGGGAGAGATAAAAACGTTGATTAAAAGGGGGGGGGGAGGGGAGGGTATCAGAACTAGCTGGACCTGAGAGAGCAGAGATTTTCCAAAAATAGCCTTCCCACCAGCCGTGCTGCAGATGTGTCACTGTAGCGCAGCCAGGCAGGCCATCTGCTGCAGTGTTTCCCTGGAAACTCCCAGCGACGCCCCTCCGCCCCTCCGGAGGGCTTCCTCCCTCCCCTGCCCTGCGCAGCCTAGGAGGCTGCCTGTGATGTCACTGCTGCGGGCTGGGAGGGAATCCCTGGACCTGCGTCCCTTGGGTGGAGCCAATCATGGTTGGCTGTGGATGCTGGAGACCTGAGGCTTTTGACCATAAAGAACGAAAAGGCAATATGCAATTCATCACAGTCCACAAAGCACAGTTCCAAACAGATTCTGAATTCGTGATTTAAATATATATATTAAAAAAAAAAAAAAAGATGAGAGTTAACAGTAAAAGAGTGCTCGCCAACAGAGGCAGCGCTGCAGCCAGTCTTCCTATGGAGTGTTAACCCACGCCCTATGGATGCATGAAAAAAAAGAAATGATTTTTGTAACCACTTTAACAAATAAAGGTAATGGCTATTTCCTATCTATATATTGTTGGGCATATTGCAGAAATCCAGATCTCAGACTGATGGGCTGTGGCTTTGTGGATACCCCTAGCAAAGCAATGTTGAGCTCCTGTGTGTTTTGTCATTTCCAGGGGTAGGAGATGAAATAAGGCATTTAAATGTGCCATTTACCAGCCCATGCGCAGTAGGGAAATAAGACCAGAGAGGGTTAACCTCTGGGTAGGGTTGAAAATATGGACAAAGAGATGACTTTGGAAGGTTGTGTTGCCTTTAGATATGTTTAACTTACATGTTCAGAATCAGAAAGAAAAGAAAAAAAAAACCTGAAAAAAATAAAACAAGCTTTAGCAATGTTAGGGTGGGGCACAGAAATAGAAATAGAGACTCTTGGAGATGTTATTTCTTATCCAGGAACTATAGATAATTACAGCGTCAGTGCTTTGTTGCTTTGTTTTCTCTGAGCAAAAATGAGGGTGTGATTAGAGCGTGTATTGATTGGGTACTGATTATTGGGTACTTGTTAATTTTTGTTGTCACCGTAGATTAAAGATTGAGTTCATGAATCTGTGTTTTGTTGTCATCACTAGAAAAAGATTCATATTTTTAAAGAAAATGGTCTAACTAGGGGAAAATTTGGACATTTTCATATTTTTTTCTACAGTGTTTGGGGTTTTATTTATTTTTCAATGGTTCATTTACACTCTTACAATTCTTTTTCTTCTCATTTACAATTCTTTTTTTCCTTTTTGTCATTCCTATATAATTTCTATCAAAATGCATTTATCCCTTTTCAACATTCAGAAAACATTCTTTTCACATTTTCACAGTTAAGCTAATGTGTCTGTAAAGGAAACCCCCTACACACAGACACACACACACACACACACACACACACCATTCTTTCTGGCCAGAGAGGAGAAAACATGAATAAGTGTCCATGTTTTTTAGTAGTATTTATACATAACAGTCTTCACGTAAGATATTTTTTGGGAATCAAAGGCCAATACTACTTGACTTTACATTATTGCAAAGTGCTAGCTCTATGCAAAAGTAGATTTTTTTTTTTTAAAAAAAAAAAGGTAAAAAATGGAAATTCATACAGGAGAGCTTTTACAAGGCTTTTTAAAAACTTAATCCCTCAATTTTTTTTTAACTCCTTCCTTTCCTGCCTCTTAGGAATGACACAAGGAAGAGCTATTGTAAAGCAATTGGAATTTATAAGATTCTGCATAACTGCTAGTTAGAATTTTCAGTATTGGCAAGGTTTCATTGGATATATGAACCTTTCCACCATTCATCCCTTGAAGCAGAAAGGATAAAGACATGTTTACCTACTATAAATGCTGTCTCCCCTAGCCACACAGGGCAAGGCCATTTTCCTCAGAGTCATTCAGCCAGCCCACAGCTTTTGTCTTTTCAAAAAGTTAATTGTGCCATTAACTCCTTAGTTTGCAAACCTTTGATTGCCTCCCCCACCCACTCCTTTATTACCTTCTTTCTTCCTCCACCCTCTCTATAACCATCACACTGGGCTCTGGAATCTTCTGGATCTCTGGAAACAGGATTCTCATCTGCCATCACCAGGTACCAGTTGTTATCACTTGGAGGAAACTGCCCTGTCAAAAATTACTAGGTATAAAACTCAGAATGAGGCTTTGCAGATTTGCTTGTGACAGGTAGATTCTATTTCTGTGTTGATGACAACAGCACCAGTGTTGCTGATCGGAGAACAGTGTGCATTCAAGGTTTTCAATCCATCACAGAGAAAAGAAAAACAATGGCAGCGTCTCCAAGCTCAGACATTTTATAATGGGAAACTATATTGTTATCTGTTTCTCTGTACTTCAAATATCAGATAGGAGAAAATGGGACAAAATAGGATGCATTTGTTTTGCCAAAGAAAGCATATTAAAGAAAAAAAAAAAAAGCCTAACTACAAAACACCTGACATTTCCAGCAATCAAATGTCTGATCACTGGGCAAGATATTAACAAAAAGCATTTATTAAATCTTTAAGTAAAGCAATGCCCATAAAATGATAAACAACTTTCCTCTAAAGGGGAATTTCTCTATAGCTGATATTTTGTATCTTAATAATACAAAATGAAGTCAACATCCTACTTAATTGAATTATAAAGATATAATACTTTACCACAAGTAAGCTTAATTCTTGGAAAAATAGAAATGCATTTTCAAGTTTTATGCTAGAATTTTCTAGAATATGTCATTAAAAGTATAGGAGGATATACTTTGCTGATTCTGTAACCTTGGTTAAGTCACTTAACCTCTCTGAACCTTGGCTTTCTTCTGTCATTGAAAATAGAGACAATATATACATGATTTTTGTCTCTCCGTGTTTTTTTTAAGGTTAATAGTGCTGATGCAAGCAGACATGCTTTTGTAAATAAGTAACAGCGATGCCCACATCTGATTCACTGTTACGTATTTTTGCACTTTCTGAGCTCAGTTCCAGCTGAGCAAGCCCTCTGTCCTTGTCCTTGTCAGCTGTATGTGAACATGTTGCCCTCTAGTGACTGCAGTTCGCAGAGGCCGCAAGGTAGCCTTGAGAGGGGAAAAAATAAGTTAATGGGCTTCAAGGAGGGAGGTTGGCGGTAGTAAATTATGGAAATAAACCAATCAAAGGAGTAAGATAAAAAAAGCAACAGCTTAGGATGAGTAAGAGGACCCCATGCACAAACTGAGAGAAAAGGAAAGGGTAGAATAGAGAGAAGGAAGATGTTGATGAACCTATAAAGCCCATTGGCTGGGAAGGCAGAGGAACCGCAGTGCCCAGCTTTGTTAATAACCAGCATAGGACCTTCCTGAGCTCTGGCCTCTCTAACCAGCCCATAGCTGGGAAATGAGATCATTAAAATAAAGGTTAACCAAAGTTCCTTGCAAGACCCAAATTCTTTGAGTCAACGTAAAAAGATGAGAGGGAAATAGAACATTAAAAAAAAAAAAAAAAAAAAAACAACATGAAAGAGCAAAGATGAAAGGTCTGCCGAACAAAGATTTCCAGAGTAGATTTTTAATGTGTCTGAAGTTACTTCAATATTTCAGGATCTGAATAACAATCAAGTGCAGGAATGATGCAAACAAATTTGGGCATTTGGTCCGTTGTGTGACTATTGTCACCAAAGTGTTTCCTGTCCTGTGGTTACCTCCCTCTGGGGGACCAAAATTGTGTGAGGTCACATCCTCTGAGACTGAACACCTACAAACCTCACTGACTAATTTCCAAAGAGCTCCTTCTTTTGGAAATTAATCTGTCTTTACTTAGAATCATCTGAGAATCAAGTGATCTTATTGTGGGAAATTTTGTAAGCCTAGTTCCCCATTTCAAATGATAGCCATTACAATCTTGTGTGCTTTAGGCTGTGCAGTGCTTTTCCCTAAACCAAGAGGATATTATAGGAAATGAATCTATTCCACAAGAGCTGTGTGATTAAAATAAAGATGGTACAAATGATCATGAGGTTCTAACATGGCTCTCCCTGGAAAGATGATCACTCATGGGTATTTGAAATAATCTTACTAAAAGACAGGATGGCACCGGTCAATGGAAGGAGTACTGCTTTAATTCTCATGCTGGCATTTGTTAGTTGCGTGATCTGCAATATTCTAAACTTTGTAAACATCAGTTTTCTCATCTGAGAAATTCACTTCATTCACTCATGTTTATTGGCTATTTACAGTGTGCCAAGTATTGTGTTAAACTCCAGGACTGCAGTGTTGAACAAACCCTGTGTCATGATAAAGATTGGACGGGTAGATCTTTTAAAATTTTGAGTGCTGAGGGAACTTCATACTGCTTTCCACAGTGGCTGCACCAGTCTGCATTCCCACCAGCAGTGCGCGAGGATTCCCTTTGCTCCACATCCTGGACAACACTGGTTGTTTGTTGATTTATGGATGATAGCCATTCTGACAGGTGTGAGGTGATACCTCACTGTGGCCTTAATTTGCATTTCTCTTCTGATTAGTGATGTTGAACATTCTTTCATATGTCTAGTGCCCATTTGTATGAAGTTACCTCAAAAAATTAAAAACGGAATTGCCTTATGACCCAGCAGTTCCACTTCTGGGAATATATCCAAAGAAAACTGAAACACTAATTTGAAAGAATATATGCACCCCTCTGTTCACTGCAGCATTATTTACAATAGCCAAGATTTGGAAGCAGTCCAAGTATCCGTCAGTAGGTGAGTGGATTAAAAAAACTATGGTACATTTACACAATGAAATACTACTGGGCCGTAAAAACAAAGGAAATCTTACCTTTTTTAAATCATGGATGCACCTGGAGAGTATCATGCTAAGTGAAATAAGCCAGTCAAAGAAAGACAAGTACCAAATTATTTCATTTGTATGTGGAATCTAATGAACAAAATAAACTAACAAAGTGGAGACAGACACATGGATACAGTGAACAGACTGACAGCTGTCAGAGGGGAGGGGGTTGTGGGCTAGATGAGAAGGGTAAAGGGATTAAACAAGAAAAAAAAGAAAGACTCATGGACACAGACAATAGTATGGTGATTGCCAGAGGGAGGGGAAAGAGGGGAAGTAGAAGAGAGTAAAGGGGGAATAAATGGTGATTGAAGGAAACTTGATTTGTGGTGAACACAGAATACAATATATAGATCATGTATTGTAGAATTGAAACCTGTATAATTTTGTTAACCAATGTCCGCTTAATAAATTTAATTGAGGGGGGGGGGGTTCACCTGTGAAGAGCAGCATTTGAAACTGAATCTTAATTTGGGAGCCTGTGACCCATGGGAACACTGGAAGTGGCATCCTCTAAGCATTTCCTTCTGGTGAAACCCAAAACCTGTTACCGCCTTAGAACTATTAGCTTTGCCAGAGCGTTTTCCATTAGCAAGTGGACAAGGCAGTTACTATATAGCAGACTGAAACTCTTTAAATATTATCATCATATCTAGCCCCCTCCTATGTCTAATAGCTTCTGAGCACCTTTCCGCACAAATAGGAAGGAAAATGGCCCCTGTTTCTCAATGTCATATTCCTCACAAGCCCAGTGTTGTCTTCTGTTCTACCCCTTTTCTGCCCAGGGATTTTGAAACTATTTCATGGGGCCACCAGGTGGCAGTTAGGGCAAATGGTTTTATGTTCTCAGCCCTGTGTCCTTGGGGGAAGGCCAGGTGGTTGCTGATGGAGAAGTAAGCCCAGGAAATATGAAGGTCATGGAGCACTTGGGACTGTGGGGCCCCAGGCTCCATGCTTCACATACAATACCTCACATA
This sequence comes from Pipistrellus hanaki, assembly GCF_964339955.1. Taxonomy (NCBI): domain Eukaryota; kingdom Metazoa; phylum Chordata; class Mammalia; order Chiroptera; family Vespertilionidae; genus Pipistrellus; species Pipistrellus hanaki. Next base: position 16,133,818 of record NC_140505.1, read on the forward strand.
CCTCACACAGTCCTTGCAGCAACATCTGTTCAATATAGCCATTAAACAGATGCAGATAAAGAGACACGGGTAGTAAGGAGCTTTCCTAATGCGGAAAAACCAGAAAGTGCCACAGAGTGAATTCAACTCCAGATGATGTGTCATTCCACTGCAGCACAAGGTCTAAAACTGAAGCCAGGGAAAAGGTGGGAAAGTGACTTTCTCAAAGCATTTTAAGATGAATTTAACAGCTAGTACATTTTCTTTCAGCTACCGTCCATCTCTTGGTCTCCCCACCATTTTTGTCTCTCCTGACACCTAGGTGGTGATTTTTCTCCTTCTGTAGTTTGAGTCTCTCCTTAGCTTTCAGATTCTATACATTTCACTTCTCTTTATAAAGAAAAGCAATCTTGGTGTGAAAACCTGTTCAGGAGCCTGTTGACCCAAAGACTAAATATATGGCCCTGGTGTCCTAGCTGTTTCAGTTGGAGAATTTACAGACAACAATTCACTGAACCAAAATTAACAATGGCCCAGCTGGGTGGATTAGTTGGTTGGAGCCTCCATTCACACACCAAAAGGTTGATGGTTTGAATCCATGTCAGGGCACATACTTAGGTTGCAAGTTCGATCCTTAGTCAGGACATATGCTGGAGGCAACCAATAGATATTTCTCTCACATAGATTCTTTTCTTTTTCTTTCTTTCTTTCTTTCTTTCTTTCTTTCTTTCTTTCTTTCTTTCTTTCTTTCTTTCTTTCTTTCTTTCTTTCTTTCTCCTTCCTTCCTTCTTTCCTTCCTTCCTTCCTTCCTTCCTTCCTTCCTTCCTTCCTTCCTTCCTTCCTTCCTTCCTTCCTCTCTCTCTCTCTCTCTCTCTCTCTCTCTCTCTCTCTCTCTCTCTCTCTCTCTCTCCTTCTCTCTCTCCTTCTCTCTCTCTCTTTCCATCTCTCTTTCCATCTCTCTCTAAAATCAATAAACTTATCCTTGGGTGAGGATTTTTTTAAAAATGAAACATTTGGATTCTTACTCTCTTTTTGGATTCTTACTCCCATAAGGCGTGGCTAAACATTAGAGCTGATTTAGTCTATTTTTTTTTCCTGTCAATATTTTATGCTCTTGATGAGAAATAATTAAAAGCTATTTTTACCCTTCAGGCAGCATATTACTATTTTAAACCTAGAACATCTATTATTCAATTTTGGCCTAAAAATAGGCCACCAATTCATTACCCATTTTCTGGAGACTGCTACTGGCTTGATAGTATGTGTGTTCTGATTGGCAGATATTTTGAGTAATTACTGTTCTCAGTTGTGCCTACTTTATTTCAATACATGTTTAAGATGAAAGTGGAGGAATGCTTTAATGAGATATTAAATAGATCATATTTATATAAATGTACAGAAATATTAAATAATAGGTTTGCCTTTTTCTGGCATTTGAACTGACCTGCTGGGTAAAGCTAGGAACTATTTATTTCTAACTGCCATTTCTTTCTAAAAAATATTCCAAATCAGTGCATGAAACCAGTAAATATAACATTTCAGAAGTTTGTCTCCTATTGGGTGATACGCAGTGCTTTCCATTTTTGGCCCATCCCTATTTTCATGGGACATGCTATTTGGTTATAAAGGTTTTCTGATTAAAGTATCAGAACAGCAAACACGGGAACTGGGGAGATAATTTTGAATGCAAAAGGGTTTTTGTCATCTGGTTGCATTCTGTGGGAGATAAATTTTCCTATCAAAATGTCAAGTTATTTTCCTTTCACAATGAATGAGGAAAGAAGTTCATAAATGTGGAACAATAACTCAGTAACTAGAGTGCTGAGTATCATTTATTCTATCCTTATATCACAGCAGAGAAATGTCAATGTGCCCGGCAAATGTCTATGTAGCAACTAAGAGTCACTGGCACACTTTTTTTCTTCTTTTTCTTTTTTCAGAAAATAGGATTCTGGGTAAATATTCTGGAATGTGCAGAGTGTTACTGTTAGTACTTGTGGGGATTTCTATCAAGGGTAAGAACTTCCTCTCTCCTTTTATGCTGGAGTTTTCTTAAACTGTCATTCAGACAAAAGACACACATTTCATGAATTCCAACTGTGGGAGTGTTTCCCTCACAAATTTGTGCTTCCAAGAGTGAGGTCTGGTGAACATGCTCATGAGCCTTGTAACATGTTCCAAGTTCTGCTGAAGTGCTTAATTCATTCATTAGTCAAAGACTAACACATTCACAGCAATGAATTGCACTATAAGCATTCTTTCTTGATGAATGCATTAGTCCTACTACAAAAAGCAAGAACACCAGTTATATAAAGCAATAATAATGCACTAAGAGTTGTAAAGTTGTTTGTTTGTTTGTTTGTTTTTTAATGGTATAATCACAGGGATTATTTTAAGGAAAAACTAGTTGCCTCTCTTTGTAGGGTTCAGTCTCAAACTGCTCAGGGGAGTTAGAGGTAAGCTAGTAAAATACTTGAACATTAGCATTTTTGAACCAGGCTGAGTGAAGTGAAATATTTCTCAGACTCTCTGCTCCTTTCTAAATGTCTTTTGGGCAGAGAGGGGACGATACTGGCCTTGCTTTTCACTGGAGTAAAGGTTAGATGGCACAAGCACCTTGAATCATTAACATCCTATTCCCCAAGAGTGACTAAGCTCAAATCCATCAGTGGGATGCATGCCAGGACCCTCACCCCTTGTTTCCGGCCCTGTGGTTCTTAGGAATGTGCTCAAACAACCACAGCATTCCTGATCGCCACCTCGAGGTGACAAAAGGAAAAATGAGTGTCAGTGAACCAGAAGAGGTTAGGCCATCTATTTTATCCTAAAAACTGTTTGGAGATAAGAAATTTCCGTAAATTACAAGCATGGTGATGATACATATATAGAAGATATTAGCAACATCCAGAAGTATAATTTCTGTAAATATTTATTCTGGTCTCTCTGGCATATTAGGAATTATGTCTTGCTTTTAACTCCCATCTCTTGTTCCCAGCTTTTCTGCATTAGGGAAGTGCCTTGGTGAAAATAGCCTTGAAGATTACATTATGATTAGTGGCAATTACACTCTAATTGCTTGACATTAATACTCATATTTGCTCATTTTTGCTAAAATCTGAGTAAAGAATAGAGTGTAATGATATGAATTTATATCATATAAATGGATATTAGGATTACTGCTCTGATTTAAAAAAATAGTATTCAAATAAAGTTCACACTTAACAATTCTGTGTAATTAACAGTTAAGTAGTCCCAATTTTAGGATTAAAGTTGGTGGTTTCTAAAGATTTTTTTTATAGTTCTACTTCATTTTGGTTCTAATTTTCAATATTAACCTGAGTTTCTGGTTAATTTTAGTATAAAAAAATGATACCCATTGTAATATGACTCTACTTTCAGTCTCATGATGGTATTATTCATGAGTTGTTGATTTTTTTATTTTTGTTTTTTTCTTCATTTAGCTTTTCACATATAAGTGGGTTACAAAACACATTTGGTTTATTTTTTTGCTACATTGTACAGTATGCCAAGTCATTAGATTGACTTTCCTCATTTCCTCACTACCTATCAATGACTGTGATGTATGTAAACCAAGAACATTATGCTCCAGTTTACATTATAGATAATTAAAGTAAATTTTATCAGACCCGTTTGAAAGGTTAAAAATCTCCCATAGTCGAGAGATGAATAAATATACGTACCTATGTGTCATATTTTATTTATACAAGGTATATATATAATTCTCTCTTATCCCTTTAGGAATAAATTTAAATCCCCTGTTTGTGAAACCAAAGTGCATTTCCCACCAAAGAAATACTTACAAAGACATGCAGATATTTAATTCAGATGACTGACTCAGACTTAAGACAGTTTGCTAGCTCTTTCTGCACCGAGAAACACAGAGAATCTCAAAGCAGACTTGTGCCAACTTGGTAGGAAAAGTCTTCCCTTAAAAGCTCATTATCTTCCATAGGAAATGCTGCAGTGCACCTTACATCACCCAGCCAATTAGTGCACCTGAAAGGCGCACGATACTTCCTGCTGGCAACCTCAAAGTGAGAGAATTGGAAGGCTACTGCCTCTGTTGTGTGCCAAGGCCCCTAAATCACGCAAGGAAGTGAAATAGCTCATGCCAAGAAAATGGCAATTGCAGGAAGAAGCAAATAATGCAAGGTTTTGTGTCTCTGCTATGAATGTGAATACTCATTTACCAGGAGCAGCTTCAGCTTCAAATCGACAGCTTTTGGATTTGTAAGGACATTGTTAGTCAGGGTGCTGGTGAGTGGGCAAGATGAACAAGCAAACAGCCATACCGTGAGGAGGGTGTGGGAAATTCCATTCCTGCTTTGGCTTCAACAGTGTGGGAATGGGGATAAAACCAATGGTTTCCAGGCAGTTTCGATCTTTCCTCTGGTAAACAGGCAGACAAGGCCATGTCTGTAATATCACCCTCTGCCAGGTTCTAAAATTTCTTCCTTACAACCTTTCTAAGATGTGTAATGGACCACCTGCCCTTGGCCAACAAGAGAGAAGAAACAGAGTCAGTGAGGAAAATGTTGCCAAGACATCGGCCATGTAATTCCTACCATGTCAGATTTGGGTTAGATGCAATATTGGACTCCGTAGAGACATTTCTGTTCTCTTGGTGGAACACAGAGAGATACTGAGGGTGTGGAGGTAGAGGGTAGCCTCATCTGGCAAGCACTAGTAAATAGCTGTCTTCCTTCAGAATAGTCTTCAGGAGAAAGGTTGCAAGCCTGTCCCTACACATTTCTCAACCCACACACAGTGTCTGAAAGCTTCCACACCTTGCTTCTTACTCTCTGAAATATTCCTATTGTTAATTAGAAACTCTACATGGCTTCAGGGGTCATCTTATTGAGAACTTAAGTCTGATAGCTTTCCTTCTAACATTTTGCTGAGACCAATGGTACTGACACTTTGAACTGTAACTAGAGAACATGGAAAAGAGCAAAGGGTCCTCCTTCTCTAATTCTCCAAAGAAAAGTGCTGAGGTGGGTTTGGGGGCTGCCAGTGGTTCCTGGAAGATACCTGAAAGGAAAATACAGAAAAGAGAAGTGGATAGACATATTTCTGTCTTGATATGTTGCTAGTGTTGCATGGATCTGCAACAGAAAGTACTACCTTCTCATTCTTTCTCCCTTCGCTACACCTCTCAGGCTGCTGCTTTCAGGACCAAGCACTCTGAAGGGGTGGGAATAGAAGCTACCCACTGGAGTGGAAGAGATTTGAGAGTGGGGAATTCAGGGAAATTAACCCTGAAGAACTAGAAAGTAACTAAAAAGTTTTTGGAGCAGAGAAAAAAAAAATGAATCAAAGAATACAGAAACAAAAGATGTTAGGGGGTCCAAGGGAAGACAAACATGCCCGGATTCATGTCACTGCGGTAGAAACAGAAGAGAGAATATGACTAAGGATGTGTCAGAGATGTCAGGTAACAGGATTTTTTACATGACTAGACATAAGAGGCAAAGGAAAGAAAGAAACAAGGCATGATTCTGATGTTTCTTGCCTAGGAAATAGGTGAAGGAGTAGGTCTAACAAAATAAGGAAATCAGAAAATAAGATTAATTTGGGGGAGAAAATAACGTATTTTTAGATATATTGAATTTATCAAATCTATGTGTTGTATCTTGGGGCTCAATCATAAAGCCTGCTACACATTTAAGTGTTTATAGAATGATATTAACTTTTTAAAATGCATATATTTTTGAGTGATAAAAATAAATTAAAATCATACTATGTCATGATTCTGTTTTGTAAAGAAAAAATGTTTTGCGTATATACATAGACAGGAAGATGTAACATTATATCCTGTGGGGTATTAATAAGAATAGTTGTGTCCTGAAATTTTTATGGATAGAATGGAAAGTACTTGGAATTAATACCAGTACAGGGTTACCTGGGATCTTATTGCTACTTCTTCATAGGGAAAGAAACCTAGTTTCACACACTGTGAAAGAAAAGAAGAAGACCCATACATAGTTTTATCTAATATTAGTTGAATTATCAAAAATTATTTTTTTGGGGAAAATTTTGTCTAAACTTGTCCACAAAAATTTCTTAACTAAGTTTTATTTTTTATGGTTTATATCTGGCTTTTAGCAAGTATCACATGAAAATAATCATTTCCATATTTTTGTAACACCACATTTGAAAATACATATTGCCTAATAAATGTTATCTAGGATTTTTTTTTTGTATAAAGATCTGTAAAGATAAATTTCTTCTATATGTTTTTACAAAAACTTCTTTTATTTGCCTTCAAAGTTGTTGTTTATCTTTAACTAAAATTATAAAATTTGTCACTATTTCCACTTTTCTCCAAGTAACTAGATCACTCAAAGTAAATGACAGTTCTCATTCCTCTAACTATATTTGCTCCTCTCTCTCACACATGTCATGACTTACAAAATTGTGTTTCTATGTACACTACCTTATTGCCTTCATTTATTAAAATTGTTTACCACCTTAAACTTCTTTTGGGAAAAATAATATTAGTAATGTTGTATCTTTACATATAAACATACTGTTAATATATACCAATACATTATGGCAATATCTTATTAAGGAATTAAGTGATATTGAGTCCACAACTCAAGAGAAGAACATAAACCTTATTGTGCCCATAAGAGCAAGAGAACGTACTTATATTTTTATTATTATATTATGTATGTGTTTCATTAGAGAGATTTTGAAAGATGTCCAAATCTTTATTTTAGTTCCTTAGTTTTGCTTAAGCTCCAGTTTTGAAATGTGTGCATTGGCCTAACTTTGAAGGAGCTGAAACTACATGGTTGATTTTTGCAATGGAAATTCATAAACATTAAATTGCCACTGAAATTTATGTATCGGAGAAAGTAATGAGGATGGTTTGAAAACTTGTGTTCAGACTGAAGGTCACCAAAAATATTTCTCTATGTAATTTTGCTAACTGAATGTACATTTGCACCCTAATCACTGGCTTAATTTTAACCAAGATAAACTAGAATAGGAACAGCTCTTTAGAAGAGTGGGAAATATTCTAGAAACTTCTTTAATTCCTAAAGAGCTTGATGAGTCTTGCCTTTTCATTCTTAGCCCCTGTTTGGTTTTGACATTGGCTAGATACTCTGCATTTATAAGCCAAATTTCATATATATCATCAGATTCAAATCTCACAACAATTCCATATATGTTGTCATATTCAGTCCTCATAATAGTTTGTTGTCTCAGTTTTTAGCTTAGAAAATGGAGGTGGTTCTCCCAAGATCACAACTTTCAATAGTGGGATAGTCTGATCAAATCCATATTTGGGGACTCTGCATTCTATATTCCTTCCATTTAATGGAACAAGACTTTGTACTAAAGTTGACATAGCAAAAGGAATAGGACAATGACATTGAATAAACTATTAGATATGGCAGAAAGTGTGCACCACATTGAAATGCAAATACTGAGGACCATAAAACAATATTGATTTTACCCTCTATTAATTGCGGAGTATAATTTATCCATGCATTCATTGTGAAACAAGTAAGTTAGAGTGTGGTTTTGTTCCCAGAGTGAGTATCGACCAACTCTGTGCTTTGATAATTATTTTGGCCTTCTGACACTAATTATATTATTCTCGCTCAAACAAATTTCACCTTCTCCATATTCAACTTTGTTTGATTCTTAACATCATACTGAAGAGATGTTCATTTGGTTTTTCATCTTTCTTTCCTTGAGAGGTATGTTGTAAGAATTAATTAATGCTCTGAGTACCTTCAAGTAGTTGGTTCTAGTGGGTACTTTACTCCCTGGTTAACCCAACACCCTGTCAGGGCCCTTGAAGTAGGACAAAGAGAGTTGAAAGATGTATCATTTTGGTTCTTGATAAAGAAATCCTGGCTATAAAAACAAAAACAAAACTATCAAGTGGTTTGGAGACCCATTGACAACTGAAAGACATGGCTGAGAGAGCCTCGATAGCAGGGATTCTCATATTTCTGGTTCCACCAATAACACCTGTGTGAATAAATGCAGGCTGCCACCCTCCACATTCCCCATTAGAGTAGGTAAGTTTAGGATAACACAAAAAGACTAATTTTCATCAGCTTTTCAGATGATTCTAAAGTTAGAGTCACTACCTGTTCTGGTTTGCCCAAGGCTGTAAAATTTCCCAGGATACAGGACTTTCAGTCTTAGGCCAATTGGAATGGATGGTTGGTCACTCAGTTCCCAATGCAGGTGATCAAGGTTTCACTTTCTGAAGTACTGCAGTAATGTTGGTTGAGTTCCAGGAGTTTGGTCCAATTCAGGTTTAAAAAGGACAATCAATTTTGGGTGATTTGGAGATTAGCCCATTTCCCAAAGTGGATCTTGGATCATTTACTGAATGCCTACAGTCCAGATGCCTGCATGCTAACAAGATTCACAGGCAAGCTAAAGTTTGATGCTCACTGCCATCGAGTGTCAGAACCAGAGCTGCTTAGCTTGAGAATAAATGAAATTACCAAACTAGAGTCTTTGAATGAGACTGGGGGCTATAAGTTGTCTCCGTTGCTTTTTGAGCTAAGATGCATTTATTCTAAAACCTCTAAAGGGTTCCACTATCAGAATCTTGTCTTCCACCATAATGAATAAGAAGTATTTTGTGTGTGTGTGTGTGTGTGTGTGTGTGTGTCTATGTGTGTGTGTGTCTATGTGTGTGTGTGTGTGTGTGTGTGTGTTTTAATGAGTTCCCTTTTGTGGTTGAAAAGGTCTTGGCCTTCTTGATAGTTTGTACCTGGTTTTGAGACAGTTTAGCCCTGGAATCAGACCTGGGGGAAAAAATCAAGTTATGATGGGATTAAAGAAAACTCTGAAGAATTACTAAACCCCTCTACTTTATTTCCTGCTTTCTATCTATAAATATCTGCTCTAGAAATAGAGGAGAAATATTGTAAATATTGAGCAGAGTGGAAAGAAATTGTAAGTTCATTACTGTTCCGGACTGATGCAGGTGAGCTAGCGATAGAGCCAAGTGGGTTCTTTTGGATCATATACCATGAATTAGAGTGTGGATATTAGGGGTGGAAACAGGCTATTAGATCATCAGTCCACTTTCCTCTCCAAGCAGCAATTCAATTTGTTTTCTTTTTCTCAGCTCACTTCTTGGAAGAAAAAAAGAGAGAGAGAGAGAGAGCATTTCACCTCCTCCTCAAAGAGAGTAAGACCAAACAGAACACTTCTTTCTTAACATGTGTGGTGATTGAGAAGACGAGGCAGGAAGGAAATGGAGGGGAGACGTGGGAATCACAGTTAACCTGCAGGATGATCTGGCTGCTCCCTTCAGCTAACGGAACAGTTTGGCAGTCAGTTGCGGTCCCCTGAGAAACAAGCAACATCTATTATAAATCCCAAGGATGCGGTGCAATTCTTAGTGTAAATGTACAGCTTACTGAGAGGCGACTGTGCTGTTATCACAGCACAGGATAGCATATACCATGAACTTAAGACGGGTGTGAGAGAAAACTACAAAAACAAAAACTAAGCCATTTTAAAAACAAACCATGCTCTAACGATAGCCTTCAGGGATCATGGCCTTAAATTGTTTTGTAAAATCTCTCAGCTCTTCATCTCAGGCATGGAAGACGTATATGGATTACATACATGATTTCTTGCCTATTTTTGATGTGTGTGGGGTTGTTTTTTTTCTCTCTCTCTCTCTTGACTTAATATTTTTCCTTATCTGAGTATTAACACAGTGTGAAGCTCCCCAAATTTCCTGAATTCAGGAGAGGGAATAAAATATTGCAAAAGCTCAATGAGTTTTCTGTTAAGTATGTTTTGTGAAAGACTTCAACATGTCCACATTCTTCTGAGTTTCTGTGTCAGCACTATATGACTAAAACTTCCGATATCCCCTGCACCATCACAGAAACTACAGAATTGCCCCTTTTATGGATCCCCTTTACTGCACTTTTTTGTACATTATCTTACTTCACAACCTCCAATATCTTTGTTCTGACACTTTGTGCATTGGGGTTTTCCCCTGCGTTTCGGTGGGCTCCAAGGACACACATAACATCGCTAGCTTATTTTCCCCAGTTGGACCTTTTTGAATATAACTGATTCAAAACTGTGTGTTCCAGAGATAAGTATGTTAGTCTTTTCTCCTATCAGAGGATTCTATTTTAGTAGTTTATTAAGTAGACAATTGGCTTTGAGTTAAGACTTGATAAATAGATTTTCATTGCAACTTAAATATCTGTGAAAACCGCAGTTTATGGTTCTATCTGCCTCTTTGAGGTTATTGTTATTGTTTCGCTTTTGGCTTATGCTTGGACTTCTCAGCAGGGTCTATTAGCTTTTTGGAATGACTGGCTTTAGTGGTTTATTGCATGAATTTCCCCTCTGCATTTATTTCCATTTAAACAATTCATTACCTACAAGCATCTTTGGGAACCTGAGGCACGCTTCCAAGGAAATACCTGTGGAAAAAAATAAATCTGTTCAGATCTGCAAACAAATACAGCAGTTGCCAAACTGTGGCTCTTTTTCTCAGTGATTGTAGTTTTAATATGAAAAAGTAACATAAGAGGCTTCTTGTCAGTTTTTGTTCAGATGGCTAGCTGATTCAATGAGTAGTAAGCAAGGGAGTATATATAAATATAATCTGTGCTTACTCAAAAATATAAAACCATTTAGAGGGGAAAAAAACCCATTTCCTCTATCATTATAGGATTGTTTATTAGAGACATGGGAAGGTCAAGTTTTAGAATTCAGATATCCTTGACTACAGGGAGAGATGATATATCCTTGGATAGGCTGAGGGGCACCATTCTGGTTGACATGTCTGTACTCCCAGGAATCACGTGCTTATAGACATAAAGTTGTCTGTTGTAGTAGGTTCACTTGTTATTTTCAGAAGCTTTTGCCACTTTTTAAGTTTTTAAAAACTTAATTAGTGTTTTAAACCATTATGTTAAGAAGGGGTGATTATTAAACCTGGTATAACTTATCACAGATTTTATCACAGAACTTGACAGCCAAAAACAGTGACTGGGCTGTATAGGTGCCTGAATTGAATAGGGTCATGCTGTTCACACCTTCTTGGAGACAAGCCTCCTACCCATGATCTTGGCAGCAGAGCAAGACACTAAGGTGCAAGGAGAAGGTGACTATTTTGGAAGTTAGCAGACTTCAATTCTGGTTGTTTTTCAACTTGGTAGCTATGTGGCCAGAAATAAATCTCTTAACTTCTCTGTTGTTTGATTTCTTCACCATAGGAAATCTGATCAAATATACCAGCAAGCATTTTTCAGGATATAGGTTAATGCAAACACTACAGTAATTTCAAAAAAGATGAAAAAAGTAGGAGGAACAACTGAAACTGCTGAAAAAGCTAACTAGATAGCTATAGTTATTTAAGAATGTGTGATACTTGAACATAATAGATTATTCAGAAATATAGCCAAATACACTATGTTTCAACAAAGGTGCAAAAGTGATTTAGTGGAGGAAAGATTGCCTTTAAAAAAATGCTGGAGCTAATAGATATCCATAGGCAAACATACATACATACATGCATGCATACTCTGCTTAATCTGCACATCTTAAACAAAAAAATAATTCAAAATCAATCACAGACTAAAATGTAAACTGTAAAACTGTCAGAATAAAAAAAAAAAGCTTAAGAGAAAATTATCAGGACCTAGGGCTAGGTGAATTGTTAGACTTTGCATGAATAGTATGATCCATAAAAGGAAAATCTTATAACTTGGATTTCATCATAATTTAAAACTTTTGTTCTGCAGAACTATCTTGTCTGGTGGTAGTCACATGAACCTATGCATGTGATAAAATTGCATAGAACCAAATTCAAATGTACATACAAATGAGTGCATGTAAAACTGGTAAAATCTTAATAAGTTTGGTGGATTATATAAATGTCAATTTATTGGTCATGGTAGTGATCTGTAATTTTGCAAGATGTTACTATTGAGAGAAACTATTAAGTGAAAGGTACATGGGACTTCCCTATAGAATTTTGGCAACTTCCTATAAATATATAATTATTTGAAGATAAAATATACTTCTTAAAATATTAAGAAGAATTATAAGGACCCCTCAGGGCTTCAATTTAGTGATTTAACCAGTTATATGAGAAAATTAAGCTTTCACTGACACTGTTTCCTTCCCATTCAAAGCCTAGTCAACAAGAAGATATTAGAAGAGAAAGGTAACAAGGACACCTGAGGCTGCAGAAATGTCTGCCCCCAGATGTTCTTTTAGGCAGAAAAGAGAGAAGGGAACCCTCAGGTTCTCATACGTTAGCATACATTAGATTTTCCAGACTTGTTAAAACACAGATTTCTGATCCTCAGCCCAGAGTTTCTGATGAGTAGGTTTGGATGGTGGGGTTCAAGAATTTGCATTCTAGATTGGTTGGTGTGGCTCAGTGGTTGAGTGTTGACCTATGAACCAGTGGGTCGAGGTTAAATTCCCAGTCAGGGCATATGCCCAGGTTTCAGGCTCAATCACCAGTGTGGGGCATGCAGGAGGCAACAGATCAATGATTATTGATGTTTCTTTATTATCTAATGATGATTATTGATCTCTCATTATTGATGTTTCTTTCTCTCTCTCCCTCTTCCTTCCTTCCTCTCTCAAATCAATGAAGATGTATATATTTTTTAAAAGAATTTGCATTCTAACCAGTTCCCAGGTGATGTAATTGCCGATACTAATGCTGCTGGTCAGGAGACCGCATTTTTAAAACCCCTGCTACAGAACGCTTGAGATTAGCAATGTTAGATTTTCTCAGGATACTTTCAGGTAGATGTAATGAAATAAATTAATAATTTTCTGTATTTACATATCTTTATTTGTACATACCCCCCCCTCAATATGTTGGCTGATAAAAATGTTGTTTTTGGTTCTTAACCTGTGTGGGCTCAAGAGTAAGTCATTGAGTTAATTTACAAAGACTCTGGTTGCACATCTGTCACATTCTCAGAAAATATTATCCCATAAAAATCCGTCAGCACAACACATAAGCCCCTACATGAACTGCACATTTGGCATGCAAGGGAGTGAAAGAAACCAATGAAATGCAAAAAGTGATCTATAAAGAGGCCTCAAAATGCATTAAAAAGTTAAGCCCTATAGTAGAATATGGGACTCCATTAAGGGTTCATTCGTATGGGCTTCTTTAATGGGTTTTAAAAATAGAAATGCTGTCCTAGGCAGAGCATTAAAATGATAGGTTGCTCATGCTATGGAGTCAAATGCCCCATTACCCCCCCCCCCCCCCAGTTTACCTTTGCTACTTATTGACAGTCTTAATTTGGTCAAGATAATTAATGTAAGCTTCAATTTCCTATATATGTAAAGAATAAAATAATGCCTAAATTGCAACAGTTGTTAGCTGAATTAATATGATCAGATTTAAAACAATTAGTCCATTGCATGACACTTAAGTCTGAATAAATAGTTGTGTGATGATGTTTAGAAGGATGGAGATGATGATGATTATCAATAACCTTATTGACTGATCGTGTTTTGGAAATTCTCCTCCAAAACAAATTAAATAGCAATTATAACCATTACCATTTGTTACCATTTTATTGAGCAATTACTATGTTCCAGTCTCTCTGAAATTAATTTTTTTAAATCCTTTACATTAAATCTTTGCCATAAGCTTATGAAAGTTACAAAAAAATGGGCAATGGACCTAAATAGATACTTTTTGAAAGAGGACATAAGGAAGGCCAAGAGACATATGAAAACATGCTCAAAGTCACTAATCATCCAAGAGATGCAAATCAAAATGACAATGAGTTACCATCTCACACCTGTCCGAATGGCCATCATCAACAAATCAACAAACGACAAGTGCTGGCGAGGATGTAGATAAAAAGGAACCCTCGTGCACTGCTGGTGGGAATGCAGACTGATGCAGTGGAGAACAGTATGGAGTTTCCTCAAAAAACTGAAAATGGAACTCCCATTTGACCCAGTGATCCCACTTCTAGGACTATGTCCCAAGAAACTAGAAACACCAATCAGAAAGGATTTTATGCACCCCTATGTTCATAGTGGCACAATTTACCATAGCTAAGATTTGGAAACAGCCCAAGTGCCCATCAGCAGATGAGTGGATTAAAAAAAAAAACTGTGGTACATTTACACAATGGAATATTATTGTAAAAAATAAGAAATTCTTACCATTTGCAACAGCATGGATGGAACTGGAGAGCTTTATGCTAAGTGAAATAAATATCAGAGAAAGATAAATATCACATGATCTCACTCATTTGTGGAATAGAATGAAAAACATAAACTGATGAAAAAAAACAGATCCAGAGACAGAGAAGCATTGATCAGACCATCAAACCTCAGAGGGAAGGTAGATGGGAGGGTGGGAGTAAGGAGGAGAGATCAACCAAATGACTTGTATGCATGCATATAAGCCTAACCAATGGATACAGACACCAGGGGGTGAGGGCATGAGTGGGGGATGGGGGGACAATGGAGGGATAAGGACACATGTAATACCTTAAGCAATAAAGAAAAAATAAAATTTAAAAAGTATCTAGTATCTTCTTTAAGGTTACCTGATGTATTAATTTTCTAGAGTTCCATAACAAAGTACCACAAACTGGATGTCTTAAGCCACATAACTTTATCTCTCAGTTCTGGAGTCAGGAAGTCTGAAAGCAAGGTGTTAACAGGGATGGTTAATTCTCAAGTCCATGAGCAAAGGCTGTTCCAGTCTGCTCTCCTTGGCTATGGATGGCGGTTCTCCTTTCATCTGTTCACATCATCTTCCCTCATATCCCTTTCTGTTTCTGTGCTCAAATGTCCCCTTTAGTTGAATGACAACAGTCCTATTGGGTTAGCGCCCAGCCCAAGCAATCCATTTTAACTTGATTACCTCTGAAAAAACACTATCTCCAAATAAGGTCCCAGTCTGAAATGCTTGGGCTTAGGACTTTACATATCTCTTATCGGGGAACAGGATTCAATCCCTAACAAACATCAAGTTGAGATTTGAAACTGACTTAAAGAGGCAGTGCTATGGACCGAATGTTTGTGTCCTCCTGGAATTCATATGTTGAAGGCAAATGAAGGCTATAGCCTTCATCAAGGAATTAGCGTCCTTATAAGAAGAGGAAGAGATCAGAGCTTTCTTTCTTCCTGCATGTGAGGAGTCAGTAAGAAGGTGGCCATTTGCAAACCAAGATGAGGATTCTCACCAGATCCTGGATCTGCTGGCATCTTGATCTGGGACTTGTCAGCCTCCAGAGCTATGAGAAATGTTTGCTGTTTAAGGCATCCAGCCTGTGGCATTTTGTTACAGCAGCCAGAACTGAGTGTGACAGGCAATATACTGAATTGCCTCCTGCTCCAGGACGTTAAGGGGATTGTTAATCTTATTGGCAACACTAGGCAGTCAGGTTTATTTGATCCTCACACCCAATAGACCAGTTGCTTCTTCATTTATGGCCAACTCTTTTTATAAGATACATAAAACTTACAAGAAAACATAGATTTTCTGTCTTAAGATTCCACTTGTTGGCAGGATCCTTCCAACTAGGCACTTCAGATCATTCTGTGGGAACTCTAAAGCTAAGGAGAAGTGGTCTCTGTGTGCTTATTTTTAAAAATCCTTTAGTCCAAAGTCTAAATATTGAGTCTTGCTATAAGACAAAGCCAGTTAAAAGTTATGTAAACTAGCTGTTTCTAAGTAATGAACCAAAGCAAAAACTGAATTTAAGATGTGGAATGCTACCATCAGAGTCAATATGCACCAGACAATAAAAGAGATCATTTTTTTCCAGGCCATTGCAGTGAATGAGGGTGTTCCTAAAGAAATGGAAGGGCATGTGGATTCTTATGAATTCTGGAGAGCCAAGTTGCGACATTTGCTAACCTGCTTCTGTTCTCTAGAAGCACGGTGATGGGGTAACGTTCAACATCAACAGTTCCTCCTTGTATTCAAGATAAATGAGTGTCATCCTAAACCTCTTGAGTGAGACTAAGCAGGGATTCACAAATAGTCTCTCCAGAATTTTTGCATTGTCCCAGTGAAAAGTGGTAGCACAAGTCAGTTGTCTTAGAGTCCTGAAGATTGGGATACTTAAAAGAGAAATGCTTGAGCCCACTCAGTGTGGCTCAGTGATTGAGCATCAGCCTATGAACCAGGCAGGAGGTCACAGTTTCGATTCCAAGGGCACATGCCTAGGGTGCAGGCTTGGTCCCAGTGTGGGTCATGCAGGAGGTGGCCCATCAGTGATTCTCATCATTGATGTTTATATCTCTCCCTCTCTCTTTCCCTTCCTCTCTGAAATCAATAAAAATATTTTTTAAAAAGAGAGATACTTGAAATGATTATATTAAATTGAAGATTATATTAGCAAAGTGATACGATTTAAATCCTGAGGGTGCCAGTCCAGTGGTTTCTAGGAGATTAATGGAGGAAAATCCTTCAATAATGTAGTACCACTCATTCAGTTTCTTGAACTTAGGAGTCCAGTGCTGTTGCTGATGTCATCTAGTCTTAGTTCTCCTATCCTATATAATAAAGAGCTAATATGCAAATGGTCATCATGCCCTTATGCCCTTATACCGAGCCAGGGACCTGAGGTTGCACCTCCCCCACAGTGGGCTTGACGGGGGTGGGGCTGACCAGGTCTGGGTCTCGCCCAATTTTGAAGGGCACATGGGTGGGCGGGGACTTGACTCTGAGTTCCTCAGTGTGCCCCAAACTCTGACAGGAGGGAGATTCTCATATATATTTTACTAATTTTCTTTCATCTCTGGCACTTCCATTATAGAGAAAGGGCAAATAGCAATATTAAAATATTTCCTCTAATTAATTCCCTTTTTTATTTTATTTTATTTTTAAAATATATTTTATTGATTTTTTTACAGAGAGGAGAGGAGAGAGATAGAGAGCTAGAAACATCGATGAGAGAGAAACATCGACCAGCTGCCTCTTGCACACCCCCTACCGGGGATGTGCCCGCAACCAATGTACATACCCTTGACCAGAATCAAACATAGGACCTTTCAGTCCGCAGACCAACGCTCTACCGCTGAGCCAAACCAGCTTTGGCTAATTAATTCCCTTTTAATGTGCATGAATTTCATGCACCAGGTCACTAGTAAGATAATGAATGACCTGAGCTTTTTTGTTAGTGGGCCAAACAGTGGCTTTTCTTGGGATAAATTCTACCTATGAATTATTTGCTACAGTGGGGAGTTCTTCAAATTTCATATTAAGTAATTGAAATCTTCAGATTTTAGAGAAAAGAGCCAACTTCAAAGCAACTGAGAATCCCAATAGGAATCTTGGCAACCAGCCTTTAGTTCTTAGTGATGCTGAGTCAGGAAAAGGGAGGAAACTTGGAAATGTTAGTTTAGAGGTCTACATCCAGATATTGATGAAAACTGGAAGATTTGAAAATTTGGTAAGGATTGATAATTTGGTCAAAGTAACAGAATCCAGTTCAGTTTACAGGTAGGCACCCAAACCAGTTTTTCCACATGGGAGGAAGTCATTTAAATCTCTCCAGACAAGTCAGCATTTAAATATTCATCAGTTATCTGTAATTTATAAAAAGGTGCAAAGAAGGTCAAAGAAAACAAACATGTTTGCGATTTGATAAACAGGGAGGGTGTGCTATAGTTTTCTACTGAAACAAAATATCCTTTCTACAGTCATCTCTCTGTTAATCAAAGAAATCCTCAAAGAAAGATCAAAATAAGGCTGGTATCATCTGATTTGGCTTGATTATTTACAAAAGTACAGTAAGAATGATAATTTACTATATAAAACTTCTTATGTTTGCTTCTGGAGGTTTTCATAAGAAATCTCAGGTTGGCTTGGCCGGTGTCCACTTTAATTCAATATGGTGTATCTTAATGGGGGTTAGTTCTTTTTTTGTAATATTCTTAGCTGACTGTTTAGATCTGTGTCATGTTCCTCCTCTTAATATATACACAGGCAATGGTTGTGGCAGTGTGTGATTTTCTATAATTCTTGAAAATAGGCCTGTGGCTTGGCTGGCTTGGCTCAGGGATTGAGCTTCTACCTATGAACCAGGAGGTCATGGTTCCATTCCCGGTTAGGGCACATACCTGGGTTGTGGCTTGATCCCCACTGAGGATTTTACAGGAGGTAGCCAATCAATGATTCTCTGTCATCATTGATATTTCTATCTCTCTCCCTCTCCCTTCCTCTCTGAAAGGATATATATATATATATATATATATATATATATATATATATATCTTAATAAAGAAATCTCAGGTTAGATTTTTATAAGCCTCTTGAGTCCAGGAAGCTAAACCAAGAACTCACCAACAGATTTCACATGCAGTATTTGTTAATTTGGATGAACTTCTCTTTTCTGGACCCTCCCCCTGCCTCCCCACACCCCCTGCCTATATTTCAAGTTTTCTGGCCCTGTCAGGAAGTGACCTTCCACTCTCATCTGTAAGGCTGGGAATCCTGTATGCCAGGAATTAAGCCAGTTTTCCCAAAGGGCTCTATAAGCATTATTCCATAATGTCAACCTTAGTCCCTTAAATGAGTATTATTCTCAAATAAGCATTTCAAGCAAACCCATTGTTGCAACCTAATGTTTTCAATATGCTTGCTAAAAAGTAAGACAGATTCATATTGAGCCAAATGCAAATAATTATTTTGCCATGAAAATTAGAAGACTCAATAAGAGTTTCTGAATTCTGCAAGTCAATTAGCAATAGAAAGATACCTTTTACAAATGTTTTATTTCTCTTGGCAAAATCATACACTACTGAATTGTTACAAGTTACAAATAGCTTAAGAGAAAGACAAATAGGTTCCTCATGTCCAAAAAATAGACTACTAATATATCAACAATATTCTAAAACCCACAGGCATCCCTTATTACTTCATTTAGTCCTGTGTAATTCTTATTCTACTCCATCATTGCTTAGCAATCTCATAAACACATACTTCTATAAGGTTATGGAAATCCTCCCTTAGTTGACTGGTGTGGTTTTAATGTTATTTAAGCAATGCCATCATGGGGCTATGAGACAACCATTCAGACTAAATACTCTGGCCTGTAGCTGATTTTGCAAGAATTTTTAGGAAAGCACCAAAATAAAGAAATATCTATGTATAGATAAAAAAAAACAAAACAAAAAAACACTTAAAATGACTGTAGTTAACTGATTATTGATATTTTTAAAATGTCAAAGATCTGGTGAGGGTTCATTACAAGAATCCATATTTGAAAATTACTGCTTAAAATATGTTCATTTTAAATGTAAGAATTGTGACCAAGTTAATATTTTTAAAATAATTGAAACTATGACTGATTATGACTGATAATACTATACCATTGTTGTCTAATATGAAGCAAAGCAACACCAGGACTCAAATACATAGAATTAAATTAAGGATAGCAATAGCATTGGCGGTTCTCTAGGGGTTTCCCATAGCATACAATTTCTGAAATATTTATAGTAATGACATTGTGCCCATACAGATTTATGCTAGGGAAAGCTAATCAGCACTTCTGATTTGACTACGACTCCCATGCGACTCTTCAATAGTAACACATCAAATAAACCTAATTGTTGTTAGCATCTCTCTTTTTACAAGTTGAAATAACAAATTATTTGTGACTCCTAGGAACCCTCTGGAAAATATCAATTACAATTTTAGATGTAAAAGCTACCACTTTGGAATCAGTTTTGGAAAATAAAATATCTAAAGTTGTCTTAAGAGTTTCACACCCGCTTAAGATAAGATCACGAGTTCCTGAGAAATAATACTTGGCTACCTGCCTAGCTCAAGTGACAGTAAAATATTTAAAAAAGTAAACACAGATAGTATCTTGATTGTAAGGTGTCTGAGCTTTTTCAAAATTAAGAAGTCTTTATTCTTTTAAATAATTGGGGGCATTACAAAGTTAACATAAAGTATGGGACATTCTAAGACACAGGATTTTTGCTTCTGGGCAGATTACTCAGATTGTTAAAAAAAAAAAATACAACATCATGTTAAACCAATAATCCAAGAAAACAGAGAGAAAAATAAATCCTTTCCATTAGTATAATATTTGGTGCTAAATATTTGTAGTATTTTGCAAATACTATAAATGGATCTATCAAACCTTAACCAGTTTTGACTACAGCAAGTAAAATTCCTTTTCCACAAGCTTTCTACAACTTTCTGCATCCATTCATATTTTGTCCGACATTTTAACAAATAGCCATTTCACATAAAGTTACTCATTTTTTTCCTCAACAAAAATACATCCTGCAAATCTTACATACAGAATTGTACCACCCTGCCATATTTAATTATGGTTGAGTATTATTCACATGTGTTAGTTATAATTTTAACTAAAATAAATTTTATTTTATTGGACAAAGAGAGATGGATAATGATGAGCTGTCATACATCAGCATTTTGTAGCGGACTAACAGAGCTCATCACCTTTTAATAGCCATTCATATCCTTAATAGTACAACGTTACAAATTGTTTTAAAAGGAACAATTTATAACAGACTCAACTGTATCTAGCCTTTGAACACATATATAAATAAAAGGGAAAATATATAAAAATTCAAAATTATGCTTAGTGATCAACTTTAATTCTGTTCTATTTAGAATGGTCTAGATATACAATGAACATTAATTACCTCAACTTAGTATCAACCCACTGTTAATTGAAGCAATTTAATATGAATTTCCTTAACTTTTGGACATTTTAGAAATAATAATTTTATGTAAATAATTATTTCTAGGCCAGTTAGAATAGAGCTTCCTTAAGAGATTTTTACAATATGATTTGGTAATGCTATCCTGAGATGTAAAAGTGATACATAATCACACAATGAGAGGTAAAGTCCTAATTACAAACACATAGACATACAAGCAGAGATAGAGTTTAGTTTCAATTCTAAAATTGAAGCTATGGGTGAAGAGTAAACACAAATTTAGAGAATTAGAAAAACACAATCACTGGTCCATATCAAAGAGTTGTTCATTTCTCTGTGGATATGAATCTAAATTGATCTAAACTCAAAATAGACAAACAGAAAAGAGTCACAAATCAAATTTTCTGTCATCTTTCACCAAGAGGGACAAGATCTTTATAAATCATTAATCCATTTATAGAGAAATTACCAAATGGTCAGACAATAAAACCAAAAGAAATCCTTGACATGAAATATCTATCAAAAGAATCTAGCAGCAGAAAACAAGTGAGTGCTAAAAAG
Source organism: Pipistrellus hanaki (assembly GCF_964339955.1). Classification (NCBI taxonomy): domain Eukaryota; kingdom Metazoa; phylum Chordata; class Mammalia; order Chiroptera; family Vespertilionidae; genus Pipistrellus; species Pipistrellus hanaki. Next base: position 16,155,052 of record NC_140505.1, read on the forward strand.
GAATAAAAATGAAATCCTTGGCATGCTAGCATTGGAGTTCAAATCACAGGGCCAGTAGTTAGACTCATCATTGGGCTCCTAGACCAGGAACAGAGCACAGTAGGCCCCAAGAGGCCTCATTCCTTGGCTGAAATGAACAAGAATCTGAATGCCAGAGCCAACCTATCCAAGCCATTGCATCAAACTGTCAAAGACAAGATACATCAGACAATGAAGATTATTTTATTAAAACTATTGCAGTAGAGAGAATATTGAGTAATGGTGAATGCCTTGAACAAAGGGAGAAAGGCCTGGGGTTTCAAAGAGGCAGGTAATAAATGGAATCATTGGCAAACCTATGGGAGTCATAAGGCAGGGTGGAGAGAAGTCTTATCTCAGTACGTGTAGGCAAATGAGTCTTTTGCAGTTAGTCATTTTTTCAGACACAAAAAGCTAGAGATTTCTTTTTTTATTTTGCATTTCAATAATTTTATTGAAATTATATCTCTGAGTACCAAATCATAATGGTAGTTTGTTAGGTTACCTCTGCAAAGTCAAAATTAATACCCATGTAATAAAAATATTCAAATGTATCTGCCTTTGGGGAAAACTGAAAAGTTATCTACAAAGCACGGTTTACAAAAGTACAAAATATACTGTGACCCTTTGGTTTATTTCCCAATGCATTTTCATTGATAGCATGATGTCAAAATTGGCACAGAAATGTGCACTTTGTTACTTCATGGGAATTATATTTAAATTTGAGGGCATTTCATATAAACAAAACTACACGCCTAGTAATTTGGGCATATTAATTTATTTTTAATATAATTTGGGGGGGGGGGATGGGATCTTTATGTCCGAGGAGGTTGTGGGAGGGTGTTAATACAAAATCTACTACTTCAGTCTAGTCCCACCCACAAAATTAGTTTTATGGTTTTAATAACTCAAAATAAATTAACATCACTCTGAAAACTTGCATATTTAACAACTCCAGAAGTTTTCACTAAAGACTGCTTTTATAAAATTGCCATTGCTTCCATTTTAAATCTTGTTTAAAATGAAAAGAATATACATTCACTAATTGCCCCTATTGTGCCATCAGAGTCTTAAGCATCTTCATAATCATGAGGTTGCTTGAGGGAGTGTCAGGATTTTCTATTAAGTCGGTGAATATAAGCAGGTCTATAGTATTGCAAGTGTTACAAATGGTTCATCAATTACTCAGTGTAATGTGTAGCCTGAGTCCATCCACGGAGGCTGTGGGGAGGTTTCTTACTCATTGCTGTTTTCTAGCAGACAGGACTCGGGTAAATTTCAACATTTCCCGTGCCTTTTATCTCTCTTCTTCATATTTAACAATCCTCTTTGTTGAGGCTGTGTGAAATCATCTGTACTATTCTGTTCCGTGATTGATTCCATGAAAAGAGTAGGCACCAAATATCTAACAAGTTCCACTGCATTTCAGTAGCTTATTGTGCAGCATTGTCCCAAGGGAGGTTTTAGGCTCTCCTTCCCTCCCTCCCTCCCTCCCTCCCTCCCTCCCTCCCTCCCTCCCTCCCTCCCTCCCTCCCTCCCTCCCTCCCTCCCTCCCTCCCTCCCTCCCTCCTCTTCCTTTCTTTCTTTCTTTCTTTCTTTCTTTCTTTCTTTCTTTCTTTCTTTCTTTCTTTCTTTCTTTCTTTCTTTCTTTCTTTCTTTCTTCTTTCTTTCTTTCGTAAGTCATAAAGTGCTTTATTTTGTAAAGCCTGACTCATGACTAGATTGTACTGTCAGCACTAGAAGATACAAGGCAAACTTCCTCACTCTATCCAAATAGTTTATCAATAGAAATAAATGACAAAGACTGTCACAGACAAAAATAAAGCATTTATGAAATTCTAAAAGCATACACAGATTGGCCACAAAGGAAATAGTTACTCAAATAATGTATATGTACTTTATCCTTACTTTGGGATAAAGACTTGGGTCAAAGAAGCCACAGTATAACTCCAGAACACTGAAAGTTGATTGGATTCTAGAATGAATAGGGTGTGGGGGTGGGGTGGGATAGGGTAGGGTTAGGGGTGAGGAGTAAGTCACAACCTCAGTAATTTAAATGCATGAAATACAGATATAGACAATCATGTCACAGCAGTGTAAACATAATCTATTGAGGATAACAATCTATGTGAAGTCATTACACCAGGATGCTGTTGCTACAGGATACAAAAGACACTTATTTGCTACCACCTTGTGTTTTCTGAAGTAAACTCACATACATTGGGTACAATTACAATCTTGATTAGCCCTGAATTAAAATTATTGGAAGAGGCAATATGGCAGGGGTTGTTCTTTGAGTTATAAGTAATTATTGAAGGGTGGATTTGTTTTTCTTTTCTAAAATTTCCTCAGAAATCATTTCATGTTTTAAACAAAAAATTTCAAAGGCACTGCTTTAGCACAGACTATAAGTTGATAACCTCCCTGCCTCATTACCTATGCATGCATCTATTGAACTCTAGTACTACTTTAATGATTTTCATAACAGAAAACATTACATGAAAAATAGCGATATTTTTATCTTTTTTTCTGTTTTATTTTTTAAAGCTGGTAGTGACTCATTAAAATTGTTTTCTGCTGATGCATTGCAAAACACAGTTTGGAATACAATGATTAGAATATATTGTTACTTTTTTATTATAAAAATAATTTAATAACCTTTAAAATGTTACTATTCATATTTTTGGGGGGGAAAGGTTAAGATAAAAATATGTTGCCTTCAGTCTTTTTCCACACAATATGTGTCATATTCCCAAATATATTTTTATAGATCAGCAGTATCTAGTACCACATTTGGGCTCTGATGGCATTTTATAAGAGATAGTCTGTAATGAAATAAATTATGACAATATAGTCTATAGGCATGTACAATCATTTTATTTATTGAGCAAGTATTGTGTTTCTTGTATTCTGTAATTGTTCTAGGTAATTGGAGATAAATAAGAAATGCCAAGTTTCTGCCTAGATGAATCTTACATCAAGTAAAGTATTTGATCCTCTTGCAATAAATGATAATACTGATAATAGCTAATCCATATATGTATTGTACTTAATTGGAGATAAATAAGAAATGCAAAGTTTCTGCCTAGATGAATCTGCCTAGATGAATCTTACATCTCATTTTAATAGAGAAAGTTGACAGATTGCTTTTATTAAAAAAAATAGACTTTTTCCTTTTTATTATATTATATTTTAATATATTCTATTTCACTGTCAAAAAGTAAAATCTTATTATTTTATATTTCTATATTACATTATCCTATATAAGAAAAGGCTAATATGCAAATTAACTGAATGATCAAAAGACCTGTCACTATGACCAACAGGGGGCAGACACTCAACATAGGAGCTGGCCCTGGTGGTCAGTGCACTCCCATAGGGGGAGCACCCTCAGCCAGAAGCCAGGCTCATGGCTGGCAAGCACAGCGGCAATGGTGGGAACCTCTCCTGACTCTGTGGCTGTCAGTTGGACATTCCCTTAGGGCTCTCAGACTGGGAGAAAGTGCAGGCAGGGCTGAGGGACCCCTCCTACCCCCCACTACCAGAATGTATGAATTTCATGCACCGGGCCTTTACTATATTATAATGTTTAGGTTTTCTTTCTTTTGTGAATGAATTGTGATATTAAATAATTTTGTTTGTTTTAGTTCAAAAATAAGTTTGGTAACTTGATGCCAGTCCATAATTTGTAAAATTTTATTTTCCCATCTTAGCAAATGTGAAAGTCTGGAACAAGCTATATAAATGGATTCCCCCCGCCCTGCTGTGAGGTGATGACTCAGGCTGGCTCTAACTACACAAAAGAGGCCAAGGAGACCCACATCCTGGAGGGCCAACCGCCACTGACTCGGAGACCAGTGTCTCTTGTCTCACTTCTAAAAGTGATTTGAAATTGATAGCACACTCTGGAATCTACTGTATAAAAAATAGTCATGTTGAGGGTCATTTAGAAGAAAGATTAGTTTAATGGATTCTGGCACCCTGTGTCAGGCAGAAAACCGTGACCATGTGTTAAGTATAACCATATTTTGTGCAGCATGAAGAGTCAGAAGAGTGATTTAATAGCTCTAGTCCAAGAAGTGTTGAAAACTCTGGCCCAGTGTAGCTTTCCAATACAGGACACATAAAAACAGAATAAGAAATTCAAGAATCAAACTGATGACTGCGTCGAGCTCTGGAGAAACTTCATCTTAAGACACAGAGCCAAGGTTTTACCTTCATTTATGTGCACTCGCCTCCTAGGGCTTTCCTTGAACATTTATGCATGAAGGCAAGAGGAAGATGTGACTTAGTCTCTTTGTCTATCATCTCTTCTCCACTCCCATTCTGAAATAACATTTCAGAGTTGGGGGGAAAAGTAAAGTATTTGACCCTCTTGCAATAAATGATAATACTGATAATAGCTAATCCATATATGTATTGTACTTAAAATGTGCCAGGGACCATTTCATACACTTTCATCTATAAACTCATTTAATGTTCATGATCCCATGAGATAAATGCCATTGTCCTCATTTCACAGACAAGAAAACTGAACACAGATAGGTACAAACTAAGATCACACAACTGTTAAGATATGGAGCTAGCACTCAAATCCTAGCCCTCGGGCTCCAAAGTCCAGCCTCTTAACTACTGTATTCTACTACCTCTTTAGAGAGGAAGGAAAGTCAAGAATGGGTGATGTTAGTATCCAAATGCAAGTGCAAAAGGAAATGGAAGTTAACGCAATAGCTTGTTAGTTAGCTATGATCAGTAAGAGACCTGGAAATATTTGGCTCTGCATTATAAATTTGGTGGATCCCAGTGGTTGCTCTCCAGAACCCAAGTAGGGATAATGCAGACCCTCAGACATAACTCACCTTCCAGGGTGAAACCACCAACTGACAAGAACCAAATTACCCCCCTCAAAAAACCACAAGCATACAAGATTATTTTTTATCAGTTTATCAGTGTAGGACTACCAAATAGTAATTGTCTGGATATTAGGGAAAGATAATTAGGTAAGTTAGACAAATCAAACTTCTCTTTTCTCCAGATATAAAACTTGTGGGTTTTACTCTTCTTCCAGTTTATAAAATAGCATTCCAAAGTTTTGATGTGGACTTCTATGAGGGTGTATTTTTTCCCCCCCACACATCTCTCTTTTCAAAATCAGCTTATTACAAGAATTGTTTTTTTCCTTCACTCCTTTTTCTTTTCCTTTTTTTTTTTTTTTTCTTTTTTTTTAGTTCTGAGCCTTCGCTGTCGATTGAATTGCATCTTGAACTGGGTAATTAGATGGTTGGTAAGCTGCAAACATGTTGTAACCCATGTCATACTCATGTGTACATCTCTGCCCCAACTTGATAAAATGAGTGATACTGGGGCACCATTGCCATGTGCACCCTCAAGCCTGGGTGTGTAACCTCTAGCTGCCTGAACTTGTTCAGAGGGAAGCAGGATTGCTAAAACAGCTAGACATCCTCCCCTTATGAAAGGCGCATCAGGACAGCTCACAACAGAAGAGTGTGGAGTGTGAAGGAGGAAATCTCTCTGGGGCAGAAGTGCTTTGAAAACACCGAAGGTGACAGCCTATATAATTTTGAAATGATGAGTACTAATGGAAGTTTATTTCACTAACTTAGGTAGTCATGGACAAAATATGCAACTTTGGAGAAAGCACCTGGCTGTGCCAATCATTCCACGCTTCACCTCCTGACAGGAGCAGCCCATGGAACAAAGATACCACATGTCTTAATTCTCGGTTCTTTCAAGCCTGACACGCTCCATTGTTATCTCACGCCCAGTTCTCCTTCTTGAATGCACCATAGATGAGTCCCTCTTAATTTGTCTTTGCCTGAAGTACCACTTTACTCAGTACCTTTCTCAACAACCCTCAGATCTTGAGTCCCCATGTCCTGCCAGGGCTTTGCCCCACATCTTTTGCTAAGTGCCAAACTCATTAAACCCCTTGGTCTACGCCAGTGGTCAGCAAAATGCGACTCACGAGCCACATGTGGCTCTTTGGTCCCTTGAGTGTGGCTCTTCCACAAAATACCATGGCCTGGGTGAGTCTATTTTGAAGAAATGGCGTTAAAAGAAGTTTAAGCTTAAAAGAACTTGGCTCTCAAAAGAAATTTCAATCATTGTACTGTTGATATTTGGCTCTGTTGACTAATGAGTTTGCCGACCATTGTTCTACATGGTGTAGAAGAGTCAGCAAAGGGAAGTCTCCTGAAGAATCAGCATTATCTTCTGTGATTCAGGGAAGCTTTATGTAGCCTCCAGCACTTTCCTTGGGCTGGGCTCTACCACACCTGCTTACCCTTGATCTTTTTGTCCCTCCTGACCTTCATTTCCTTTCTTTTCTCTGCCTTTTCCATTATCACAATGCAAGTTATGGAAGAAAGAAATTTAATGCTATTGGCCAACTTTATAACCCGATAAATGGAAAAAGTACTTCAATTGTTTTGGATGTAATTTTTAAGACTTTTTTATTTTATTTTAAAATGATCTTAGATTTGCATTAAAGTTGCAAAGAATATACAGAGTTCCCACATGTTCTTCACCCAGCTTCTCCTAATGTTAAAAATGTATCAATACATTTGTCCAAACTAGAAAATCAATATCATTGCAATACTATTAGTTTAACTACAGACTTTATTCCTATTTCCCCAGTTTTCTCACTATTGTCCTTCTCCTGTTCATGGACCTAATTCAGAACAGCAAGTTGCATTGCTACATGACGGTTTTAAATGATGATTAAAATAAGACCCCTACCTATGCTCCTTTCACTCTGTATGTGTGTGTATGTGAGTGTGTGTCTTTATCTATCTAATATTAATTCAACATGGATGTTTTTTTCTTTCTAGCCTTTTATATAGACACTACTGACAAATTAGGGAGAGGTTATATGAAGTATCTTTAAGCCTTGACTTTTCAACTCTGACTACACACCAGCTTCATCTGAAGAATGTTTGTAAAATGCACATGCTTGTTCCCCACCCAAGATTTATTGAACAGGAATCTTTAGGGAATGGGGACCAAAATCTGTGCTCTTATGGATTCATCAAGGCCAGAAAAATGACCATAGACATTTCCATTTCAGAAGCCAAAACAGACTCCCAATTTTGATACTGCCTAATTTGGGACATATATTTGAGTATAAATATATACGTGTAATAGTTTGTGATGAATGTTGAGTATATTTCAATAGTGTTCCCTTGCAGAATATTATTTCCTTTGCCATTATCATTAAGCTTATCTTTACAAAATAGGCTGCGTGCCCCTAGGCTCATACTGCTCTCAGTGCTATTTAGATAGTCTTCCTTGGATCCACATGGCTCTGAGTTCAAGCTCTAGCTCTGCCACTTACGAACTTGACACAGTTATATAATTTCTCTGTAATTACTCTCTATTTGTAATAGAGGACAGTTATTATGACTAACATGCAAGATTACTGTGAGCATAAACCACCTGACACTGTGAAGGTTTGGGACACATTGTTTAACAAATAATGGTAAGGAACTCTGAAAACATATAATGCTATCTCCGAAAACCTACAACACCTGGAAAATGAGATTTATCAAAACCACCAAATTGGGAAAACACAATATTAAATTCTGTGTCTGTATTAGTTTCTTGTATAGTTAGGGCTGCCTCCTATTAAAAATTTCCAACACATCATCCAATTAAATTGTTCTGTGATGTATAGTGAATACAGAGGAAATATGACTTATTTGCATTTAGAGAGAAAGGAGACAAAAAATGCTGAGGTTGTGAAAAACAAGTGTCTGAAGTTGAGTTTATCAGAGTTCTCTGCAAAGTACTGGCAGTTCTGTGGCTGATTGAGGTTCTGGATATAACACCTGCCTGCAGATGCCTCATTGCATATCTCTTCTGCAAGGCATGCTTCCTTTTGAAAATGCATGCAGATATTTTTAATTTGCTCTGTAAAATGACAGTAGTGTTATCAAATAATTTACATACACTTATAAGCCTTTGATTGTAAATCCCATTGCAAAGTATATTTCACAGAAACAATTTTGAAACATGAAAAAAAAAATGTTTGTGATGTTAGATGAGAGGTACTAAAGGAGGAGGCCTTCCTATTTTGTAATAATTTGTTTTCTTTTGTGTAGGCATTGTTTTTCCTTCTAATCATAAAAAAAAGAACATGCATGAACAGGTTAGAAAATATCCAAATAATAGGCTGGCTAAATCTTGCAGATGCCAAAACATGAGACAGTTTGCCAAGCCAAGATGTCCTTGGCATTCCTAACAGACCTCTGTCAAGCTCCTTCTCTTACCCAGTCCCTTATGAAAGAATATCATGCTTGCACATGACACACCTTCCCCTCGGCAATTTCTTAATTGGTTCTATTAATTAGCTACTTACAAAGGAACCTTTACACGTATAAAAATATTTATCAGTTTTGTTTACAGATATATTCCAAATGTCTAGATTAACACATAGTAGGTGTTCATAAATATGTATTAAATGAGTGAGTGAATGAATGAATGAATGAATGGCACTGCACTCTACTTTAAAAATATGCAATTATTGATTTTTTTAGAGAGAGAGAAGAAGGGAGAGAGAGAGAAGCATTGATTGGCTGCCTCCTGCACACCTGTTACTGGGGAATGAGCTCTCTACTGGGGCAGGCATGTGCTCTGACCAGTGAACAGGAGTCAAACCAGTGACCTCTTGGTACCTGGGATGATGCTCAATCCGCTGAGGGACACCAGCCGGCTGTACTCTACTTTGTAAATGTATCATTCATTGTTTGTAATTCTTATAGCATATGTGAGCTATCAGTACTATTACTTATACATACAATAATCTGAGTCAATTAAGAAACTACCCAAGGTCACATAGTTAGTAGACAGGGACAGGTACTTCACAGCTATATATGCACATCATATAACATAGCCTTCCCATCTGGCATTCTAGAGATGTGTACATACACTTAGGGTATGTTCCAGAAAGTTTGGAGCACTGGGAGAATGTAGGGAAAGAAGCAATGGTAAAATTCCATGCCTACCACAGAAGCCCCTTATCCTGCTACCACTATTCCACTCTCCTTTCTTGAACTACTTTTCCCATCTGTCTTGCCATGTCTTTTCTCAACAATAGTTTTTCTAAGGCTTTCAAATTAAATAGCTAGTCATTAATGCAAAAGATATCCTTTAAATCGTTTATCTCTTTATGTGTTCTACTTGCCGAATATTGATGAACTTCCTTTCATGCATTTCCTTGTCCACCCTTGGACACAACTCTGACGTTTCAGAAAAATCCTGAGATTATCCTGGGTGGGCCACATATAAATCCCCACACTGTCAAATTCTCCAAGCGACCCTTTTTGATTCATCATCAGTCTAGCAATCTAAACCAACACTGAAAAATAAGGGCCTGAAAGATTTATTTCACCTTTCAAACCTCCTCCCTGATGTTCTAGGGCTGTGTCAACATAGGCAGAGAGAGGTGGAGAGCCAAGGGTATTTAAGAATCTTGTCACATTAGAGGTGGAGGAGGACTTGGCCATCCTTTTACCACACCCCCTTCACTTTACACATTAGGAAATGGAACCTAAAGCCAACAATAACTGTACTTGCCTGCCTGTTATCTGTCATTCTAATAATGATTGTTGCTGAGGAAAGAATCATATAGATAATAAATTTTAAAATTTTATTTTCAAGTGTTAGGATCTTTTACTAATTACTGTTTTTCCAAAGTTAATACAACCACAGCATAACTTCGGTGTTATTTTGAATTTGATAAATGTCATTCAATTCAATAATCATTAGGTGTCTGTTGATTGCTTATTTTTAAATACTCAGTGTCATTCTACAGTTGATTTAGTCACTACCTGAATTCATTTAATGTAACTAACTGAATTTATTTGAGGGAAGGGTAAATAAAAAGAAAAAAAAGGGCCAAGTCAGGCATGGCTCAATGGTTGAGCATTGACCTATGAACTAGGAGGTTATGGTTGGATTACTGGCCAGGGCACATGCCCGGGTTGCGGGCTCAATACCCAGTGCAGGGCATGCAGGAGACAGCCATCAATGATTCTCTTTCATTATTGATATTTCTATCTCCCTCTCCCTTCCCCTCTGAAATCAATAAAAATATATTTTTTTTTAAAAAAAGGAAAAAGGAACTAAAGCTAGAGGCAAGATAAATGCATAAAGATCTCTGCCCTGAGAATGTGGTGGGAGATGCAGGAAGCCTAAATGTAAGCCAAGCTTCCTAGTTAGCAAAGTAAAGAGAAAAATCCTGGTTAATTCCAAGATTCATAGTTGCTGTAAAACAAACAAACCAGTTTGTTTTGAGCTGTCAACACCGCACAACAATCCAAGATATAAAGACTGGACTTACAATTCACTTGGGAAAGACATAAAAAAAAAAAAAAAAAGAAAGAAAGAAAAAGAAAAGAAGTGTGATGTGAATGAGAACAAAATGAGTCCTGGAGAACTGGTTCCAAAAAAAAAGAAAGCTTCTGAATGGTGGGATTTGGTAAGAGTTGGTGAAGGAAGAGACACCTGAATGGCCTTGAAGACTGCCCAGACTTACAAAGAAAAGGTTAGGAAATATGAGGTAAAAGAGGCTGTTGGTCAAAAAAACAAACCCTTTGCCAGTAGATTGTTGAAAAGTGTAGTGTCTGCACTACTCGCTGACAATGACAGATTTCTCTCCCTCTGTCCACTAGAATTGCCATCAAGGAACATTAACTAATCTGTGTCATATTTGTCAAAGCCTCATTTAGTAACTTCAGTGATCTTTTAAAATAAAAATTAAGATACTGTTAAAATGTCTCAGCTTAACAGAAACACTTATCTCCTCTGTATAAATCTGACCTTGCAGAAGGAAAGTCTGAACAATGTGTAAATGATAATTTCACAAACACAGTGGCATTCACTGCTGTGTGGGAATAAAAAAAGGATCCTTGGTGTTTTTTGTTTGTTTGTTTGCTTGCTTTGTTTTGCTTTAAAATATGTTTTTATTGGTTTTAGAGAAAGAGGAAGGGAGAAGTATAAAGAGATAGAAACATTGATTGAAGACATGGATAGACTGCCTCCTACACTCCATCTACTGGGGATTGAACCCACAACCCAGGCATGTGTCCTGACCTCTTATTTCATGGGTTGATGCTCAACCACTGAACAACATGAGTTGGGCGGGTTTTGATTTGAAAATCTTCTTATGAAATATGAAATTAACAACCAAAAGAAGGAGGACATGCTTACTTTTTGGAAGTGAAGTTTCTTCCTTTCCCCCGAGGTAAAATATACTCTTGTAGTAACCCTTTCCTAAGCAAGGTCTGAGAAGAGTTAATGCAATATCTAACAGGTTAGTCTCGATTTTTCTAAAGGACCAGATCCCTGGTGATTTATCCAGACTTTTGGTTCTCCCCAAATACCTGTGGATGGAATTTGGATTGTTTAAGGAAGATGGCTTCCCTAGTTTGGGGAAAGGAGCATTGAAGAAGGACTGTTAGAACAGAATGCCATCAACCTAAGTAAATAAAAATTAGTAAGGTTCATTAAGATTAAGTGCTATCTAAGAGGTGTAAAAATAATAGTTTTAGCTTAATAACTTGTTAAAAAATAGTTTAGCTATAGATCTGAATTCTATCAAAGCATGACAATTTAGTGCCAAATTAGGGAAAGAATAGAGATTCTTAAAAAGGCATTTTTCCCAACAATATGCACTGTGATATAAGAGGTGTCCCAGAAGATGATCTATAATCACATTTTGTGATTCCATTTAAGAAGAGTAAGCCATCATGCCCACCCTCAAGGGCATGGTGGCTTGAGACTATCACCTAATGGACGGATCTAAACTGCATGTTTGATTAAATAAATAGTCTACAAGACTTAGACTAACTTGAACTCGCAATACCAAATTCATAATCCAGTTTACTTCAAAAACTTAAAACAATTCACATCTTGCTCTAGCCAGTGTGGTTCAATTGTTTGGGTGTCATGCCATGCTCCTAAGCTTTGCAGATTTCATTCCCAATCAGGAAGGGCACATACCTGGATTTTGAAGTCAATTCCCCATTGAGGAGGATGCAGGAGGCAGCCAGTTGATGTTCCACTCTCACATCGGTGTTTCTCTCTCTCTCTCTCTCTCCTTCTCCTTTCCTGTCTCTTTAAATATCAATAGAAATATACAGATATTTAATTAACACATTAATGTATCCTTTCTTCCCTCTCTCTCTGTTTTCCTCCCTTTATTCTTTCCTTCTTCTCTTCCTTCCTTTCCCACGTATTTGTTAAACGTGCCTACTATTATCATAGTATCATAAACACTATCTTTTTAATTCCTTTTTAAATACTTTTTTTGTGTTTTCTTGTAAGTATCTTACCAAAAATTATAATAGACTCTGTGGACACAAAGTGAAGGAGGAATGTAAAAACGTGTTTTTAAACAGGCTGACCAGTGGTAGAGATGATAGAATGATTATAAATTTGAGCAATTACAGATCAAGGTTCCATATACTATTTAAAATGAGAATGAACACCTGAAAAATATGAATGACTTCCGTTACATGCTGCCAGTGCTGCCTTGTGGTGGCTGTTTTCCCACAGGTGATGCTTTGATTGGCTGTGGCCTCACATTCTGTGTCACTGCAGCATAGAGCTTCCAGATCCTCGTGGAAGACTGATGGTGTAGAGGCTTCTCTAGGCCTCCTTGTGCCCTCCCTGTACCTCTTAGAACCTGGACCTGGTGGGTTCGAAGGCTCTGCTGCTGGAATGTCTATCGCCTGGTCAGTTAGGAAGGAAGAGGAGCTCTTTGGGGAAAGCGAGTCTACGTTTTTTTAAGTGAAACTCCAAAGGTCAAAGCAAAGAATTCACTTTGTAGGCTCATAATCCCATACATAGTCTGCCATGCCAATGGGAAGGCATAGGAGGAAATTTCCTATCAAGATACCAAGTAATTTATTGACTCGTTAATTATGCGTATAAGCAGAAAACAAGCATCTGTTGAGGATTTCTTGTTACTTTTCTTACTCGTCATGAAGTTTTGAAGAACAAGATTAATCTTTTGCATGAGAAGCAGTATAATGACCATCGCTTCAGTAGCATGTGAACCAAGTGATTATGATGTAATTTGTATCCCGAATGCTTGTTCTTCGATCTCCCACAAATTATTAACATTCAAGGCTTATAAAGAAATACAACATCTGTTTTTCATATATGCATGTACACACAACAATCTGGAAATATTTTATGAATACTCATATTAAACAAAAAATCCATCATTATGTTAAATGCCCCTGTGATTCTGAACATTTTAATTTACTATGGAGGCATCAGAGTAAAATAGAGGCTAGGTTGTATGTAAGTAGGAATGCTAATTGATCTGTGTGTGTCCAGCAAAATTAAGGTAATAAGATATTTTATTAAATTCACCTATTAACAGTGTGCAGTGTAGAGTCACAAAAGCTCAGAAATAAAAAAAATAGTATTAATTGTCTAAGCCAGTGGTCGGCAAACTCATTAGTCAACAGAGCCAAATATCAACTGTATGATTAAAATTTCTTTTGAGAGCCAACTTTTTTCAATTTAAACTTCTTCTAACACCACTTCTTCAAAATAGACTCATTCAGGCCATGGTATTTTGTGGAAGAGCCACACTCAAGGGGCCAAAGAGCCACATGTGCCTCTCAAGCTGCAGTTTGTAGACCACAGGTCTAAGCCAATAGGAAGGCCTGTCCGGCTCTGAGCCAAGATGCTGGGGAATCATGGATCACATAGAATAAAAGCAGCATCACTGTGGGGTCCTAGTTTACATATTTGATTTTCAGATTCTTATTCTTATATCCTAGGGATGTTTTTCACTTACTTAAACTGAAATAAAAAGTAAACAAGCTATTTGAAATTGGGGCATAACCATACCAGAGGAGGATACACACAAATACTTGTGAGACAAAAGTAGGGAAATACAAAGTTTCATCTTCAAAAAGTAGATTTTGATTGAAAACATACTTCAATAATTGCTACAGAGTGATGTTTCAACATGTCACCTTGAAATGCCCTCTACTGTTTCTTTGGGCTTAATAATTTCAACAGGAATGTCCAAGTTAACGTTGGTCTTCAGTGGTAGGATAGAACTGACTTGTACTCCCTTGTAAAAGCCAATCGTCATGTTTCTGTTCCTACTATACGTTCAATGTCATCCTGTTAGTAGCTTCAAATTGGTTGTTTTGGGAGCAATGACACCTTAGAAATTGGAAAATTCTAGAAATCAAGCTACAAATGTGATTCCCCCTCCTCCCCCCTTTCACTCTCCTTTTTAAACTGTGATCCAGTTGTTAAACATATGTCAACCTGATCTAATTCCCTGTCAAAGATAGTCTATCTTTTTTCACTACCTGTGAGGTGTGTTTTTTCCCCCTTGTACCTTTCTTCTGGTGCTCCTAAGTTAAAGCCAGTGCAGGTCTTTGTAAGACCAGTTCTAGCAAAGTATAAAATGGGTGGAATATGTTTCCCTGCTTCTTTGTCCTTTTTTTCTACACCTTTTCCCTTTCTCCCTCTCCTCAGAATCTGACTTTTTTTCATCCCTGTCTCAGCCCTGGGTCTTCCTAAATTAGAGACGTTTCCAGAAATAGTGTGAAATATTTTGCCATAGGATGAAATATTCTTTCCAAAATTTAATCAGAAAAGTAGAGCTAAAGAAAAAGTAAATATTTTAGTTTTACATCAAACACTGTCTAGTTAGTAGTAGCTTCATTGAACATTTTCAAACAAGATTAATGATAAAGTAATGGCACATGATTTAAGCAATGGCAATATGAGAACCCAGTGATTTGCAGATTCACAAACGAGAGTCAGATATAAAATGACTGGGGACTAACTACAAACACAAATCCTCAAAGGGAGATAAATTCTTTATTGTAAGAAAGCACTACTTTTGTTCTCATGTAAAAATTTCTATCAATCACATTTTTGTTCATTGTAAGTTCTTCATTTTTGCTCAAATGTGGACAAGTGGTCCCTAACTTGTTGGAATTTCACACTGGTGGGAACCCATGTTACAATCTACAAATCCCCACACCAGTGCAGACACCTCTACCCTATGGATTTTTGGGTGAACTTACCTTTGGGTCTGCTCCTGAGGACTCAGAGCTAGGATACTGGCCAGTACAAGTCTCTTTAAGTGTGCTGTGACCTACATTCATCTCCTGGGGCCATGGGCTCTTTGTGGGACCAACACAAACTCTAGGGGTGTGAGGCAGGGCCCCACATGCATCTTCAGAACAGGATCGGTGCACACCGCTTTGCCTCTTTCCAGACAACCACCTCTGGGCACAGAGGTAGTCCAGGCAATGCCATTGTTTAAAGGGCTGATGAAAAAGGACTTTTTAAATTTCCCTAACAACCCGCCTTAGTGGATAAACTTCATCACTGTATCCATTCATCCATCCAATCATTCATTCCCATAGGTTAGAGCCTGTGTTTCAGCTTTCCACTATGAAAGTTTAATTTTTCTAGAATCTTCATCACTGTATCCATTCATCCATCCAATCATTCATTCCCATAGGTTAGAGCCTGTGTTTCAGCTTTCCACTATGAAAGTTTAATTTTTCTAGAATAAGGACCTAGGAACTAAATACTATCTGGTAGTATCTTTGTTTGGCCAGTCGCAGAGAGCAGGACCTTGAGGGCATGGTGCACAGGCAGGTACACTTCCATGTGAGGCAGTGTGCGTGAAGACAGCCGACAGGACACTTAGGTTAGAAGCTCATAGTGGACATAGAGAGGGGTGGCTGGGCTGCTGGAGGCAAGAGGCTCAGAGAAGGGGCAATGAGAGTTCACTGAAGGCAAACTCCCACCTCATAAATGAGCCTATAACTCACCTGCCTCTCTGCCCCAGGGGTCATGTGTTATTGATCAAATTGTCAGTATACAGTACCTCTTAGACTGTGTTGCAAAGGGCAATTTTGCTATGGTAGCAATCTGCACCCAAATATTAGTGGTTCCCAGTAAAACACATCAGTGTTTTCTTCCTCCAAACTGGAGACACCCACTGGGGATTTTTATCAAATTATTTGATGGGAGAAAAGATTGGTAAGCATGCTTTCAATTGCAAGGAAGAATATTAAAGTTTAGAGGGCCAGAGAGTTGTGTTTTGACTGACAAAATAATGAACCTGTTGATAGAGTCCAGAATTAGTTGGCTGAATTTGTTTTCTTTTCTCCATAAATTTGCCAAAGTCAGAAGAGAAAATCTGTGGAGGCAGAATGATGGGCCCTTTGATTAAGCATGTTATCAGCCTGGCTGTGGCCAGATTTCACCCTCATATATTCATGCGCACATCCTTTGCTATGAGTTGCATATGTGCTTCTCGGTTGTGGGGCAGATTTAGGTTTGTTTTTCTTTCTGTCTTTTCTAGACCAAAAACTCATCATTTAAAGTTTTTGGAAGTAATTTGGAAATGCTAGGAGATTCCCAACCCCCTCCCGTCTTTTGGAATACTTGCAGTTATTTCTTCTGGCACAGAAACAATCAGAAAAAAAATAAAAAAAATAAAAAACACAAGAAACACACAAATGCTAGGATATCTTCCAAAGAGAGACATAAAGGTACCGCCGACTTTACTTGTAAACCACCATGACTTGTTTATTCTTACCTGCTGTTACCAGAAAGGTTATTTAATATTTTTTAAAAAGTGGAAGGCAGGTTTTTGGGAGGGGGTGGACACTGGGGACCTAAACTGAAGAGCATTGCTGGATAATTGCAAAGAGCAGTTGCCTGTGTTTGGTTGCTGGTTAATTAAAGCAAGGTTTGAGAGACTGAAGAGTCAGGTGGTACCTTTGAGTCATCTGATACGTTTGTTAAAGCAGTATCTTGAGATGCAATGTAAATTGGTTTTAATCCTAATCATTACAGTGTATTCCTTAAAAAACAATGGTGATTATGAGAACATTGCTTTTTAAAGTAGTTTGGGAACCTGAAATGGGAAAGAGGAAAAAAAAAAGAACCTTTAAAGATGGATGTTTTTCAGAGTCATGGAATTATGTCGGATTTGTTGGGTAATAAGCTTGTTTACACTGGCGTTTTTCTAGCACGTAAAAGGTAATCTATGGTTTATGTCCAAAGCCATCTCCTGTCCACAGAACAATGTCCAGTCCTCACTGATAGCTCTGTGGGAAAATTAGGCATTGCTTCTCCAAAATCGAAGGGATTATGTCTTTGTATTCCTTTTTTTTTTTTTTTTTTTTTTTTTTTACAAATATCCTTTACAACTGAATACCATATGCCTACAATTTGTTTATGTGGCTAAAAACAAAACAAAAATGTATGTGGTGGTGGTGGGGGAGGAGGGTCAATCCAAGCAGGAAACCTGAATAAAGATGATGACAATGGGTCACTTGATAATCCCTCTTTGCTTCAGCATCTAAAACAGGTATAGGGTTCAAGAGCACCATGCTGAGTGTTCCTTCCATATATATATATATATATATATATATATATATATATATATATATATATATATATATTATTGATTTTTTACAGAGAGGAAGGGAGAGATATAGAGAGCTAGAAACATCGATAAGCTGTCTCCTGAACATCCTCTACTGGGGATGTGCCTGCAATCAAGGTACATGCCCTTGACCGGAATCGAACCTGGGCCCTTTCAGTATGCAGGCTGATGTTCTATCCACTGAGCCAAACTGGTTTTGGCCTGAGTGTTCTTTTTCTTATAGCTCAAGATCTTCTCAGCCCTGTGTTTCTACTCTCTACCTTTTGTAGTTGGCTTTGTCCTGAATACCTCCATGCTTTGCCTGAAAAGTTTTCATTTACAATGAGAGTTTAGAGTGAGTATGAGGGGGGCAAAGAGAGGGCTTTCTTCTCTCTCATGGAGCTCCAGGCTACCTGCCTTCAGGAGACCCAGGAAGAGATTTGAGCACAATGTCCTGGTACACAAATTGTTCTTCAACCCTGTGCTCTCACAGAGTGTCCTTGAGCCCTCGTGTCCTTCTCCCATAACATTTAAACGGGGCAAGAAAGTGAAAGATTTTTTAAGATTGGGGCTGCTACATGTAATTCTGCTCTTTTTTCCACATAGTACACTGGCCTTTTCCCAGCCACCTGAGTAGTGAGACCGTTTTACCATCCTCCCCATCTTAACCCCAATTTAAACAGCCATAGGCAGCCAAGCAAAACATGCCCATCTGCTCCAGATGTGTCAAACGAAGCTCTTCTACTTTATTTTTTTTTCCCCCAGACAAATCCTCCAGCAAATGTATAAACAGGTCGCTTTTTAGAAGTAGTAAAGATTAGTCTCTCTTGGGAAAAAAGAAAAAGCCCGTGCCTTTTGGAAACATTGGCCATTTTCCCTTTGAAAAAAAAAAAATCATCTAAATGAAATGCACAGCTTGTCCCTGTGTACCAGAGGGGGTGGGGGTCGTAGTTTTAGGCTTTGTTCCTCTAGCCTCTGCTTATTCTCTAGGATCTGGGCTTATCCTCCAACTAAGAAAGAATCTACCCCAAAACTAGAGACTTGCCTTTAGTCCCAATCCGCGTCTGGGCAGCTTTGAAGAGAACAACATATGATGTTGGACGAGGCAGCCCAGCTATTGTCAGAGACCAGCAGAACCCCATCCTCCATGTTTTTATGGTGTCTCCTTTCATTCCAGGGAATATATCTCATGAGATGCACAATCCAGTTATCTATTCAATGATGGTTTCCTAACAACCTACTGTTTGAGAGTCTAGAGATTCAGCCATGAGCAAAATAAAACACCAAGTCTCTGCTCTCATGGACCTGGAGACAGACGATGACAATATGTACCAGTATGGACCAGGGCTGGTGGAGGTGGGCACTCTGAACTAAAATAAAGTGGGTCCTACAGCTGTGAAGTGACCCAGGGAAAATAGCGTGCTGAGGTCAGAAAGGTTTTCTCAACAGTGGTCAGAGCAGCCTCTCCAGGGAGGTGACGTTAGAGCAGGCACATGAAGGAAGTGAGGGAGTGGGTGGACAAGGAAGCCTGGGGCTGGCCCAGACAGCTTGGCCAGTGATTGAGCATCAACTTATTAACCAGAAGGTCAGCATCTGATTCCCGGTCAGCCTTGCAGGCTCTATCTTCAATTAGGGGCATGCAGGAGGAAGCCAAGCAATGATTCTCTCTTATCATTTATGTTTCTATCTCTTCCCTTTCTGAAATTATATATATATCTATATATATATATATATATATATATATATATTATTCCAGCCTGTGGCTGGAATATGGTTGGCAAATTGAATTTCTACAAGAGTCCCAGCTACCTATAGAGGGCTGAGAAGGAAGAGCAGAGGGAGAAGAGCTGTGAGAAGTGACCACAGGTCAGAGCATGAGGACTGAGTTTCTCAAGCCGCATGTCCGCACAGATCCCCAGAGGACCCTGTGTCAATTCAGAGCCAGTTCAGCAGGTCTGGGGCAGGTCCTGAGTTTGCGTCTCTAACACGCTCCCTGGGGATGCCCTTGTCACTGCTGGTCCCAGCCCACACTTTCAGTAGCAAGGATTCCGGCCTTCTACACCACAGTAAGAATCCTCTTTTTCCTATGAGGAAATGGGGGCATTTGAATAAAATGAAAGTGGGATCTGACTTGTTTCAATGGAGTCACTTTAGAAAAATGAAGCAAGGGAGAAAATAGGAAGCCTGCGAGGAGGTGATGGGAGTCGTGTAGTTGAGAAGTAACACTTGGGTGGACCACCACACCCAGAGCCACTTCAAGTGCATGTGGGGGTCAGCACTGCTGGCCAGGTGCAAACACAGGTTGAGGTGTTAACCTGTGACTTTGCAGAATCCTGCAAGTCAAAGGCTCTTTGATGATTTTGTGAAAATCAGGTCTGAGTTGCTTGATTCTGGGAACCTTATCTGCCTCATCCCTGAATTTAATTTCCATTCCCAATGCACGTGTTGCTATTGAATTAAATGTGAAGTCATTGTATCCTGTGTGTACACTATGACAGCTGAGGTATTTTTATCCATCTCCAAAATAGACTTCTGCTTGCATTATAATATGACACATGAAGCTAAAAACAGTACCTATTTAATTTTTAAACATTATTTATGTGTTCTTAAATTTAGGATCAGACATTGAATTGTAAATTCATCTGAAGATAAGAAAATTAGAATATAAATGAATGTTCATTCAGTGTGGAATGTCATTGATGTGGGGTAGTCTTATTCACTTTGCATTCCCTAGCTGAGTTGTTTTTCTTAATAGTCATATGTAGTTCAAAACATTTATGCTATTTCCTTCCCTCAGATTTTATAATTGTCCTGAGAAAACTTTTTGAATTTCTTTACATTTCCCTGGTCTTGTGTTTCTCGACTACAAGTGATTTTCCCTTAAAAAAATGGACATTTGGTAGTCTGTGAGACATTTGATTGTCGGGACTTGGGAGGGAGTCGGTTGTATCTAGTGGGTATGGGCCAAAGACATAGAATTCTTCAGTCCAAAGTGTTAATAATGCCAAGGTTGAGAAACCCTGCCTCTTTGGTGACCATGAGACCTCCAAGTACAGAAAATGAAATCCACTGAAGAGCTGTTGGCTGTGCTCTGAACTCCATCACAGCATTTGCTCTGAGCCATCCCTCCTCAGAAGCTGCTGCCAGCCAGTGGCTGCACTTGGTGGGGTCCTAAAGCCAGCTCCTTTCTGTGGAACAGAGGTGTCCCCTGAGGACAACTTTGGCCCTGGGGTTCCCCCAAACTTTGCTTAATAGTACAGCAGTCTAAGACACTTCCACCAAATTCCCTTCCTTTCCTTTCTTTTCTAATAGAATCAGATTAGCATCTCAGTCTGGATACTCTCCAAGCCCTTTTCTGCTCCCTCCCAATTTTCTCTCAAGACATTTTTCCTAATAAAATCCTTGTACATCCATTTGAGAGTCTTCTCCCCAGAGGGCTTGGATTAATAAACTTCATTAAATAATTGAGAACAATGAATTTATTAACATTCCCTATTGTAGTGATAAGGGAAGCAAACATTCTCATGAACAGAGATGGCTGAGAAATAAGAACTTGACTACTAAATTGTTAGGAAAAGCAACAGAATATATAAGTGAGAGCTAGAAATATTTAGGAGGAAATTGAGAAAATCTAATTATTTATTCAATGAAACAATGAAAAAGAATAAGCTAGTGTTCATGTGTTTAAAACCTAACTCAAGCCTTACCTGAAGCAAGTAAAATTAGGAACTCTTACTCACTGAAAATCTATACTGGTTCCAGGCATGGCCTATGGTCATGAGGTCATCATTTCTGGTGAGGGGAATAAGTTCCATTCTTTGATATTTAAAACAATCATCTTAGCATCCTTAGAAAACCTATGTTTGCAGAACCACCTACTACAACTGTGGTCAGGAAGAATCCCTTGTGTGGACACATCTCCACAGACACTCAGAGCCACGCCCGCATCCCCTGGAACAGTCTCCCTCCTTTCCATTGGCTTCTACGACACTCATCACTCAAAATAGATTCTGTTCCACCCAGGCAACAATTGCTCTTGTGAGTTACCAAACTCCTCCCTGCTTCCTGGGGATATTCGAGTCCCTCCTTGGACAAACATGCTGCTCAGCCACCCACCATTGTCAATGGTTCGGGGACTCATATGAGATCCTGATCTGACCTCTTTCCTGAGATCCAGCCAGAGAAATACTCAATCTTATTCCTGACTCATTTGAGGCTGTTTTTTCTTTATATTTAATCTGTTTTGACAATTTCAAGATTTGTTATTGCCATTTGATAAAATGGCAGTTCTCTCCCTTAAACTCCCACAATGCCTTTTCTAAAGCAGACTCTCCCTATCCCCATCTGGCAGTCCTTAAGAAGCCCAGATGTGGTCGAACTTTATTCTCGTGCTTTATATTCAGGGGTGGCTTTATGCAGACCTCCTTTTGTATTGTGAGGATAGGTGTCTTTGAGGAAGACCCACAAGAGGGCCTGCCATATTTCCTTAATGCCTCTTATGCATCAAGCCTTGAGCAAGTCACATTTTGTTCATTAACTCATTTCATTCCTACAAGATTCCCATGGTATATGTATTAACTGTATTATCCCCATTTTACTGATGAATAAACTGAGGCCTAGAAATAACTTGCTCAATATCACAGGGTTAGTAAGTGGCCAAGGAATCATTTGGGCAATCTTATTCAAATTCCAAAAGTTCTTGTTATTTCTAGATTATATTTTAAGTAATGCCAGTTTTCAGCAGATGCTTTGGTACCTGAATCTGCCATTTGAGCCTGTTATGTTTTTCTGACTGATACATGCAGTGGTACAACTAAGAAACCCTCCACCAGAAGCAAGTCTCCAGTCAGGCACATAGTCAGTTACATAGGTAACTGGCAGTCCTCCCGGACTCTACAAGCCAGTGCCAGCTATGAGCATCCAAAGCAAGACTGTCAAGGAAACACTCAAGTTCCTGACTCCACTGAAGGAGTTGGGAACCAAGTCAGTATCCTCAGTCACTACATTTCATCAGCACTCATCTTTTACATGCAATAGGTGCTCAGTAAATAGCGACAAATTCCTGTGTGGATAATGCATGAACAAACCAAAGCATTGGTCTGTAAAAGTCACAAGGATTTAGAGTAGAATGAGAGTTTGAAGCTCATTGATTTCAGATGTTTGCAATATCCCCACCAAGTGGTTATCTAAATTCTGCCTTGGACTGACTTACTTTGCCCAGTTATATACACACTTCATGAAGGAGTCGGTCCAAATTCATAAGACTCTGGCTTTTCAGAAGGAAGCACCAGTTCACATGAGACTTTTGAAATGAAAATTCAAGAAACTAGATAGAAATAAGTAGGAATGAGTACATATGATTGCTTATCAACTTAGAGGTTTTGGTTACTTCAAATTTTTTATCAACTTGAAAACATTATGCTTAGTGAGATAAGCCAGACACAGAAGGGCAGATATTGTGTGATTCCACTTATATGAAATACCTAGAATAGTCCAATTCAGAGTCAGAAAGTTGAATGATGGTTCCCAGGGGCTACAGAGAGTGAATCAGGGATCTATTGCTTCATGTATATTAAAATTCAGTGTGAGATAATGAAACAGTTCTGAGGAAAGATAGTGATAATGTTTATAAAACAATGTTAATGAACACAATGCTTCTCAAATGCACACTTAAAATAATTAGGATAGATAAAACTGGTTCAAGGCCAGTGCATATACGTAAACCTGACCAAGAAATGTTTAATTCATCCATTCTAGTTATGCAATGAAAGCTTAAGGATGTTCTGAGACTTTAAGTTAGAAGTTAAGGGGGAAAAAATCCTTTTCTAAAAGTTTCCACCACTCTCAAAGGATGGTAGACTCTGAATTAAATGACATAACTTTTAATTTGAGAGTGTAGGAATCAGGCTGTAGGAATTTTATTTTATTTTATTTTATTTATTTTTTTGGAGGCATTTATTTTTTATTTATTTTTTATTTATTTATTTTAATTAAATTATTATCTGTGTACATATTTTACATTGTGGTCCCCCCCCCATAAATACCCCCCTCCCCAGAGCTTTGTGTCCATTGGTTGTACTTATATGCATGTATACAAGTCCTTCGGTTGATCTCTTATCTCCCCCAGATCTCCCTCCCCTCCCCACTGTAATTTGACAGTCTGCTTGTTGCTTTACTGTTTCTATGTCTATCTTTTGGTTCATCAGTTTATAATGTTCTTTATTATCCATAAATAAGTGAGGTCATGTGGTGTTTCTCTTTCATTGACTGGCTTATTTCACTCAGCATGATGTTCTCCAATTCCGTCCAGGTTGCTGCAAATAATGAGAATTCCTTCTTTTTTATGGCAGCATAGTATTCCATTGTGTAGATGTACCATGGTTTTTTGATCCAATCATCTGCTGACAGGCACCTAGGCTGTTTCCAAACCCTAGCTATTATAGATTGTGCTGCTATGAACATAGGAGTGCATATATCTTTTCTGATTGATGTTTCTAGTTTCTTGGGATATAATCCTAGGAGTGGAATTACTGGGTCAAATGGGAGTTCCATTTTCAGTTCCATTTTTTGATGAAACTCCATACTGTTCTCCACAGTGGTTGCACCAATCTGCATTCCCACCAGTAGTGCACGAGGGTTCCTTTTTCTCCGCAACCTCGCCAACACTTGTTGTTTGTTGATTTGTTGATGTTGGCCATTCTGACAGATGTGAGATAGTACCACATTGTTGTTTGATTTGCATCTCTTGGATAACTAGTGACTTTGAGCATGTTTTTATGAGCCTCTTGGCCTTCCTTCTGTCTTCTTTTGAAAATATTCTATTTAGGCCCATTGCCCATTTTTTAATTGGATCATTCATCTTCCTTTTATTTAGTTGTATAAGCTGTCTGTAAATGTTGGAGATTAAACCTTTATCAGCGATAACATTTGCAAATATGTTCTCCCATACAGTGGGCTTTCTTGTTGTTTTGTTCTCGATTCGATTCCATTGATCTATATGTCTGTTCTTGTGCCAGTACCAGGCTGTTTTGAGAACAGTGGCTTTGTAATACAGCTTGAGGTCTGGTATTGAGATCCCTCCTACTTTACTCTTCTTTCTCAGGATTGCTGTGGCTATTCAGGGTCTTTTATTGTTCCAAATGAACTTTTGGAGAGTTCTTTTTAGGTCAGTGAAATATGTCATTGGTATTTTAATGGGGTGTGCATTGAACCTATAGATTGCTTTGGGAAGTATGAACATTTTGATGATGTTGATTCTACCAATCCACAAACATGGTATGTTCTTCCATCTGTTTACAGCTTCCTCTATCTCTTTTGTCAGTGTTGTGTAGTTTTCTGTATTTAGGTCCTTTACTTTCATAGTTAAGTTTATTCCTAGGTATCTTAATTTTTTTGGTGTGATGGTAAATGGAATTGCTTTTTCAGTCTTTGTTTCTGTAAGTTCACTGTTGGTGTATAGAAATGTCATAGATTTCTTGGCGTTAATTTTGTATCCTGCTACATTGCCAAATTCATTTATTAAGTCAATTAGTTTTTTAATGGAGTCTTTTGGGTTTTTTATGTATTGATACAATATCATGTCATCTGCAAATAAGGATAACTTTACTTCTTCTTTTCCAATTTGGATGCCTTTTATTTCCTCTTCTTGTCTAATTGCAATGGCTAGTACTTCCGGTACTATGTCAAACAGGAGTGGCGAGAGTGGGCATCCCTGTCTTGTTCCTGTTCTTAGAGGGAATGGTTTTAGTTTTTGCCCATTGAGTATGATTTTGGCTGTGGGTTTATCATTTATAGCTTTTATTATGTTGAGGTATGATCCTTGTACTCCCACCTTGTTGAGAGTTTTTATCAGGAAAGGGTGTTGGATTTTATCAAATGCTTTTTCTGCATCAATTGATATGACTATATGATTTTTATCTTTCAATTTGTTTGTGATATATCACGTTTATTGATTTGCGGATATTGTACCATCCTTGCATTCCTGGAATAAATCCTACTTGGTCATGGTGTATGATCTTTGTGATGTTCTGCTGTAGCCAATTTGCTAGAATTTTGTTGAGGATTTTGGCATCTATGTACATGAGGGATATTGGCCTGTAATTCTCTTTCATTGAGTTTTCTTTATCTGGTTTTGGTATTAGGGCGATGCTAGCTTCATAGAAGGAGTTTGGAAGTGTTCCTTCCTCTTGAATTTTTTGGAATAGTCTGAGGAGGATAGGTTTTAGTTCTTCCATAAATGTTTGGTAAAACTCTCCTGTGAAGCCATCTGGCCCTGGGCTTTTGTTTGATGGAAGCTTTTTGATGACTGTTTCAATTTCTTCCCAAGTCATTGGTCTATTGAGATTTTTAGATTCTTCCTGATTGAGTTTTGGAAGGTTGTATTTTTCTAGGAATATGTCCATTTCCTCCAGGTTGTTCAGTTTGTTGGAATAGAGTTGTTCGTAGTATTTTGTAACAATCCATTGTATTTCGGTGGGGTCTGTTGTTATTTCACCTATTTCATTTCTGATTTTGTTTATTTGAGTCCTCTCTCTTTGTTTCTTGGTTAGCCTGGCTAAAGGTTCATCAATCTTGTTTATCCTTTCAAAGAACCAGCTCTTGGTTTTGTTGATCTTATGTATTGTTTCTTTGGTTTCTATGTCGTTTATCTCCGCTCTGATTTTTATTATTTCCTTTCTTCTGCTTACACTGGGCTTTTCTTGTTGCTCTTTTTCTAACTCTTTGAGTTGTAGAGTTAGAAAATTTGTTACCATTTTTTCTTGTTTTTTGTTTTTTTTTGCAATAGGCTTGTAGAGATATGAACTTCCCTCTCAAAACTGCTTTTGCTGTGTCCCACCCATTGATTTTGGATTGTTGTGTTTTCATTGTCATTTGTTTCCAGGATGTTTTTAATTTCTTCCTTGATTTCTCTGGTAACCTAGTCATTGTTTAATAGCATGCTGTTTAATCTCCATGTGTTTGACTTCTTGGATTATTTTTATTGTAGTTAATTTCCAGTTTTATGTCACTATGATCTGAGAAGATGCTTGATATGATTTCTATCTTTTTGAATTTGAAGAGACTTTGCCTATATCACAACATGTGGTCTATCTTTGAAAATGACCCATGTGCACTTGAGAAGAATGTATATTCTGTGGCTTTGGGGTGGAATGTTCTGAAGATGTCGATTAATTCCATCTGGTCTAGTGAGTCATTTAGTATTGATATTTCTTTGCTGATTTTTTGTTTAGGTGATTTGTCCAAAGGTGACAGGGGTGTATTAAAATCTCCTACTATGATTGTATTGCTATTAATCTCTCCCTTAATGTCCTCCAGCAGTTTTTTTTGTTTGTTTTTTGTTTGTTTTTTGTTTGTTTGTTTGTTTGTTTGTTTATGTATTTGGGTGCTCCCATATTGGGTGCATATATATTTACCAGGGTTATTTCTTCTTGTTGGATTGCTCCCTTTAGTATTATGAAGTGGCCTTCATTATCTCTTGTTATGTCCTTCACTCTGAGATCTAATTTATCAGATATAAATATTGCTACCTCAGCTTTTTTTTCATTTCCATTCGCCTGGAAAACCTTTTTCCACCCCTTCACCCTCAGTCTGTGTGCATCTTTTTTTCTGAAGTGAGTTTCTTCTAGACAACAGATATATGGGTCTTGTTTTCTTATCCAATCTGCTATCCTATGTCTTTTGATTGGAGCATTTAATCCATTTACATTTAAAGTTATTATTGATAGGTACTTATTTGACGCCATTTTTATTCTATACCCCTGTGTTCCTTCTTCGCTTTCTATTTCTTTATTTTTATAATAGACCCTTTAGCATTTCTTACATTGCTGGTTTGGTGAAGATAAATTCCCTTAGTCTGTTTTTGTCTGTGAAGCTCCTGATTTCACCTTCAATTTTGATTGATAGCCTTGCTGGGTACAGTATTCTTGGATTTAGACCCTTCCTTTGCATGACTTTGTATATTTCATCCCATTCCCTTCTGGCCTGATGAGTTTCTGTGGAGAAATCAGTTGCTAGTCTGATGGGGGTTCCTTTATATGTAACTTCTGCTTCTCTCTGGCTGCTTTTAAGATTCTTATTTTGTCATTGGTGTTTGCCAATTTAATTATAATGTGCATTGGGGTTGGTCTTCTGGGATTCATTTTGCTTGGGACTCTGCAATCATCTTGGATTCGGGTGGGTTTTTTCTTCTCTATCTCAGGAAAGTTTTCTGTCATTATTTCTTGAAATATGTTTTCTATGTCTTCCTCAGTTTCCTTTCCTTCTGGAACCCCTATTATTCTAATATTGTTTTGTTTTGTATTGTCCCAAAGTTCCCTTAGACTCTCCTGCTTTTTAATTTTTTTTTTCCAGAAGCTGCTCTAATTGGGTATTTTTTTTTCCATCTTGTCTTCTAGCTCACTGATGCGGTCCTCTGCTTCTTCTAGTCTACTCTTGATACTTTCTATTGAGTTCTTTACAGTAGCGATGTCATTTTTCATTTCTTCTTGGTTCTTCTTCATTTCCTCTTGGGTCTTACTCATATTGTAAAATTTGTCTTCCATTCTTTTTAGCCATCTTATGATCATTACTCTGAATTCTGGCTCTGTTAGGTTGCTTGCCTCTAACTCGTTTACTTCTTTTTTACTTCTTTTTCTGGTGATGCTTGCTTTTCTTTCATATGCGGGCTGTTTCTTTGTCTCCCCATGATCTCTCTTTTTAGGATGTCTGGTTGTGTAGTTCTTTCTCTCCTGCCTTGATTTAAAGGCACAAAATACAACACAACCAGGTACAACACACAAGGCACTGAATAGAAATGTGTTTGCGATATTAATAACCTCCAATAAGGGTGACTAGAACCCAGCTAACAAAAACATACAATCAAACAAAAAGACTAGGCAAATCAATCTTACACAAAAAGCATAAAATTTCAATATAGTTAACATTCAACATACAACTTCAAAGGGATAGAGAGAAAGACTGTTTTGTTTTTTTTTTAAATTTTTTTAGGACAGTGACGAGGGAGGTGAGAATGGGCTTGGAGCAGGTTGTTGGAAATTAGATATACACAAGTAGGGTGAAATTTTAGGAGGGGGTAAACAGAAATAATGGGGAAAATCTAGAGCAGGAAAGGGTTAAGATAAACAGGGCACCAGTTGAGATAGAATAAAGCGTTGGAGAAGGAAAGTTAAATATAGACTGTAGAACAGTAATCCCAAAATTAAAAAAAATAATAATAAAAATAAACAAAAGAAAATAAGATAAAAAGGTAAAATAGTAGTAGTAATAATGTTGATTACATATACATTGTAATAATTAAAAAGGTAAAATCAAGTAAGGAAAAAGAAAAAAATAGTTTCTTGAGTAAACATTGCAAATAATGAAAAAAAAAACACAACAATTAAAAAATTCAAATAAAATTTGCAGTAATGAAGGTCATTTGCTTCCTCTATTGTTCTGTTTGGCACGCCTTTTTCCAGTTCGGAGAATATTGCAGTTCCCTGCATTTCACTGCTCCTCAGTGTTGTAATATGGTCCTGATTTTTAAGCAGGTCTGGCTTTGATTTTATTATACTAGGGTCAATTTGTGATTTAGCCTCTGGTTGACAGTGTTTCTAGGTTGACTTCCCAGGCTCTAAAGTCTCTCTAGCTTTTTTCCCCCCCTTCTGCAGCACTGGTCTATGGAGGGGGGCAGGAGGCAAGTCCAAGCCAACTGTAATCTCCTGTAATTCTCTGATATCCCTCTGAGTCAGATCCAAATGTGTTGCTCTTTAGATATCTCCCCTATTAGGAGCCCCATCCACTTTCACAGATGATACCCGCCCAACAGCCAGGGACTTCTACTTGTAATCACCACCTCTGTCCTCCAGTTTCTGAGCGCCTGGCACGCTCAGGCTTTTGTCTTCGCCCGTGAGCACTCACTCACCCTCTTCCCACGAAGTTTGACCTTTTCGCCATGTTGTGGGTCACTCTTGTGAGTCCAAGTGTTCGCACCACCTTGGATCAGCATTCTGGGGGTCACAGCTGCTTGGTGGTTGCTGCATCTGTGGATATTCAGGCCTCTGACATACTTCAATTTCCCTTCAAGATGGCGAGATTTCCCTGTCCAAGCCCGTAGGTAGCTCCGGGAAGGGACCTAGCCCTGCCTTGGGTGCTTCCCTGTCAGGGGCGCCCTGGTCAATGGCCCCCCAGTATCTTCTGGTGTTCGGCTATCTCTGGCTTGCTAATAAACACTCACAGCATGACCCTCAGCTGCTCTCTCTTTCTGCTTCAGGACAAGGCTCAGAATCCGCCTATCTATTCTTCAGCCATTTTGTCTTCCCCAGGCTGTAGGAATTTTAAATCTTAAAAAAGTTGTGAAATGGAATGTACCTGGACGCAGGGTACCAGGAGCATGGTGCACTGGTGCCCCTGGTGGACAACATACAACTTGCACAATGCAGACTATGGCCTTGGTCTTGGCTGGATAGTTATTACCTGTCCCTCTACCCAATCCCATTTCTCCCCCCCCCCCCCCCCCATCACTATCGCTCTCTCTAACTTCAAAATAATTCATTTACTTATAATTTCTCAGTACCTTCCATCCAAATATGAAGAACACGTCCCCCTCTCAGATCCAGACTAAAGAAGTTGACTGGCTGGGAGTCAGCAGAAGGGGTGTATGTACTCTTTACTAGGCCAGATTTACCGTCAGCCTTCAGTAAGTGGTTCAGCATGCCTGTGTGACATGCTTTCCATCCTGCAGTGGTTCCTGCTGGCAAAGCATGCAGCTGGCTTCCTTTTGTAGAGGGCTAATTTTCTCTAATTGCTTCTAATGAGAGGTGGGAGACAGGAGGGTGGGTGCCTTGCTTGGGGTCTCTTCAACCTCACCAAGCAATGGAAACAGCTTTCATGCCCAAGGTCATTGTTCTCCAGATCTGGCCCTGCAGATGGAGGCATGCATGGTTATATTGGCACCTTGTGAGGTGGTGCCCAGGCCTTTTTGGTGACATTTCCACATGGTTCCCCAAGTTCATACTTGGAAAAGCTTCCATAATAGGGTATCTATGCCATCTTTCCGGAGGCAGAGTAAGAGTTGCTATGTTTTATCTTTTTGGTGGCAGGGAGGTCTCCAAAATTGGTCATCTCTGTCTCTGTGTGACAAAGGCTGTGTGGAAGAACTGGGGCTTGAGATTTTCAATTTGACACAAAGGCACTACTAGTTCTGGAGCATCTCTTGGGCCACTTTATATCCAGGGTATATGCTGAGCTCCCCAATACATCTGGGGATCAACAAAATGTCACACAACTGGCATGATTCAGAAAACACTTAATTTTGGTGGTGGATGGCATTTACCTTGACACCAAAAGCACTTCCACAAAGAACAGTCCAATAGTCCTCCCTGTCAAACACCAGAAATACTGACTCCAAGCTTGATGGGACCTACCGCTGGCTCAGTGAAATGACTGCCTGAATGAGCCTTGCTCAGTCTCTCTGTCTAGAAATCAGTTATAAAATGTAGAACCTTGGAGCATTATGAAATCAGGCCTTCTAAGCTGGAAAGGATCTCCCAAATGAAATACCCATTTTACACATGGATCTTGCTCAAGTTGACCTGATATACTGGTGGCAGATGGAGGACTAAGTACTTTCAATGCAGTGGTCTCTCCACTATGTCAAGGTCACTCACAGTGGTAAACTACAGGCTAAGAGAGCAAGATGAGGACATGAAATGACAGGACTAGAAGGATCCTCATCAGTTACCTGGTAGTCCAAGCATTGATGGGATTTGGCCAAGGTTATGCAACTATTGATGGTAGAAAAAGAATAGAAATACACATCCCTTGACCTCAAATCCAGTCCTCTTTTCCCTGTGCTACTCTGTACAACTTCAAGCAGCACATTATCTCCAGGATTGGCTGAGCATGAGCAATTCAAATGTTATTTTTAGCTTCATGTCTCCTTGGGCAGAGGATGCTGCTTTTGATTTCATGTGTGTACTTGAGACTTTGTGATGAGGTCCTGTGTGCCTCACTATAGGTGGTGTTTTTTATTGTTACCATGCTGTCTTCCTATAAAGAGAGATTTTACAGTGAACCAGAAAGCTGTCTGGTTTATTGCCATAGTTGTAAGCAGGAGGGAACATAGTGGGTGGCTTCTGAACAGACGTTGGCTGCTCTTTAAGTTCAATGAAGTGAAAAAAAAGGCAAGTTAATTGACTGCAGACATATGCAAGAGCACTCCTAGCCAAGCCATAGTGCTTTTGGAAATCAAGTGCTTACAAGGTGGCCATAACAGTCTCACAAGCACTGTACCTATGGACCCATGGATTGCTACCATAGAAAGGCTACCACCACCTGAGTGGTTCAGTGGTTGAGCGTTGACCCATGAACCAAGAGGTCATTGCATTGATTCCCTCTCAGGGCACATGCCTAGGTTTTGGGCTTGATCCCCACTATGAGGGTACAGGAGGCAGCTAATGCATGTTTCTCTCTCATCCATGTTCTATCTCTCTACCTCTCTCCCTTTCTCTCTCCCCTTATGCCCCCCCCCCCCCCCCCCGAAAGGCTACTACTACTTTCTCCTTGAGGGTACTGTGTCAGGCCACCAGTCATTGTCAGAGATCCTGCTGCATGCTATGTGTAGTTGAATACATTTGTGTAAAACAAGATACTTTTAGTTAGTTATGTCATCGTGATGGGTTTGTTGAGTTTTCTCAGTTAAATATTACTGCATCACACACCATCACAAAACTCAGTTGTATGAAATAATAGTATTTATTATTGTTCTCCAGCCTAGGAGTCAGATGGGTGGTTCTGCTTATATGGACCAGGCCGGACTGATCCTGGACAGTGTCTCCCATGCCTAGTCATCTGGCAGGTCATTGGGGACTGGATGCTCCAGGATGCCTCACTCATATGTTTGTCTATTGGCTGACATTTGTGTCAAATTCCTGGAACCTATGAGTGTTACCTTCTATGTAAAAGGTGTGATTAAGTTATAGAATGAGAGTAGTAGACTCTTATCCTGAATTACTCAGGTAGACCCTAATGTAAGCATGAAGGAGGGAGGGAAGAAGGGAGGGAGGGAGAGAGAGAGAGAGAGAGAGAGAGAGAGAGAGAGAGAGAGAGAATATTTTGAGACAGACATACCAAGAGAAGGCAATGTGAAAACAGTAGACAGGCTAAGGAACACCAAGCCCACCAGAAACTGACAGAGGCAAGGAACAAATCAGCCTTGGGGCCTCCAGACAGAGGGCCTGTGGCCTGGCTGACACCCTGATATCAGACTTCTGCCCTTCAGAAATGTCAGAGAATTTATTTCTGTTGTTTTAAGCCACCAAGTTTGTGGTCATTTGTTACAGTGGTATTACACCGGATACTTATACAGATAATGGTTTTATAAAACTCAAGCATTAAGCCATGTCTAAGATTTTGACATCATCATTGTTTGGTTTTAGTCAATTCTATAAATATTCTAAACTAATAACTAAGATTTTAAAAAATGTGTTCTGGTTGGTCATGGTAGTCAAATTGCAAACAGCTGTCAATGTTAATTGGAAAATGAGAAGCTGGTCAAATTTTTCATAAATTATATCCAAAAGTCCTAAAAACTTGCCAACACACACCTTATTCATTGCTGTTTTAAAACAGCTTTTAAAAATATATTTTTATTGATTTCAGAAAGGAAAGGAGAGAGGGAGAGGGGGAGAGAGAGAGAGAGAGAGAGAGAGAGAGAGAGAGAGAGAGAGAGAGAGAGAGAGAGAGAAACATCAATGATGAGAGAAACATCAATGATGAGAGAGAATTATTGATCGGCTGTCCCCTGCAGCTCTTTTTGTGTTTTGTTTTTAGCATCTAGATTCCAAACCTGTGTAGAATGAAATATAGTAGCATCTTAGTTTCATTACTTGGTCTGAATTGGAAACATTTCCAATGCCTACCAGTTGCACACATCATTATCCACTCATAATTGGTTGTTTAATCTGAAAAGAGCAAGTTCTGCTCCATCACCTAACATCTGTTCACTTTTGCTCCCAGCTCTATTCAACCAAATCCAATTATTGTCGGGCGAGTCTCCCGGTAGACTGTATCACTTACAAATGATTTCCATTTCTTTGTGGGTCCTTACTTCTTCCTTCGTCTCATAGCCGCTATTTTTTTAATCATAAATGGCATTGGGCAGAGTATTTTCTTTCTGAACCTGTGCTTATTTCCAAAATAACAAGAATGGGAACTGAAGGTTTATTTATGTTTGAAGTCATATAATGCCTCAAAACATGTCTCAAGCCCTAAGAATATTAACATTTCCAAGCAAAAGCCTACTTATAAGAGAGAACTCTTTAAAAATTCTAGGAGTAATGGATTATATGCAACCTCACTTTGCTATTGTTATTGGTTAGCATAATTTTAATTCCTAGTTATACTGAAACCATTTTTATTTAATTATTTTTATTTATTTAAGTCTTTACCTGAGGATATATGTTACTGATTTTAAAGAGAGGGTGAGAGAGAAAGAGAGATAGAGATAGAGATACTGAGAGAGAGAGAGAATATTTTGTATAAGAGAAATATTAATCAATTGATTCCCTTACTAGTATGTGCCCACACCAGATTGAACCCACAACCTAGCTATATGCCCTGACCTGGAATCAACTGGCAACCATTCCATGCACAGGATGACACTTCAAACAAATGGACTACACCAGTTAAGGCATGAAACCACTTAAAACATGACTTCCCTTTGATCTTGGTAGTGAAAAGTGTTTTCCAGTGTTACTATTTAGGAATTCCATAGTTTCTAATTTAAGACAAATTTTTCAGCAAAGATGATTGAAATCTGAGAAGACTTTAAATTGTTTGTGAAATTTATTCAAATTATGCAATGATTTATTTCTAAAATATAGGAAAATGTCCAGAATAAAACATGTCAGATTAAAGAGGATTTTTTAAAATGGATCTGAATTTTGCTCCACCATAACATATCTAGAAAATGTGGGATTCTGGCAGCTCAGATGTGCTTAAGAGACTGTGAAAGTGGGGTCTGGAGGAAGCCTCATTGCGCTGTTTTCTTAATACTTGCTCTTAATACAAGTTTGGGAATAAGTCTCTTTTATCCCTGTACTTCCTATTTAACAATTGAAAAGACCCAACATCTTATTATAGTTGGATCTTACTTTCTGGCAGAATCTTCAGAATACAATTCATTTAAATTATGTTCTTTGTATATTTTAGTGAAAGATGTATATCATGATGATATTCTCTTCCTTCTATTTCCAGGGAAGTCAAGAGTTTGGGAAGGATTTTAAAGAGGCCTGCTTGTTTTCTCTTATGAAAATAACCCCTTAAACAACTTGCCATCAATACTTATACCTTGCAGTTAGCCTCCCAATTTTATTATTGGCCACTAGGTTAAATAAGATTCACCATAGATCCCCATTACATGAAAGAGCTTCTGGGAGAACATGTGCAAATTTTCTGGCTGGGAGGTGTAATCATTGCAAGTCTGTAAGCAGGAGCAGAACATGTTGAAACCATGTGTATCTAAATGCAGATGTGTCTGCCTACATATTAATTCTTTTTGTGAAAAGCATTGCAATAGGAAAAAGTAAATAAGGGACATTCAGAATATTTTAATACAAAGAAATGTCTATGTTGCCATTAATTGGATATTCATTTTTTAAATATATAAAACATACATGTTTAGTATATAATCATGAAAAATACACAAAATTAAACACTAAAAATTCTGCCATCTTAAAAAAACATTTTAAAATAGTTGCTTCTAAACTTAGTTTTATGCAAATTTTAAAAACCTATTTTAATTATAGTTAATATTTGAGTGTTGAGTTCTGCTTTTTTTATATTTATCCAAAATTTATTTGAAAATTTCTGGTTGTCAACCAATGCAATTTTGGAGTGATGTATTGAGTTATCTATTGATATAGCTTAATAGTAAATAAAGGCCATTCCTTCAGGTCAGTGTAATATCATAAAAGGAGTTTGCCTCTTGGTATTTCCTTCACTTTAGTGTCATTTAAATAGTAGGTTTATCAATATAGTTTATTCTGAGTAGAGGTCAGGTATGGTATTCTATATAATAAAAAAGGTAATATGCAAATTGACCATTACTCCAACACAAAAGATGGCTGCCCCATGTGGCCAAAGATGGCCACCCCCATGTGGACACAAGATGGCCACCACAAGCATCTTAAAGAGCAAAAGAAACTATTAAGACTAATTAAATGGATTTATTGGCTAATTGGTGTTTTCACATGTAGTTATTTCTGTAATTATTATTATTCATTTGCTGATTTCCATAGAACTGTTCTCTAAAATTATCTTGGCTTTAAGTAAAGCTGGAAAACATCTCCAATTTGAAAATCTAGTAAGCAAAGAATTTTTAACTTAAAGCAGGGGAGGGCAGTTGTGGGTGATCAGGCCAGCAGAGGAGAGCATTTGTGGGCAATTAGGCCAGCAGAGGAGGGCAGTTGGGAGGGACCAGGCCTTCCAGGGAGGGCAGTTGGGGATGATCAGGCCTATAGGAGAGGGAAGTTAGGGGTGACCAAGTTGGCAGGGAAAGGCAGTTGTGGTTGACCAGGCCTGCAGAGGAGGACAGTTAGGGGTGACCAAGTCAGCACGGGAGGGCAGTTAGGGACAATCGAGCCAGCAGGGGAGCAGTTAGGTGTCAATCAGGTTGGCAGAGGAGTGATTAGAGGGTGATCAGGCTGGAAGGCAGTCAACTGGTTGGGAGCCAGCAGTCCTGGATTGTGAGAGGGGTCCCAGATTGGAGAGGGTGCAGGCTGGGCTGAGGGACACCCCACCCCCCATGCACAAATTTCATGCACCAGGCCTCTAGTTTGATAATAATATGTACTAGTATGGTAATTAGCTATCTAAGTCCAAATGCCAGGGAAGTGTATGAATAGGCAGCGATAAGGTATTAAAATGCACAGAAAATATGTGGCTGCTTACTAGATGGCCTGTACTTCAATAGCTGCTCTCTCTGGACCCTTCCCAGGGATTCCAAGCATGAAGGTCCCATCTCTCAGGAAGCAGTTATTGCCTAGGGCTGCTGTATTACATAGTTGAGTTCCACCAGCTACAAATTGGAGCAGTTAGCTTTTGATCT
This sequence comes from Pipistrellus hanaki, assembly GCF_964339955.1. Lineage (NCBI taxonomy): Eukaryota > Metazoa > Chordata > Mammalia > Chiroptera > Vespertilionidae > Pipistrellus > Pipistrellus hanaki. Next base: position 16,191,612 of record NC_140505.1, read on the forward strand.
CCTATCTCTGCATTGTGCTATAGCTGAAGTGGCTATCCAAGATTATAGCCACGTTTCATTTTACAGCACACATATTGGAATAGATCATGCAAATCTCATTGATTCAAAACCATGGCTGCAAACCTATCTGAAAGGGTAAGCTTTAGTTTACCCTTGCAATTCTTTTCATTTAGGATTAATCACATTCCATTATTTATTATTTATAAAATTGAACGTCATCCATTCCATAGGCAGTCATATGCAATGGAATTAGAATACTTTGCCAACAGTATGCAGAAAGTGAACTAATTCATGATTTATTTTGAAATGATTAGGACCCTTAGTTAATCTATAAAGACATAATTTAAATAGAAAATTTTAAAATATGCAATGCATATGCAATAGCTTTCAAGTATGGAATAGCATCTTAAAGAGCAAAAGAAACTATTAAGACTAATTAAATGAATTTATTGGCTAATTGGTGTTTTCACATGTAGTTATTTCTGTAATTATTATTCATTTGCTGATTTCCATAGAACTGTTCTCTAAAATTATCTTGGCATTAAGTAAAGCTGGAAAACATCTCCAATTTGAAAATCTAGTAAGCAAAGAATTTTTAACTTAAAGTTGGGGTGATACTGAATCAAGGCCTCACAGAATGGACTTCAGAGTCAGAGGAAGTTTATTATTCTTAACTCCTTCCTCTGCCATTTGAACTAACCTAGCAAAGGCTTTTATCTTCCAAACCATACTTATCTAATCTGTAAAATGGAGATGATCCCATTTTAACTGTATGGAGAAAGTTAGCAAATTCTAGTTGACCAGAGTTACCATAGCCTTAACATTTTAACAAGAAGTTATGTAATTATTAATCCTTTCATCTTTTTCATTCCCACCCTGCCCCTTTTAAAAAATCTTTATTGTTGAAAGTATTACATATGTCCCCTTTTTCCCCCTATAAACCCCTCCAGTCTGCCTCAGGCCCTCACTACCCCATTGTCTATGTCCGTGGGCCATGTAGTGGATGGGAGATAATCAATCAACCATCACCTTTTTCAAAGTATATCATTATCTGACCCCTATGCTATACACCTAAAATTAGTACAAAATATTATGGAATATAAATGGTAACTGAAAAAAAATTAAATTAAATTACATTTTAGTAAGGAAATTACCAAGTAAAATAAAAGTTATATATCAGTCACTCAGGAATAGTACTTCCTTTTTATGCAAATAGACTATATAAATAGACTAGCTGTAAATTCTTCCAGTATGTTTTCTAGATAAGTAATGCTTGGAGCTTTTGTTGTCCAAGAATTACAAACAAAACAAAACAGAACAGAACAAGCAAATAAAGCACATGTTTTCTCTGTCTAGGAACATAGATTTCAAGCAATATTGAAGACTAAAGATAAATTTGATTTTCATGGAGAAATGAACTATAGAAATAAAACTTTGTATCTAATTTATTTGCCTCTTAACCAAATGTGTTAATTAAGACAACAGCTCCCGAAAGTAATAGCAAAGTAAATCACCTCATTTAGAAAGTTAAAGTTGGGTAAAGATTACTGGAGACAATGGTACCGCAGACATATGAGGTAAGAAAAAAATATCTCCCTCCCAAAAGTAATCCCATTTCAGTGGTTAGAAGGTGAGAGAAAAACAAGGTGCAGGTTGAATCATTTCAATTGAGGAATGATTTATATTTTAAATAATTGAAGAAAATGAGCACCAGCTAGTTAGATTGTATCACAGGAACATACCTAATCTGACTTCATAACCCTCACCCACATTCTCTCTACCAACAGATTTCAGTAAGAACCCACAGATTTCATACTAGGATCAGTCTGGGGGGTTGAGGTGGGTGTTGGGAGAGAGGAGCTATTCAGAAAGCTGAAAAAGCACTACAATATGAGATTAAATACTCTAAGACTGTTAACACTATTTTTAATATAGTGAGATAATCAAGATAAGTCAAAAAATTAAAAATTACTAGTAAAGAACTGATGCTCAGAGGGTCAAACTTTACATAGTTTTGTAATTTATTAAGTGAACAACATAGGATTACTTTTTGTTTTCTGCTATAACTGAATATTATTTTTTATTTAAAATATTATGAGAAAATTATCACTAAAGCCCTGGCCAGGTAACTTGGTTGGTTAGAGTGCTATCTTGATACACCAAAGTTGTGGGTTCATAAAAGAAGCAACCAATGAGTGCATAAATAAGTGGAACAACAAATTGCAGTTTCTTTTTCTCTCTCTAATATCAATAAATGAAATGTTTTTTTTTTAAAAAATAAAATATCACAGAAACTTAAAGTTTTCTATCCCTGTGCATCCCTAAAGACACTTTACATTGCAGAGTAAGTAAATAACATGAGGAAGCATAAGCCTAAGGGACATGTGAAAAATGAAATTATGAGCTGTAAACATTAAACATGATTTTAGTACAAACAGAATGGCAGTTGTCAGGAATAACTGTTGTAGTTTCCTGAAAATAATCATCTTATTGTAGCTGTAGAATTGAATAGCTAGAGTTATACACACTAGAGACACATATAAGGACTTAGATACAAGTTCCTTGAGGAAAATAATTTACTGGTTATTTGGGGGCTGACAAGCAATATATGTTATTTTTGAGATACAAAAAATTTTGCATTGGAAACTATGCACTTTCGTGGAAGATTACCTATGACTGAGCCATTTATACAAAAGATAAACCTACTGTAGGAAGTGATCCTTTCTGTAATTGCACCTGCATTCTTCCTGATTAGAAAATAATATTCAAAGTGATGTATTTGAAAACATTACAATTGCATAATACCTCAGTAGTATAGTTCTACTCTTAGAAAAAATATAATCACTAAGTCTCACAGTAAATATTTGGTGGCAACTATTTCCTAAGCGGAACCTGAACAGATGACATGGAATTTTTACATGATCCTTAGCTCCCTCAGCAAGTTTTAAAAATGGGAAGTTTCTGCTTCACTATTTTATACCTGATTCTGGTTAAACATGGGTATAATGAGTAATGAGTCTGCATTTTTATTTTATTACTAACGGCCAGGTGCACAGATTCATGCACATTGAAAGTAAATTAATTAGAAGGTGACTGGTGGGGCGGGACTGGGCAAGGCAGGCCAGACACACCCTGATGCCAACCTCCAGCAGTCCCTCCAGGGCCTGGGATTGATCCTGCAACAGACATACATGCCCTTGACTGGATTCAAACCTGGGACCCTTCAGTCCACAGGCTAATCCTCTATCCACCAAGACAAACCAGTTAGGGTGAAAGTCTGCATTTTTAAATGTATGTTGCCAATGGGAAGTCACTGGAGATGATTCAAATCTGTACTGGAAAAGATGCGTTTAATTGGTGAATGAAAAGATCAGGCCAATTTTTATCTCAACCCTGACTAATATCTCCTTAAGAATGATAAATGATAATGATTTATTGCATATGGAACTAATTTAATTACTGTTAGCAATTTAATGAGTTCTAAGAAAAAATGCAGGTCCATTAAATGAAAACTCCCTCCTTGAGTTTGGTACCAGTTGGGTATCAACTGGCCTTCTCAAGAAGGCATCACTGAGATCAATGGCTTCAGGGCTTTGTGGGAAAAGCCTAGACAACAGAGAATGGAGTAAATAACACCGTTATTTATTAAAGAGTGTGACTGTACATACATTATCCTGCTTTCTCCCCCTCCTTCCATTTGATTCTAAATCTCTGATTTTCCAAGACCTTTACTCTGTCTTTTAATGTTGAGGTAAAAATAATAATTTTTTTTACAGTGACAGGGAAAGGAGGAGTGATATTGATGCATATTTTGTGACCTTGTTAATTTTTAGAAGAATGTTTTTGCAGGTCCAAATATTCATCAATCAATTAAGCAACTAATCAATCAATTAAAATCGAGAGGGAAAGAGAATGTCATTCATTGAAGATCACATCCCAGTGACTCCTGGTCTAGTGTTTTATTAATTCTATTGCTAGGGCTTAAATTTAATGGAAGTCTTCATCTTTACTAGGTTTATAATAAGGGACAACTTTTGAGACATTAAGAAACATTATTCTCACTTGGCAGATAAAGAAGGTGCACAGATGTCAGATGTCACAGTGCTTTCATGTAGCACTAAGTCATGCTCTGCGCAGGGCATGTTTCTGGTTTCTTTAAAAGTATCTGAACCAGCCCAGATGTGGTCAACTTTCCCTTAGGGAACCCACTGATAGCTCAGGGTGAAAGGAAAGCACTCCATGGAAATAATGTCTAAAAGAGATCCTCTTTGTCCTAAAGAGGAAAATCAGAGAGCAGGCTCAACCTGGATAATGTGAAAAGGCTTACTCCCTGACTCAAATCAAAAGTGTAAGTGTTGTCAATTAAAAAGGGGAAGAGGGCGGTTCAGCAGAAAATTGGGGCCCTGGGGCATTTTCTGGAATGTGTACAGTCAGAATGTGCACATTAGTCAGCAAAGAGAAAGCATGCAGCCACACCTTTCCCACAGACTGAGTAGTCATCCTTCCTTTGCGGTTCAGGGGTGTTTGTCTTGCAGTGCTGAGATTTAAACTCCATTGCCTTTACATTAACATGGCAATGTGATAAGGTGTGAAAACAAACCTTGGGCTGGGAATTGCCAACACTGGCCATACCCCTTCCTATCCTGTGAAATGGCCCTCCTGTCATCATCCTCTCTGCGTTTTGTGAAATAAGGATGTTAGACCAGGTGAGTTCAAAAGTACAGTCCGGGTTACTCTAGGTGTTATGTTGCTTTGAGGAGAGCTTGAATGTATACGCAGGTGTGTAGGGGGGGAGTTGGGCAAAGGAATGAGCGTAGCGCTTGTGCTTTCTTGGCTCTTACACATTTCAATTACTTCTGGGGATCTGCCCCTCAGTCTACAGTTGGCATGCCTCCTTTGATATTGTATCTGTGACCACAAGAAGCCACTAGCACACACTGTGTAACCTTTCTGACATTCATTGTAAACCCTCCCCAACCCCAGAACTTTTCACAGATATAGGAAAGTTATCAGCGCTGCTCAGCTGGCCAAACCTGACGGCACTGGGTGAGGTTGCTTTTATAATCTGTTTCTGGAAAACAGGAGCCACACTCCATCTTCACCCTGTATCCACCCACTCCCATTTCTCTCCGGGGTTCTGTGTTTTCCTGCTGTTAACTTTGGGTGAGACTTTTCCAGTGGGCATTCCAAAATTGGAAACTTGATTGTCTCTGATTAGATTTCCTTGCTCTCCATGTTAATAAATATCAATAAATTCAGACTCCCTTACTTCCCAAGGCTCTAATGTATCTGTGGCAGTGGTGATTTTTTTAATTCATTAAACTTTCGTTGTTCCATTTTCTATTATGGCATCCATATGAGCTGCCATGTATTGTTTAACCATAGTCTCTCATATATCTGAATTTACTTATTCTTGTCTCCAAAGTATGTTCTCTCTGAGACACTATCTCATCCTCTCCTCTGCCAGATATTGATTATTCATACATTCTATGATCCCAAATGCTTCAGCTTCACTCATTGTTATGTCTTTG